>NW_012114844.1:4128873-4149073 GCF_000951035.1 Colobus angolensis palliatus | reverse complement strand
AAAAAAAAGAATATATTCTTATTGTTATTTTGAGACAGGATCTCACTCTGTTGCTTACTTGGAATACAGTGGCATGATCACTGATGACTGCAGCATCAACCTCCTGGGCTCAAGTGATTCTCCCACCTCAGCCTGCCAAGTAGCTGGGACCACAGCCACGCCACTACAGCTGACTAATTTTTTTTTTTTTTTTGGTAGAGACCAGGTCCCACTATGTTGCCCAGGCTGGTCTCAAACTGGAGGGCTCAAGCAGTCCTCCTGCCTCAGCTTCCCAAAAATGCTGGGATTACAAGTGTGAGCCACCACTCCTGGCAGTTCATATTATTTTGAAAGCCCCATAACAGCAAGTGCCAGTAAGGATGTGGAACAGCAGGAGCACTCGTCAACTGCTGCTGGGGATGTAAACTGGGTCTGCCAGTTTGGAGAGAAATTGATAATGTATTGTAAAGTCAAAGATGCTTGTGTCCAATGCCTAGCCCTTCCACTTCTTGGTGTGCACACCAGAGAGACTCACACATTTATATGATAATGTTCATAGTCACCCTTGTGTAGTGAAAATTGGAAACCCCTTAGATGTCCATTAACAAGAACATGGAGGAATGAACAGTGGGATACTCACACAATATAATATGATCTGGAGCAGGGGCCAGCAAACTACTGCCTATCTGACAAATCTGGAGCTAAGAAGAATGGTTTTTATAATATTAAAGCATTATAAAAACAAAACAACACAACAATGAATGCAAAGCAAAGACTGCAACAGTGACATATGTGGTCTGCAAAGCCTAAAATATGTTGCTATCTGGCATTTTACACAAAAAGTTTGCTGACCCTTGATCTAGAGTCACATGTATTAACAAAAATAAATCTTTAAAAAATGTTAAAGTTTTGAATATGTACAAATCACACATAACATACATGCACATATACACATTAGCTAACATTTAAAACCATATTTAAAGATATCCACGTAAGTAGCAGAACTATAAAATTTCACACGAGTGATAAACTCTAAGTTCAGAAAAGTGGTTACCTCTGGGGACGGGAAGAAAAATAAGTGTGGGGGGAGGTTCTGGGGGTTTTATTTCATAAATAAATTTGCTTTAGTTCATAAAATGAGAAAAGAAGGTCTGAAGCAAATATGACTATATATGAGTATATTCTAACAACCCCGGATAATGGTTCCCAGTGTTTGTTATATGGGTTCTTACAGATTTATGTATGTTTGAAATATTTAATAAATTTTGTTTTTTTAAAGGAATGCCTTTTGGTGAGTGTGCCCAGGAGGAGGATGGCTGTGGACATGGGCAGGCGCCCTTCCTGCTGTATACCAGGCCCCTTGTCTGGTCTAGCCAGGCCCCAGCTGCAGGCTGAGCAATTGTCCACAGGCCAGAGAGACTGATGTTCTGGACCAGGGCTCTGCCCATGACTGTTGCATGCCCTTCTTACAGTTGCCTTGGCAGTGGGTGAGCCTAGTTGGCTCCACCAGCTGAGGCCCAGGCTGCAGTGGTGCTGGCCAGAGAAGACAGAGTTAGCAGCCTGGGACCTGCCACAAATGACAGCAGGAGTCAAAGCCCAACTTCCCCATCTGTGGAGTGAGATGGTGGATCTCATAGTGTCCAAGGATTCATCCAGCTCTGTTTTCCTGGGCCCAGGGTTTGTCCTGAGACCTGTGGCTGATGCCCTGGGCTCCAGTCTCTCTAATTAAGGGAGTAAAGGCCAAGCAGAAGTTGGTCTTCACATTCCTGGCTTTTCACTCCCCAGCCTGAACTGCCTTTCTCTGGCTTCCCCATCAGTGCTGGTGCCCCTTGAGGAGGAGCCTTCCAGAGGAAGAGTTGGCCAAAAGGGGCATTTTTGTGTGATTTGTAAGGCAGAAGGAAAGAGGCAGCCATTGCTGTCTGAAGGTGGCCATAAGCGGTGTCACTGGCCAGGTCTAGGTCCATTCTGCCTGTGCACAGCAAATCAATCACTGTGACACAGGTCTTGATTTATGCACAAGGCCACCAAACAAGAAGGGGGAGAACAGCTCTCAAATCCACCTCCGCAGAGATGAGGCTTAGGGCTGCTCATGGGCTAGGGAAGTGTGATGGTCTAAGATGTGAAGAGAGGTGATTGGCAGCAGGGAAAAATGAAGTCATAGGTTCGTTTCGTGCAAGTGTAGTCGGGCTTTGCGGCATTTCACAGGACGTAAGTGCAGAAAATGATGGCATTAGCATGATCTGAAGGTGGAGTATTTGGCCCTCTGACATCAAAATGGACCTTTTCTCGGGCATTAGCACAGGTCCAGTTGAAGGGTCAGTGGTCTCAACTGGTTTGAACTGGACAAGAGCTGGCCCAAGTTCCTGAAAAACAGCTGAAGCAACCATGACCATGGCAACCTATGACTGTGATCTATAAAGCAGCCAGTGAAGGTTGAGGTGCAGCCTTCAGTGGACCATGGCCTCAGGGTTCATGGAAAAAACAAAAACAAAAACAAAACAAAAAGCAAGCGGCCAAAAGCAAGCAGGGCAGCGGGCAGACCTGATCAAATTTACCCCTCAGTTTCAGTAGTGATGGATGTAGTGGTGCTGGCAGGTGCCAGCTTATCCTCACTCTTCCCTGAGTCCACCTCTTCTCCCCGACTGCTGACCATATGACCTGCACTGATCCTAAGCCCACCACAGGTACTTTGTGCAGACCCACAGATGTGGGAGCTCTGCAAGGCACAGCTGCCCAGAGACCTCTCCAGGGCCTTGCCCTGGGTGGTTCCACTAGAAGCTGGACATGTTTCAGCTTCTCAGATTGACCAATTGGTGGACCCCCTCTCTGACTCTCCAGATCCCTCCCCACACCTCTACTTCCCAGCCCCTCCACAATCATGTAAGATCTAATTGTGCAATAAATCTCTTAGCCCATAACTCACATGGTTCTGCTTCTTCCCTGACTGAATCCTGACACTTCCATCAAGGAGGGTTTAAGCAGCAAGCGCTCTCTGAGCACTGGGAACACAAGTGAAGCAGCACGCCCCCACCCTGGGTAGTCATCCTTTCTTGGTAGCTCCAGAGGGAGGCCTGCTTCCTTCAGCCCCTTAACAGAACTTGTTTTTGAAAAGGGTCACATCTGCCCCACACTAGCCCAAAAGGGCTGCAGGGACAGGGCAGGGTCTTGGATCCTCATCTCTTAGGACAGGTGATGAGGAAGCCACAATATGCCTGATAGCTACTTGGTGCTAGATACTTCATCATTTTATCCTCACAAGAAGCTACTGCCCCATATTCCAGTGAGAAAGCTGATAGGGAAGGAGTCTGGTGAAGCTGGAGTTTGAACCTACGATTACCAAGCAGCAAAGCCCACAGGTCCTTCACTTGTAACTTGCCCACAGCTGCGGCAGGAGGTAGAGCAGTGATTCCTGACTGTATCTGGCTTCTGCTGTGTCATGAGGCCATAGTCTCCCAGGCCCTGCTGCTCTCTGCTCTTCTCCTTTTCCATCTGTGTGCCTCAGTGTCTGGGGCACACAGCAGCTGAGGCCACAGAGCCAGTAGCACTGGTGGCTCTGCCAGTGCAGCCTGAAGATATGGGTCAGGGCTGACTCAGACGTGAGGCCTTGTGGAGTGTAGTCACTCAACCCGAAGGCCTTGAGACAAGGAACAGCTGGTTCCCACCCCTCTGGCCAGCACCATCTGAGGCCTCATCATCTGGGCTGGTGGCATCTCAGTGCCTGCTGCTGGCCTGAAACCTTGCTCAGTCTCAGAGAATCCTCTCATCATGCAGCAGATTGGAATGAGTTTCCTCCACGGCCCTTCCAACCTGTTGACTCCACGACTTTTCATTTGTAGATGGTAATGAAGGTAGTGAGGTCAACAGACAAGTGTACCCATTCTGGTTCTGCCATTTTGGAGCTCCATGACCCTGGACTAGCTACTTTCTCCTTTTCCTCATCTATAAGGGCTGGCCTGATGTTTCAACAAGGTAACGTGGGTAGAGCATGTCGCACAGTGATATGGTACTCAACAAGTGCTCAGAAACGATGGCGGCACTAGGGGTAGTGGTGGAAGGGGAGAAATTACAAAAACTTATGGTTAGATTGACTTGGCCTCAAATCCGTTTGGTCACTTAGCAGCTGTGGTGGGCAAGTTATCTCACATTTTTAGGCTTGGTTTTTCCATCTGTAAAAAGAGGGTGATAATTTGTCACCCCGCTCATAGGGTTGGTCTGAGGCTTAAATGGGATGATGAACATGAAAGCCTCAGCAGATAGCATACCACCCCCTCCTTCTCCTTTATCCTGTCTCCTTTATAACAGATGGGAATTCAGTTGGTGCTTAATAGTTGCACGATCCTTTTACAATGTAACCCTGCCTGTTGCTTCCTCAATCAGTCATAACTAATGATGTGTACTTCCATCTGAAAGTTCTAAGGGATGCAGGACATTAAGCTGTTTCAAATGCTGGCTTTAAATCTAAAGGGTTCACTCTACCTTGTCCTGAATCACCTCCTCCCTCCTTCCTGCTGATCAGAAGCATCTGGGCTTTCAGGACTCATCTTGGAAAGGCCGGCCCTGATTCCTTCCAATCTTTATGGTCTCCTCATTGAAGGACCTCCTTACTCCATATTTGATTCTCCATAGCTTGCCTCACCTGGCTCCCCAGCTGTCTGTTAACATCCAGGCAAAGGTTGGCGGTGCTGGCGGAAAACCTGCTGGGTGTTTTCCTTCCCTTTTGTGACTGTGACCACTGCAGAGATGTTCAAATCTCCCACCTGCAAGAATGCAGTTAGCTGCCTGCCTCCAGTGGCTAGCATCTTCAGGCTCCACCTCAACTTTTGAGTAGAGGTCACACTTTTCCTGGGTAGCCTCCAAACAAACTACTGAGCACAGTGAGAGTCCTAGGGCCTGCCATTTTTGCTCAACTCAAACTCCAAGTCCTCCTGTTGCAGGGGCTGAAACTTTGTTAGATCTGCATGGCAGTCTGAAGTCCTCCCCTGACCAATCCAGCTACCTCCCCCTGTTTTTCACAGTAATTACTGGTCCCCACTGAACACTCTTTCATTCTTTACTACATCTCAGCATCTGCTGTCCAGAGCACTTACCATCTCCAGTCCATGGAAGGCATGGGCTGCAATGGGCTCCAGGATGAAAGGCTGTGCAGAGGAAACTCAACGGCTTCAAGGACTCCAGACCCTCAGGGACTAAAAAGGGACCTGAGAACCTGTCTATTCCAATTCCCCCTTTCACTTGTTCACATAGCATAAAGACCCAGATCTGTGCCAGGCCATGTGCTTAAGGGATGGATGAAGCCAGGATCCCTGCTCTCGATGAACTTACAGGGGAGACAAGAAGCCTAATGCTCTGTACCAGGGTTTTGGCACATTGCTGGGAAAGCCTAATACTCAAAGGGAATTGAGGTAACATTGCTGGGTGCTCCACTTAAGGGCAGATGATGATTTTTAAGTCTGCCCTGATGGGGCCTGATTTCCTTCTGTTTCCTTTGTTGGAAGCATTTTCAATGGCGACACCTTAAACAATAACAATGACAGCAAAGAACATGCATTCAGTGCTTTCCCATCTGCTGGGCACTGTGCTAAGTGTATCAGGTAAAGCCTAGATTAGGAGAGACTGCAGAGGTGAGTCATAGCATCACGTGTCCTGGGCTTGCAACCTGCAGCTTCCTACTTGTGTAACCCTGGGCAAACTCTTTAATGCCTCATGTTTTTCATCTGTTAAGTAGGGAGATCAAGAGCATCTTCCTTACACATACGGTGAAAAATAGGCAATGTGAAATCCAGACAGGCAGATTCCGGAGTCCAGATCATCCTGATACTGTCTGTAACTACAGCACTCATCTAAGGCCTGGTGAAAGAGCTTTTCTAAAGAAACTTTTAATTGAGATATATGTATAGAAAAGTTCACAAATAAACGTTCGACTCAATGAATTTTCACAAACTGAACACACCTGTGTAACCAGCATCCAGCTCAAGACACATTACAAGCACCCCAAAAGACCCCCTGTACTTCCTCCAGGTCCCCACCCTCCCAAATGGAGCCACTATTCTAATTTCTAATGGTATAGATTCATTTCACCTGGTTTTCAGAGTTCCCCCCTACCCCAACTTTATGGATGGATAACTGGAGTACAATAAACTGCACATTTTTAAGACGTATGACTTGATTAGTGTCGATGTTTGTGTTCACTCATGAAGCCAAAATTCAGACAGCAAACATTTCCATAATCCCCCAAAGTTTTCTCATGCCCCTTTGTCATCTGTCGCTCCCTCTAATCCTGTCTCAGACAACTGCTGATCTGCTGTCTCTATAGATTAGTTCGCAGTTTCTAGAATTTTGTATGAACAAAATTATACAGTGCATACATTTATTTTTTTGAGAATGAGACTTGCTCTGTCACCTAGACTGGACTGCAGTGGCGTGATCATGGCTCACAGCAGCCTCAATCCCCCAGGCTCAAGCGATCCTCCCACCTCAGCCTCCCTATCCTAGTAGCTGGGACTGCAGCTGCACACCACCATACCTGGCTAATTTAGTGTATATATACATTACATATCTCTCTATATATTTATATATATCTCACATATAATTACATATGTATATAAAATAGAAAAAAATTAGCCGGGTGTGGTGGCACATACCTGTTGGTCCCAGCTACTTGGGAGGCTGAGGTAGGAGGATTGCTTGATCCAGGGGATGTCAAGGCTGTAGTGAGCTATGATGGTGCTACCGCACTCCAGCTTGAGCAACAGAGCGAGATCCTGTTTCAAAAACAAAACAAAAATTGTTTTAGTTACTCTAGGTCCTCTACATTTCCATATGCATTTTAAAACCAACTGTTGAAATTCTGAGAAAAACAAAATGACAATGCCTGCTGAAAATTTTGATTGGAATTACATTGAGTATATAGATAAATTGGGAAAGAATTATATTGGGGAATTTTGTATCTCCCAATCCAAAACACGGCATATCTCTCCATTAATTTAGTTCCTCTTCAATTTCACAATGTTTTATGGTGTTCAGTGTGGAGGTTTGATAGATTTATTTTTAGGTATTTTATACAATTTTTGGTACCACTCTAAATGAGATTTCAAAATTTCACCTTCAAATTGTTTGCTCCGACATACAATTTCTAATGGTATAGATTAATGGTATACCATCAGCTATAATGGTATAGAAGGAATAAATTCAAGGCTGGGTGTGATAACTCACACCTGTAATCCCAGCACTTTGGGAGGCTGAGGCAGGCAGATCACCTGAGGTCAGCAGTTCGAGACCAGCCTGGCCAACATGGTGAAACACCATCTCTACTAAAAATACAAAATTATCTGGGCATGGTAGCAGGCACCTGTAGTCCCAGCTACTTGGGAGGCTGAGGCAGGAGAATTGCTTGAACCTGGGAGGTGGAGGTTGCAGTGAGCTGAGGTTGCAGAGAGCTGAGATCGCACCACTGCACTCCAGCCTGGGCAAGACAGTAAGCCTGTCTCAAAACAAAACAAAAAAGCAAACAAAAAAAGAAAGAATAAATTCAGTGACTGATTGCATAGTAGGGTGACTAGGGTTAAACAAAAATGTACTGCACTTGTGAGATGGACAGCCTAAATACTGACTTGATCACTATGCATTATATACATGTAACAAAATTTCACACATGCCCCATAAATTTGTGCAAATAAAAATAAAAATCACTTGTAGAATAAAGTAATACTAAGCAAAAAATATATATATATATTTGCTGCTAAAAACTTTTATGATGGACTCTCCTTCCTTTCACAACAGGGATGTTGGGAGCACCCAGATATACGAGGAATTCCTGCAGCACTCATTGGCAAACGCTGTAGAAGATATCAAAAGGCTGAAAGTAGAAGAGCAAAATGACTAATAAGACTCCAGAGAAGGGCATAAGAACCTCCCTTCTTCTGATTCCCTTAATTATACCACTCACTTTCCACTATGGGGTGTGGGTTGTTCTGGTGGTGAGAGTTGGGGGGATCCTGCAGTGGAAAAAGATCGAGGGTCCTGGGCCCTGTTATTCTACATTCTCTCCCTAGCACACCTGTACGCATAGTTTACAATATCTTCTGTACATTGGAGGCCAGGCATCTTCCCTAAGTTCCAGGCATGTATCTCTCATAGGCCCTTAAACGCAGCTTCTCTAGAATGAAACTCACAATATTCCCTCAAATTTTTTTCTTTTTTTTTTTTTTGAGACAGTTTCTGTCACCCAGGCGGTGGTATGACCTTGGCTCACTGTAACCTACACCTCCCAGGTTCAAGCGATTCTCCTGCCTCAGCCTCCTGAGTAGCTGGGATTACAGGCACATGCCCCCACAACTGGCTAATTTTTGTATTTTTAGTGGAGACCATGTTGGTCAGGCTGGTCTCAAAGTCCTGACTTCAAGTGATCTGACTCCCTTGGCCTCCCAAAGTGCTGGAATTACAGGCGTGAGCCACTGCGGCCAGCCTCAAACCTGTTTCTTACCCAATGTTTCCTTTACTGCAGATGGCAACCTCCTCCACCAGCTGCACAACATCCAATAGGAATAGTAGTGAATATCCAGTAAATATTTGTTGTATGGATGAGTGAATGAAGATTGGTAGCATAGAAAGCGAATTTATTCTATATAAGTTTTGAAGAAAGTTAACTCCTTTGAGCTGGCTTGGGATGTCTCATGCCTGTTCCCATAATGCTAGAGGCATCATGATTTAAATAAAGTTCCATCAGACTCTGTATCAGAGCAGGTCCTTTCTCCTGTGTTGCTCTGGGGCCTCACTGAGACCACAGCTACAAACAGGGAGAGGGTGGGGCACTTTTGATTCTGAGGACACATATATCATTATTCCTCACAATGACTGTCTTTTTTTTTTTTTTTTTAGATGGAGTCTCACTGTTGCCCAGACTGGAGTGCAGTGGTGTGATCTTGGCTCACTGCAATCTCCGCCTCCTGGGTTCAGGAGATTTTCCTGCCTCAGCCTCCCAAGTAGCTGAGATTACAGGTGCCTGCTACCATGCCCAGCTAATTTTTGTATTTTTAGTAGAGATGGGGTTTCACCATGTTGGCCAGGCTGGTCTTGAACTCCTGACCTCAGGTGATCCACTCACCTCGGCTTCCCCAAGTGATGGGATTACAAGTGTGAGCCACCATGCCTAGCCTCTTATTTCTATATCACCTGGGCCTTGGCTCAGTCCTAGTATGCAGAGATAATAAATGTTTGAATGAATGAATGAATGAATGAATGAATGAAACAACTCCATTGTCTAAGTACTACTTGTCCCTTTTTATAGATAAGAAATCTAGGGCTCAGAGGCTGCCCTCCCTAGGAAGCAGCAACAACTGGGGGACAAACCCAGTCCTCTCGGTTCCCAGATCAGTGATTCCTCTACTGCATCAAGAAAGTTGTAATTACTTGCCCTTGGTATCTTGGGAAAAAGAGAAAAAAGAAAGTTGTAATAACTAAGTACAGATTTCATTTCATCTTCTTTCCAACTAATAGTTCTTAAGTGCTTCCTGCATACCAGGATGAAGCTATCAATGTCCTCTTGAAAGCACAGTCAGTCACAATATTTTGAAGAGGGGGAAAAAAAGGCTTTCTGTTAGGCCCTGACCTGAACCAATTCTTGGTTATCTAAAGCAGTGGCCTCCAAATAAAAATTCCCAGGACACTCCCCCAGAAATTCTAATTCATGCATCTGAAGGAGAGGAGATGCCTGAAAACTGCCATTATAAACACTGCTCTGGGCTGATGTGGTATATAGCCAGCCACTGCACACAGTTCAGCAGGAAGGTAGCAGAAAGGAGGGTGAAGAGTAAGCATCTTTATTACTTTATTCACATACGTTAACTGAGCACGTAGTATGTCCCAGTCACCATTCTAAGTCCTAGATATACAGTAGTGGACAAAACAAAATCCTTATTATCCCTCATTCTATGGATGGTGGGGGTGTGAGATGGGGAGACAATGACCAAGTAAAGAAATAGGGCCAGGTGCGGGTGGCTCATGCCTGGAGTCCCAGCACTTGGGAAGCCTGAGGCAGGTGGGTCATTTCAGCCCAGGAGTTTGAGACCAGCCTGGGCAACATGGTTAAACCCCATCTCTACTAAAACAAACAAACAAACAAAAGTTAGCCGGGTATGATGGTTCATGCCTGTAGTCCCAGCTACTCAGAAGGCTGAGGTGGGAGGATCACTTGAGCCTGGGAGACAGAGGTGAGCTGAGGTCACACCACTGCACTCCGGCCTGGGCAACAGAGCAAGACCCTGTCTCAAAAAGAAAGAAAAAGAAATAAACATACAGGATAACCACTGCTTGTTGTGGTGAGGGCTCTAGAGAATACACAACAGAGTGATGTGACGCAGGGTGACAGAGAAGGGGTACCCTAGCTCTCTGAGGAGGTGACATTTGAGTTGAGACCTGAATTACCAGAAGGAACCAACCCTACTCTGGGAGAAGATTATAGGCAGACAGAGTAGGAGATGGCAAAGTTACAGAGGGACGGGCTCGGCATGTGAGGCTCATACAGTGTGAACAAGGAGAAGACTAGCCTAAAATATGGTTAGACAGAGATAGTAAGGTAGGAATCATCATTTAAGGTCTTCAAATTAGGAAATGGGTTTAGAGTTTCTTCTGGAGAGTCTTAAGCAGGGAGTGATGTGACATGATTGCTTTAATTGGCTTGTTTTAGCTGCTGGGTGAAGACAAGAGTCTAGGGGTTCAATGTGAGAGCAGGGAACCAATGAGGAGGCTCACAGAAGTCCAAGCTAGAGATGATGGTGGGTGCAGTGGCTCATGCCTGTAATCTCAGCACTTTGGGAGGCTGAGGCAGGTGGATCACTTGAGGCCAGGAGTTCAAGACCAGCCTGGCCAACATGGTGAAACCCCGTCTCCACTAAAAATAAAAATATTAGCCGGGCGTGGTGGCATGCACCTGCAATCCCAGCTACTCAGGAGGCTAAGGGAGAAAATTGCTTGAACCTGGGAGGCAGAAGCTGCGGTGAGTCGAGGCTGCACTTCAGCCTGGGCAACAGAGCAAGACTCCATCTCAAAAAAAAAGTGGATATAAATATGACTACAAAACTGCCTGTGAACTGCTATTCTTGGCACACTGCCTGTGGGGTAGCCCTGTCCCACAAGGAGCAGTCACTCTGCTGTTGCAGTACACTGCAGCTTCAGTAAAAGTTCCTGTCTAACACCACTGGCTCACCCTTAAATTCTTCCCTGAGAGAAGCCAGAAACCCTCCAGGCTAAGTCTCAATTCTGGGGTTCACCTGCCCTGCATCAATATTATCCTTTGTAGTAAACACCCACTATGATGTGGCACTCTCCTGGACATTTGATAAACTTACCTCTGTTTTCCCATCAGGTCTGTGAGGTGGTATAGTTCTTGCCACTGGACAGGTAAGTCGGCTGAGGCTCATAGAGGGCCCCATGTCACAACCCCTCTAAGGGTCAGTGCGACAACTGGAACCCAAGTGTGTGTCACACTGACCTCATGCTTGACCACCACTCCACACAGCCCTCGATGCAGGAAATAGGCTGGTTTCTGATGCACCTGGTGTCTGAGAGAAGCTTTGGTTCTTTCACTTTTCAGCTTTGCCCAGGCCCTACTCCTGAGGTCAGGCTTGTCCCAAGAGAGGCGGGGCCAGGGTGGGTGATGATCTCAGCGGTTGTTGTGAGCTCCATCCAGCTCAGGTGAGTCTCGGGATCCCAGCTTCTGAAACTTTCACGTGCACACAATTGCCTGGGGATTTGATTGAAATGCAGTTTCTGACCCAGCAGGACAAGGGTGGGGTCCACATTTCTTTCCTCCTTTTCTTTCTTTCCTTTTCTCTTTCTCTCTTCATCCAAAATCTTTTTAATAGGAGGGTAGGCTCTAGGGTTAGTTTTAGTGGTCTCGGCTGGCCCGTTGGCCTCTGGTGCGCTCGAACTTCCGGCCCTTGGAGCGGACGTAAGGTTTGGGGTGGCTGTGCGGGGTTCCCGGAGCCTTACCGAAGTGCCGGTACACCTCTTGGCTCTTGAGAGAACCAGAGAGCACGATGGTGCCGCTGCCCTTTGGGGAGTCCAGGGCCAGCTGGTCAAAAGTGATGATTTTGCCCCCTGCCCTGCCCTGAGGATGCAGCGGCGGCCCGGCTGGTCAGGTGCAGCACACACACCTTCAGTTTGAGTACCTCCTGAACCCGCGCGTCATCCATTATGGCCCCCACGACCACGGCCATTTTGTTTTCCCGGCCAGGAAGCTTCATCTTCCAGATCATCAGGGCAACAGAGTGACCGGTTGGTGTGACTCATAAACAACCTCTTCAGTACAACCTGGTTGAATATGGAGTTGATTTGTCTGGCCAGAAACCCGTACAGCTTGACCAACAGCCTAAGGTAGATATCCTGGCTCCTGGGCTCCTTGCGCAGAACCTTGTTGGTCCTTGTTGGGGCTGATGTCAACTCCCATGATGGTGCCTCCTGCTTGGCCAGGTCCGGAAAGCCACATTTCTAATTTCTAACAAGCCCCGGGTGGTGGTGTTACCAAGGTCCATCTGCCACAGTTTATAGAGGGCGGTGGAGGTGGGAGTGGGGTGGGGTAGGCAGAGGAGGGAAACAGGAGGCTGCAGTTGGGACAGCTGTGCTCATCCTCACTTGTAATTGACTCCTGTAAATTGTCATTAGTAAACCTCAACACCCACCCTCCTCCCCCATCAATATGATAAAGAACATCAGAACATCTGTGTTCTTGGTCTCCCAGGGAAACCCACCCAGTCAGGACCCCAGGATGTGGCAGGCAAGTCCCTCCCTCTCCCTGAAGCCTCAGTGACTCCAACTCTAAGTGCTTATGTTAGGGTGGGGGCAGGGCATGGTGAATCTGCAGCTGCTCCTCACATTGTTGGGGGAAGTGCATGGTATGTGGGGGAGGGGTGAGGAGAGGACTTTCCTCTTCCTAGAACTTCTGGTCTGGTCCCCAGGGCACAGGTGTTAATGAAGATGGAGGAGTGGCCTCTTCCTAATGGACCTTTCAGGGCCTGCCAGAGCCAGCAGGGTGGGCAGGGGACAGGGAGGAACTTGTGCTTCCCGGCAGGGACAGGAACCTGCTGGATGCACCGATTTGACCTTGGCTCATTGTAAACATGCTCTAATGTGGGGCATTGAAGCCAAGAGATGCGACAATTATCATTGCAAGGGAAGTTATCTTAAAGTTAATTTATAAATTCCAGTCAAGGTCCTAAAGGAATTGTTTGGAGGGAGGGTGGTAGTGAACTTGATAAATTCATTTTAAAATCACTCGGCCGGGCGCGGTGGCTCAAGCCTGTAATCCCAGCACTTTGGGAGGCCGAGACGGGCGGATCACGAGGTCAGGAGATCGAGATCATCCTGGCTAACACGGTGAAACCCCGTCTCTACTAAAAATACAAAAACTAGCCGGGCGAGGTGGCGGGCGCCTGTAGTCCCAGCTACTCCGGAGGCTGAGGCAGAAGAATGGCGTAAACCCGGGAGGCGGAGCTTGCAGTGAGCTGAGATCTGGCCACTGCACTCCAGTCCGGGCAACAGAGCGAGACTCCGCCTCAAAAAAAAAAAAAATAAAATAAAATAAAATAAAATAAAATAAAATAAAATCACTGGTAAATGGGAGAGAAAAATCAAGTAAATAAAGAAAAAAAAGAATGTAGGGGGCTATAACAGTTATAAAAGATACACCAATGTCATGTAGTAGAGAGCCCAGAAGTCCCAAGTATACTTTAAATGTTTAGAAAATGACACATTTGGCATTTCAAAATGGAGAGGAAATAAATATGGCTGAAAAAATTAAGGATTTGATCTTTCTTCAAACCACATGCTAACATAAATTCCAAATGGGATAGAGTTAAATGTAAACAAGGATACCAAACAAATAATAGAATGAAATAGAGGAAAACATTTATGTAATGTCAATGTGAGGGAGGCCATCCTAAGTTTAACATGGAAATAGAGACCATAAAGGAAAGATTGGAAACATGACTGCAAAAAGATTTGTTTATGATACAAAAATATCATAAAATTAATAAGCAAATGATAAATTGGGATAATTAAATGTATATCACACAGGGAGTTAATATCGGTACAAATCAATAGGAAAAAGACATATTCCCAATAGGAATGGGCACAGGGCATGGATATATAGTTTAAAAATAAGTAGATATGGCTGGGCGCAGTGGCTCATGCCTGTAATCCCAGCACTTTGGGAGGCTGAAGTGGGTGGATCACTTGAGGTCAGGAGTTCAAGGCCAGCCTGGCCAACATGGTGAAAACCTATCTCTACTAAAAATACAAAAATTAGCTAGGCATGGTGGCAGGCACTTGTAGTCCCAGCTACCCGGGAGGCTGAGGCAGGACAATCTCTTGAACCTGGGAGGCGGAGGTTGCAGTGAGCTGAGATCATGCCACTGCACTCCAGCCTGGGTGACAGAGCAATACTCCATCTCAAAAAATAAAAAAGTAGAAATGACCCGTAAATATATGAAACAACTGTAACCATGAGAATAATAAAAGAAATGTGGCCAAACGCAGTGACTCACGCCTGTAATCCCAGCACTTTGGGAGACCGAGGTATGAAGATTGCTTGAGGCTAGCAGTCCAACACCAGCTTGGGCGGCAAAGTGAAACCCCATACCCACAAAATGAGACAGTTTCACTCTGTCACCCGGGCTGGAGTCCAGTGCTATGATCATGGCTCACTGAAGCCTCTGCCTCCCAGGCTCAAACAATCTTCCTGCCTCAGCCTCCCAAGTAGCAGGGACTACAGGTGCACACCACCACACAACCAGCGGATTTTTGTGTTTTGTGTATTCACTATGTTGTTCGTGCTGGTCTTAAAGTTCTGGACTTAAGCAGGCTGTCTGCCTCAGCCTTTCAAAGGGCTTGGATTACAGGCATGAGCCACCACCACAACCAGCCCTCTGTAAGTTTTTTTTTTTTAATTAGCTGGTCATGGTGGTGCACATCTGTAGTTCCAGCTACTCCGGAGACTGAGGCAGAAAGATTGCCTGAGTCCAGGCTTCAGTGAGCTATGATTGAGACACTGCATTCCAGCCTGGGTGACCAAGTGAGACCCTGTCTTAAAAAGGGAGGAGGAAGAGGAAGAAGAGGAGGAAGAGGAGAAGGAGGACTAAAACCACAAGATACCTCTTTTTTCCTGCTGAATTGGCAGAGATTAGAAAGATATAGTAATAATGACAGCTGGGCAGGGGAGAGTTTGAGTAAACAGACACTCATCCACTGCTGGGGCTGTAAACTGGAACAACTGCTCTGTAGGGCCAAAGCCCTAAAAATGCCCCATCTGTTTATACCAGAAATTTTATTTCTAGAAATAGATCTTAAAGAAATAATCAGATGTGCAAAATGAATGTATCAATATGCATCACAGTCGCACTCAAACATGGAATATTGAAACTGCTTAAATGTACACCCATGAATCCAAACAACTTTCCTCTTGCTCACCCATCAGTCACCCAAGTCCTTCAGTCAAGTTTTAAAAACCAAAGCACCATGATTTAGTCTAAGGAGTTTTGCCCTCCTTGTGCTGCACAGGACAGGGCCAGACTGAGCTCTTCACAGTGGAGCAGGAAGTCCCATCCAGCACTAGAGAAGTAAGTAGCTGCTGAGGATTTAACTTGTGCTTTGTTTCTTGGTGTCCAGAAGGAATAGAAAGCATTTTCTATCTCCCTGGGGACCTGTTTTTGTCTCTAAAACTTGGCTTCTTATCACTCTTGGGCCCTCAAAGTCTGACATGGTTGGATCTACTCCTCACCTCCTCCACTGCTCAGCACCTAGGAAGCCTCTTCTTAGCTCCAGCCATGCAGGTGTTCTTTTAACTCTTTGAACTCATCATGCCTTCTCTGGCCACACAGTCTTTACACATGCTGTTCCTTTTGCCAAAAACTCCTCCCATTCTCTCCTGCCTGGTTGCTTCTGAGCTTGAACGTCCCTGTCTCAGGAGGCTCTGCCTTGGCCTAAGTTTTTATAGGTTCCTTTGCACTCTGCATTCTAGCTGCAATTTTACATTAATTTATGCAACTGTTTGGTTTCTGTCTCTCTCTCCCAAGATTCTCAGTACCATGTGGCAGGAACGTGTGGCAGTTGTATGTAGCTCCAGTATCCACAAGGTACATGACACATGGCTGGGCTTCAACACGGTTAACTCATGGCTCTAGGAAATTTTCTTTTATTATTTCTTCAGTAACCCCTTGCCCTTTGTTGTCTCTGTTCTCTTTCTGGAGTGTCAACTGGTTGAATGTTGAACTTGAATAAGTCCTTGACGTATTTTATTTCTCGTCTTGTATTTTTTTGTCTTTTTGATGTTTTGTCTGCATTCCAGACATTCCATCAATTTTATTTTCCAAGCCATCTAGCAAGTTTTATTTTGTTAACCATATTTTCAATTGTAAAAAGTTACTTCTTTTTTGAGATGGAGTCTCACTCTGTCACCCAGGCTGGAGTGCAGTGGCGTGATCTTGGCTCACTGCAACCTCCACCTCCCAGGTCCAAGCGATTCTTGTGCCTCAGCCTCCCATGTAGCTGGGATTATAGGCATGCGCCACTGCATCTGGCTAATTTTTGCATTTTTAGCAGAGACAGGGTTTCACCATGTTCACCAGGCTGGTCTCGAACTCCTGACCTCAGGGGATCTGCTTGCCTCAGTCTCCCAAAGTGCTGGGATTACAGGCATGAGCCACTGTGCCCGGCCAAAAAATTACTTGTTTTATGTTTGCACACACATGTTCACAGCAGTATTATTCACAATAGCCAAAAGGTGGAAACAACTCAAGTGTCCACAGACAGACGAATGGATAAACGAAATTTGGTATATCCATACCAAATGGACTATTATTCAGCTTTAAAAAGGAAGGTAATTCTGACACATGCTACATTAGTGAAACTTGAAGACATTATGCATGTGAAGGAAGCCAGTAACAAAGGACAATTATTGTATGATTTCACTCATATGAGATACTTAGAGTAGTCAAATTCATGGAGACAGAAAGTAGAATGGTGGTTGCCAGGATCAGGGCCAGCTGAGGATGGGGAGTTACTGTTTCATGGGTACAGAGTTTCAGTTTTGCCAGATAAAAAGAGTGGAGATGGTTGCTGATGACAGTTTTAGAACAATGTGAATGTCCTTAATGCCACTGATGTGGTTAGACTCTGTGTCCCCACCTAATCTCATCTTGAATTGTAATCCCCAGGTGTGTTTAGGAACAGACCTGGTGGGAAGTGATTGGAGTATGGGGGCAGTTTTCCCCATGCTGTTCTCGTAATAGTGAATGACTTCTCACCTGATCTGGTGGTTTTATAACTGGTAGTTTTTCCTGCACTGATGCATACTGTCTCCTGCTGTCACGTGAAGAAGGTTCTTGCTTCCCCTTCGCCGTCTGCCACGATTGTAAGTTTCTTGAGGCCTCCCCAGCCGTGTGGAACTGTGAGTCAATTAAACCTCTTTCCTTTGCAAATTACCTAGTCTCGGGTAGTATCTCTATAGCAGTGTGAAAACAGACTAATACAGTCACTGAATTGTACATTTAAAAAGGTTAAAATGGTGAATTTTATATTATGTATTTGCCACAATCTTTAAAAAGATAATTGTTTCTCTAATTGTTCCTTTTTTTCTTAACATCTTGTGTGTGTGTTTTTTAAGTTGTATTTCCTTGAGCTTCCCTGAGAATACACATTTTATTTATTTCTTTTTAATATTTTATTCTCTGAAGGTTCTCTAAGGACTTCTTTGGCTCTTTTTCCTTCACTTTGGAAGCTTTTCTAAAATATATGGGGCTACCTGGTGTCCTTCCGTATCTAAAGGAATTTTGTGCACAGGCCAAGGGGGTTATGTGCCTGTGGGCAGAGCTTAGAGTGGGAACCAGTCATTACACTTGTGGACCCCTAAATGCCATAGTAAGGAGGGCTTCCTCAAGGGTGCCGACCCCTATGCTAGCAGCACCTATCTCACCAGGCGGTATACACAGTTCTCATTTGTTTATTTATTTATTTATTTATATTTTGAGAGGAAATCTCGCTGTGTCGCCCAGGCTGGAGTGCAGTGGCGCGATCTCGGCTCACTGCAAGCTCTGCCTCCTGGGTTTACTTAACGCCATTCTCCTGCCTCAGCCTCCTGAGTAGCTGGGACTACAGGTGCCTGCCACCGCGCCGGGCTAATTTTTTGTATTTTTAGTAGCAACGGGATTTCACCATGTTAGCCAGGATGGTCTCGATCTCCTGACCTTGTGATCCACCCGCCTCAGCCTCCCAAAGTGCTGGGATTACAGGCATGAGCCGCCACGTCCAGCCGAGTCTGATTTTTTACCTTGGGGTAAGTGCTTGGTTGAACTCTTGACTTGGGGGAAGGGGCATTAACTGTCCATACCTGGATCTTCATTTATTCTGCCTGTTCTAGCCCCATTTTCACTTTGCTCTCTGTGATACCTGCACTGGAGCCTAGAGGCTCCCTCAGGTTCTCACAGGCAGATGGCTCAGCCCTGCTGTGCTCCAGCCCCTCTAATTTACCCCACAGGTCTCTAACTCCTTTTCATCTTCCAGATGAAATCACTTGTCTGCTAATGACTAACGACATCCTTCCATCCTCTTTGTTTCTTTCTTTCTTTCTTTTTTTTTTTTTTTGAGGCAGAGTCTCGCTGTGTCACCCAGGCTGGAGTGCAGTGGTGCAATCTCTGCTCACTGTAACCTCTGCCTCCCAGGTTCAAGCAATTCTCCTGTCTCAGCCTCCAGAGTAGATGGGATTACAGGTGCACACCACCATGCCCAGCTAATTCTTGTATTTTTAGTAGAGATGGGGTTTCGCCATGTTGGTCAGGCTGGTCTCAAACTCCTGACCTCAGGTGATTTGCTCACCTAGGCCTCCCAAAGTGCTGGGATTACAGGTGTGAGCCACCGCATTCAACCTGTCATGTTTGTTGTTGTAGCTTAGCCTGTTTAAAACACTGGTCCATCAGTTGAAGGGAAGGAGAGGATATAAATGTGCCTTCTCAGTCACCATCTTGAATCCCATTCATTCCCACAGCTGCTGCCCTAACTCAGCCTCATTTTCCTGCCTGGGATCATTGTGGCTGTGCCACCGTTAGCCCCTTCATCCCCAGCACATGCTACCACAGCCAGGGTGACCTTCCAAAAGCAGGAATCTGAGCATAGATCCCTGTTTGAACTCCTCAGTTGACCTTTAGAGTCAGCAGGATCAAATCTGCCGTAACATTCAAGGCCTTTTGTGAGCTGGACTCTGCCTGTATCTCTAGCCTCATCTCTTTGTAGTTGCTTAGTGAGCCGTGCTCTTAGATGCCTCCTGATGTTAGCTCATGCTGGCTCCTGGCCTGGAACACTTCTTTCCCCCTTCTGTTCTTAGATGGCTTGAATCCATCTGCTGGGGGAAGGATTACTTATGCCCCCACTCTTGTTTTTTCCTTCCATGTAGAGGGAAATCATCAGGGTAACTCTCGTGGACTCCCATTTCCATACCACCCACCTCCCTGCAGGAGCTCCAGTATTGCCTCCTCCAGGCAGCCCTGTGTGATTGTCCAGTCTGGTGTAGGTTCCTCTTCTATCCTTTAGAGTCTCCGACACACTTATCACACTAATAATGGCCAGGGCCTGAAGAGAGGCAGAGCAGAACAAGCTCATGTTTGGTGGCTCCTGTCTGCATAGTCCACATCCGTGTCTCTGGGCACACCAGGAATCTAAGCCCCTCTGGCCAAGCTGCTCCCATGCCATTCAGCATGGAGGCAGCAGTGCCTGTCACCAGGCAGGAGCTAAGTTCTGCATCCTCTTGGCTTACTCCCTCCCTCCTCTACTTGTTTTGGTTACCGGGATTCCTTCATAGCAGCCTCCCTCTCAGGTTAGCTTTTGTCCCCAGTCCAGATGCCTATAGAGTCATATCACCATGGGAGGGGGCTCCCTGATTCCCCGTAACTGACCTTGCCCTAGAAGCCAAGTGAATTGTGCAATATGAGTCCTGATGCTCCTTTTGAGTTCACCCTCCAACTACATGTCTTTTTTAGAGAATGGTTTTTGTGACCTTGTCTGTGAGCTCTGGAGGTGTACACGTGTCTGAAAGAAAGGTGCACAGAACTCATTTGTATAGAAGCTTAAGAAGAAAAGAACCGGGCTGGGCACAGTGGCTCATGCCTGTAATCCCGGCACTCTGGGAGGCCAAGATGGGTGGATCACAGGAGTTCGAGACCAGCCTGGTCAACATGGC
>NW_012114844.1:4104866-4127778 GCF_000951035.1 Colobus angolensis palliatus | reverse complement strand
AAGAAGTGTTGTGTACTTTAGGATCTTTCTACTCAAAATTTGGTTCCCAGCCAGGCACAGTGGCTCAGGCCTATAATCCTGGCACTTTGGGAGATTGAGGTGGATGGATCACCTGAGCCCAGGAGTTCAAGACCAGCCTGGGCAAAATGGTGAAACCCCCTCTCCACAAAAAATAAAAAATATAAATGCAAAACAAAAAATTTGTTTGCTGGGCCTGCAGCGTCAGCATGACCTGCAAGCTTGTTAGAAATGCAGAATCATAGATCCCATCCCAGAACTACCGATTCAGAATTCTGGGGCTAGGGCCTAAGAATTGGCATATTAATCAGCCTTCCAGGTGACTTTTATGTATCCTGGGGTTGGATGATCCTTGCTTTAGGGCAGTGGTTTTCAAAGTGTGGCCCGTGAAATTCTGGAGGTCCCCAAAGTCTTTTTAGAGGATCTACAAGGTCAAAGTTATTTTCATAATAGATTATGATGTTAGCCTTTTGCATTGATCATGCAAAAGCAATGGGGAGTAAAACTGCCAGTGCCCTAACCCACATCAAGGCAGTGGCACCAAACTATTCTGGTGGTCATAGTTTTCTTCACCATCACACACTTACAGCAGGTGGAACTTGGCATTTCATTCCTGACTGCCCTGGATAAAGCAAATATATATGTATTAATTTTGTTAAATCTCAACCTCTGAGTTCACATCTTTTAAATCATTTGTGTGAACAAATGAGAGGTAGACATAAAGCACTTCTGTTTTATAGCAAAATATAAATGTCTAGATGAAAAACATTTGTGCAGTCTTTGAGTTGCAAGTTGAACTAGTTGCATTTTTCAGGAAACACCATTTTTGCTTGAAAGGATGGTGGACAAACCAGTTATTCAGAGATGGATGTTGTCTAGAAAATGAACAAAGTAAGCTTGCCACTTCAAGGAAAACTGACAGTACTTATAGGCAATGATAACATTTGAGCTTTCAAGTGAAGATGAGAATTTTGGAAAACTTGTATTTGTTACCACAAGCTTAACATCTTCCCAATACTTACAGACTTTTCTTTTCTTTCTTTCTTTTTTTTTTTTTTTTTTGAGACAGAGTTTTGCTCTTGTTGCCCAGGCTGGAGTGCAGTGGCACAATCTCGGCTCACTGCAACCTCTGTCTTTTGGGTTCAAGTGATTCTCCTGCCTCAGCCTCCCGAGTAGCTGGGATTACAGCCACCTGCTACCACGCTTGTCTAATTTTTGTATCTTTACTAGAGATGGGGTTTCACCATGTTGGCCAGGCTGATCTCGAACTCCTGACCTTGTGATCCGCCTGCCTCAGCCTCCCAAAGTGCTGGGATTACAGGCGTGAGCCATTGTGCCCGGCCACTTACAGACTTTTCTAATGAGATTGTGGTAATAATAATATGATTTTTTAAAATACTATATGATAAAATGCATCAACATCTGAAAGATCTGCGTAACTCAGAAAACCAGTATTTTCCAAATGACCAATGCATAATGTTATAAAATCATGCACAGGTAAAAAATCCATCTGAAGTGTGAGATAGATCAATGGATTTTAGAGTCACAAAGTACTGAAATTTCATCGATATGGTTTCCAAATCCACATTGCAATTAACCTTTAAGAAGTACCACTTGTTGAGTTTTGGTGTAGTATTTAAGAAAATTATCCACAATTTTCTGAAAAGACTGTTAAAATATTCCTCCCTTTTCCCACATGGGCATTTACTATATCTGAGCTTGCTTCTCTGGGCTCCGTAAAATAGGACTAAATGCTGAGGACCAGCAGTTGGGGGGTACAGTCTGCTCTCTGGAGTCAGCAGATAAAATGCAAGGTGTCTGGGGCACCCAGAGCTCTAATATTTAATACTCATCAACTTCCACTGCAGCTGACATAAAGACGCACTTAGCAAGGGGTGTGTGCTGCTCCAGGGAGAAAATGAGGGTAATTGAAATTAACTTGGTTCCTGCCGTTTTTTCCTCCTTTCCTAATCACCGGGAAATCTGCTACTAGCTGAGCAGGAGGGCCTGAGGGCCAATACTCCAGGGAGTCCGGGGCTCAATTAAGCTTCGGTAAATTGGATTTCTGGCCGTGAGGCCATGGGGCTGGGGTTGGCATTGAGGCATGAGCTGCCAGACAGTATTAGGCCAAGGGCTGACCAGATGGGCCCAGCAGCTAATTCAATCTGGCTTCCCAGAAACAAGACTTGGAAGGCCAGAGCTATGGGCCTGGAGAGCTGTGACTCCAGCTGGGAGGGCAAGATCTTATGTGGCACTGGGACCACCCTGTGGCTCATCTCAGGGAGTCCTGTGCCTAGCACCTGGCCTCGCCAGCTGTGCACTAACAATTCTGATAACCAGTGATGAGTGGCAGTTTAGTGCTAGGGAAAAAGCCCAGCCTGGGGATTGGGGGCCAGGGCTGTGGGCCTCACACAGGTATCAGCTTGCTCTAGGAGTGAACTTAGGTAAGTCTCATTCTGTCTTCAGGACTAACATTCTTTCTTCTATGGGCTGCCATAGTCTTAAAAAGAAAAAAGAAAAAAAAAAAAAAGAAGAAGGAGTCAGAAAACTCTGAATGGGAGAGAGAAAGGCTGAAACAAAGAGATTGTAAGAAACATGGATGGGCTTTGGTCTAGGAATAGGCCAAGGTGGATATCCAGGCCGGCATGACTCAGCGAGTTTGGTGCACAAGTGCACACCTCCACTTGTTATATAACCCGTTTGCGTAAGTTCATACTTGGCTCTAAGTTACTATTGTCCGTAAAAGGTGTAACTGTCCTGCTGATGTTGTGCATGGGGCTTGGTTCTTGGGGGCTCAGCTTGGCTCAACATGGCTCGACATGGCAGGTGTGCAGTTACCCAAAGAGAGAGAGTCAAAGCTGTCCGTCTTGCAGACGGACAGGAGGAGCCAGGACACAACTTGGCTTGCTTGTGCCCAGAGAGAGAAAGAGTTAAGCTGCTGACTCTGAAGGCAAGGGAGAGCGGGCTGTGCAGCTGTGCATGGGGGCAGCCAGCTCAAGCAGCCAAGACAGGGTGAACAGTGTGTGAGTAAGCTGTTGATGAGAAAACCAATTTAAATGAGCTGTGTAAGAGAGCTGCTGCTGAATAAACCATAGTCACCTGCCTATGGCCCCTGAAGTGTTCTTTCTGCTCATCCACCCACTCCCCTTGGACTTCAGCATGGGCTGGACCCAGACCCCGGGATCTGACAGAGATCATAGGAGATAAAGATAGAATGAGATAGAGAAAAGCAGAGAGTGAGTCAGATACACAGAGAGAGGCAGAAAAAGATACAACAGGGAGAGGGAGAGACATCTAGACAGAGCAAGACAAAGGGAGATACAGTTGGCTTAGAACACAGAGAAAAAAAGGAAGAGAGACTGAAGCCAAAGTTTCACTACAAAATGAATGTTCTAAGTAGGGGTGGCAGGGCCTTTTTTTTTTTTTTTTCCTCTTCCTTAAGAATAGTTCCTAACCTGGTCTTAAAAACCCAGTTCCCAAATGGTCAGAGAAGGCTGCATTCTCATTCTTGGAAAAGAGGAGAAGGAGGGTTTTTCTCTCTGCTTCTCCTGGTTGCTTTCTCCAACCAGGACACAGAATCCCAGATTTGGGGCAGCCCCAGCAGCCTGAGCTCTCTGGTCAGTTGGCCCCAGCCAAGTCTATACCAAAAATCTTCCCAAACCTCACACAGAGTCCTCACACCAGCCCCTTTCTGGGCCTTAGACCACCCCAGCTGTCAGAGCTGTGATGGAAAGGTCAGGGCCAGGCCAGCACAGCGTCCCTGTGTTCTGATTGGCATGAATCCTCCATCATTTCCTGCCCAGCCCTTCTTCCCAGAAGTCACACTGTGGGAGTTTCTGTGTCCTGTTGTGTCCCATTTTCTGACACCCAAAACTCACCATGCGTCATTCCTTCAGGCCTTTTCTCTCTTGGACTGGGCCTGCTAGAGACTGAACTCACATCAGGGGGCTCTGGCAGGCTGGCCAGCCACTCCCACTCCCACCAGGGACTTGTTTCCCATTTTCTGTCCCACCCCAACCCATGCTGCAGCCCCGGGTGTCCCTCATCTGCGCCAAGTCAGGCCCATCTCTTGGCTATCCAGTAACTACTGGGAGTCAGAGCCTCAGCTTCCCTACTGGACATGGTGAGCCAGGGAGAGAATGGACAGACTTGAGCAGCGGTTCTTGGCTTGGACCACACATTGGAGTCACCTGGGAGCTGTCAAAGCCACCCATGTGCCAGGATCCCACCCCCGAGAGACTCTGCTGTAGTTGGCCTGGGGAGTGACCTGGACATTGGGATTTTGAAAAGCTCCCAGGGGATCCTGATACACATCCAGGGTTAAGAACCAGTGTCATAAAACCAGGCCTGCGCCAAGAAGAGTCCACTCCAGACTTCACCTGACAGAGGCTCAGAGACAGCCAGACCCTGGCTCAGGGTAACACAGCTGGAAGGGGCAGAGTGGTGCTGGCCGGAGTTCCTCCATCACCTTCCTCAGCTCCTCACCCCCTTCAACTCCAGGGACAAGAGCTCTGTATCTTACTTTGGTCTCTGTCCACTCTGAACTCTGGGATCCCAGGAGTTGAGTTCTGTATTCACCTGTTACCAACAATATGTTCCTGTCTGACCCTCGTCTCCTCGACTGTAGTTTAGGGAGAATAGTAACCACTTCACAGGGTTGTGGTGACAATTAAATGAGTTAATATGTTAAAGGCTTATCATGGTGCCTGGCACTTAGTAAGCACTAAATATATGTTATCTGTTAGTATTGTTGTTGCTGTTATTGTTACCACAAAGCATGAACAAATGGCAGAGTCTGGCTGGCAGTTTGGGGGAGCGGGGCAATCCAATGGTGTATGTTATGAGTTGAACAGTGGCCTCCCAAAAAGATATGTCCATTTCCTAACCCCCATACCCTGTGAATGTGGCATTATTGGGAAACAGGGTCTTTGTAGGTATGGTAAAGGATTTCAAGATGCGATCATCTGAGCGGGGCCTAAATCCAGTAAGTGTCCTTATAGGAGATAGAAAAGGAAAGGCACAAAAAGACCATGGGAAGACAGAGGCAGAGGCTGGAGTGATGCAGCCATGAGTTAAAGAATGTCTGGGTTCTCCAGGAGCTGGAAGAGGCAAGGAGGGACTCTGCCATAGCACATTCCAAGGGAACGTGGCCCTGCCAGCACCTTGATGTCAGACTTCTGGCCTCTAGAACTGTGAGCAAATTTCTGGGATTTTAAGCCAACCATTTTGTTTTAATTTGTTACAGCAGCTGCAGGAAAGCCACCTTCAGAGCGAAATGTTGCTGGCTAGAAACATCGCTGGACCAGGCCAGCTGACCCATTAGCCACACCTTATGGAGGTGGGATAGCGGGGTAGTGGTTCAACACTGCCCTGTGTTGGTGCTACAGGGGGCTCAGGCCTGAGGACCTTCTGATGCAGGCACTGGAGGTACCCCCTTCACAGTGGAGGCCTCAGCAAGTTCCTTACCCTCTGTAGGCCTCACCTACCCCCCTTCCTGGCGTTTGGCGTGTCTCCGTGAGTCTCGGGGAGAAAACACCCCCAACTCCTCTGAGGTCAGGCCTGGCAAGGCCAGGAGCAGCCTCTGGGGTGTAGTAGATGCCCACCTGCCTCTCCCTGCGCTGCCCAGGACTTCAGGGCCCAGACCTCCAGAGCTAATGGCTAATGCAACCAGAAAATGAGCCCTCTTACTCTACGGCCCCCTCTCCTCTAATGGACTTGAGGAGAATGAGCTCTAATGAAGTCTTTTCTATGGGATAGTTCTAAAGCTTCCCTGTGGTCAGCCGAGGGGCACCATGAGGAAGCATGTGTCTGGGCAACAGGCCCCTGTGTGTTGCCAGGCAAGCCCAAGGGGGTCCTTGGAGGGCTTCGTGTCCAGGGCCTCTCGGTGGTGACACCAGCAGGGCCAGCAGTTTCTGAGGGGGCTACCCACCCACACCTCCTCATTCCCACTCTAACCATGAGGTGTGTGTGTGGGTGGGGCTGGGGGAGGCAGGAGCAGCTGCTTGAGGGACACCAAGGACAACTTGGTGAACACTGACACTAACAGGAAAGCCAAGTGCATTGGAGTCCAGTGGTCTCATCATACAGCTGGGAATACCGAGGCCCAGAGAGGGGAGGGACTAAGGTCATACCTTGATCAGCAGCTAAGCTGATGTGGGAGCCCAGATTCCCTGTCTGCCCCTGAGAAGTTTGTGTTTACAAAGCACATGCTTGGGATAAGCCTGCCCTATGTGTGAGTTGAAGGGCTGGGGTGAGCGCATTCATGCAACAGTCTGTGGCTGACAGCCCTAGGTGCCCATTTAGATTGCGCCCTGTGGGAAGATGTTCAACTTGATGGCTTCCTTGAGCACTCCACGCAAGGGGGAAAGTCAAACACAAGAGGCAGGGGCCCAGCACAGTGCTCAGGCCCTTATGGAAGGAGGAGGTGGAGGAAGAGAAACAGGAGGGATGGGCGAGGAGAAGTTTGCAGCTGAGCAGGGTCAGAAAAGGACCCCGGAGCACTGTTCCTCAGTGGATGGGCAAGCTCTGTTCTCTTGTGGGGACTTTTATTTCTTCCCCTTGGGAAAACATTCTGGGCTCCTGACATGCCTCAGACCACAGATGTAACACACACTTGCAAGAGCACTCCGAGGAGAGTGGGCATCAACTCCCTCCCACCCCAGTGAGCGCTGCCAGCTCGGCACTGTGGGGCAAGTGCTCCGAGTGCAACACCAGGTGGAGAACCAGCATCTGCCGGATGATGGACTCACTGTGTGCAGAACACGGTGTTAGGCCCTGTTGGAGTTCAGTGAGAGGATTGAGGAAGAAATAACTTACCATTTCAATGTATTGAGATTCCAACCCTGTGGGAAAGTGCCTGATAGGAAAACCTTTACAGAAAGCAGGTAAATGTATGCAGATCTTCACAGCCTAAGTAATTTTCTAATAAGGTGTGAAAATATAGCGAGTGGTTTGGGTGAGGAAGGAGGAGGCAGGCTTGAAGTAGGGCTTTCAGGGAGGGGAGGGGCAATGCCTGACATTAAAGACAGGGAGGGTTGTGGCTGGGAAGTACAGTCGTGAGTGCAAGAGGCCCAGGCCCTGGAGCCCCCAGCCTGCTTCACAGTCTGTGATCTCCCTTGGAGCTGAGAAAGGCTTTTTTGGTCTCCACAGTGAGCCAGCTTTTTAGAAATGGGCACATTGTAATTGTACATATTTGTGGGTACAATTTGATGTGTCAATACAGATATGTGCCATAATGATCAACTCAGAGAGGAAGCACAACCATCCCCTCATGCATGTATCATTTCTTATATGCAATGGAGTACTATTCAGCCATAAAAAGAATAAAATCCTATCACTTGGAACAACATGGATGAACCTGGAGGATACCATGTTAAAAAAGCCAGGCACAGACAGGCAAATAGCACTTGATCTCACTCACATGTGGAATCTAAAAATAAGTGTATTCAGGGCCTCGCCCAGTGGCCTGTAATCTCAGCACTTTGGGAGACCAAAGTGGGCAGATCACCTGAGGTCAGGAGTTTGAGACCAGCCTGGCCAACATGGGCAAGTCCCGTCTCTATGAAAAATAGAAAAATTAGCCGGGTGTGGTGGTGGACACCTGTAATCCCAGCTACTCTGGAGGCTAAGAAAGGGGAATCGCTTGAGCCAGGAGGTACAGGTTGCAGTGAGCGGAGATTGTGCCATTGCACTCCAGCCTGGTCCACAGACTCCATCTAAAAAATAAAATAAAATTAATTTTAAAATGTGCACTCAGGAACCACCCAAACATTCAGTGGTGTCCAGTGGAGTCACGTGTCTGTCACAGATCCCTTCCCCTGTGGCTTGATCTTTGCTACCTCCCCCCATTCCTAGATGTTTTTGCAGGAACAACTCCTTTTATCATTTGGTTCTGTCTTGTTTCTCAGTATGGTGTCCTTGAGTGGAGTCTCAGTCACTCTCTCCACTGTGTGTCGCTCCCCTCTTAGACTGGGAATGCTCTCAGCAGAGGTCTGCTGAGAGAGGGACAGAAGAGAGAAGGGAAGAAGCAAAACAAACTCCCAGTGGTGAGACCTTTCCTCGATACAGGTCTTATGTATTTGAGTCAAGGAGATTTCTCTTTTAATTGTGGGGAAATACATGAAACAAAACACCACTTCAACCATTTTCAAGTGTATGATTGGGCGGCATTAAGTACACTCACAGTGCTGTGTAACTATCGTCACTAATCACTGCAGAACCTTTTCATCACTCCAGAAGGAACCCCGTGCCCATGAAGCAGTCACTTCCAATTCTGCCCCTTCCCCTAGGCGCTGGTTGCCACTCATCTGCTTTCTGTCTCTGTGGACTTGCCTCTGTGTCAAGGAGATGTTTTGATCTTTGTGTTCCACTTACAATGCAAATAACCATGGGAGAACCCATAGTCTACGCTTTCAATTCCATTAATTTCAACAATACCCACCCTCCACCCACCTTCATAGTTTAGAAATTATTATTTTAGAGACAGGGTCTTGCTCTGTCACCCAGACTGGAGTGCAGTGGCTCAATCACAGCTCACTGCAGCCTTGAAGTCCTGCGCTCAAACAATCCTCCTGCCTCAGCCTCCCAAGTAGCTGGGACTACAGATGCACATCACCATGCCTGGCTATTTTTTTATTTTTTATAGAGACAGGGTCTCAAATTGCTGCCAGGCTGGTCTCAAGCTCCTGGTCTCAAGCAATCCTCCCACCTCAGCCTCTGAAAGTGTTTGGATTACAGGCATGAACCAATAAGCCCAGCTAGGAATGATGTAATCCCTACATACTATGGGGAAAACACTAGCCTAGAGGTTCAGAGACCAGGGTTCTAGCTCATTCTGTCCAAAGTTATGTGATCTCTTATGGATGAGGGTCCCTGATTGTCTTTAGGCCTTAACAATCCCCATTCTGAGGCATGGGAGGTGGACTCGGCTAATAAATTCCAGGGCCCTCTGCACCTTTGACCCTTCAGTACCATAGCAGAAGTCCATTGACCTGGCAGAGCACAGGGTGGGTGGGACCTGGGTGACTGGGTGCCAGGAGGAAGCCAGGCCTGGGGATAGGGGGAACACTGGTGAGGGCTCAGACTTGGCCTGCCTCACCCACCACTGGGCTCGGGGGCAGCCCTGTCCACATTAGCTTCCTGGCTGGTCCAGAGCCGCAGGCAGAGTCTGCAGGTGGGATGTGCCAGTCCCCGTCATAATGCCTGCTCTGGGGTGAGCCTCCTGGAGGCCTCAAGCAGTGGCCTTCCTGGGCAGGCTGAGGCAGGACAGGGCAGGGCAGGCCTGAGGGACCGGGAAGGGGCAGAGGTCAGGGCAGGGTGGCTGCAGAGTGGGATGCAAGGTCCTCAACCCAGAGGCTTCCTGGACCCTACTTTCCCCGGCTCATGAGAGCCTGGATTCTGAGATCTGCCAGGACTGGGGTTCGGCACTGCCCATGGAAACAGGTGTGGCAGGGAAAAAAATTATAACCAAATATTTGTAGTCACCGCTCTTCTCCCTTCTGAAAAGGGAGGATCCCTTGTTTGTAGACTCTTGGCCTCCTGGACTTTATTGCATAGTGAAGGGAGAAAGGTTGAGATGCAAAGTTAAAGAAACTAAGAGGGGCCAAACTGGTCCACTTGAGGAAAGATGGGGGAACCCCACGAGTGGGGGAGGGGACGCCCTGGGGAAGTGGGGGGCTTTCCGGAGGGGCCAAGAAGGGAGGGCAGGAAGTAGAAAATCAGAGCACAGTTCTGAGTTTTGGAGACAGCAAGAGAAGAGAGGGAGGGATTTAGATAACTAAAGGACAGGGCTTGTGGAGAGAAATGTTTGGAGATTTGGGAGATAGTGTATCGTGCGATGTGTTGTGAAAACCCCTTCTTCGTATCCCTAGAAAACTACCACTGACTATTTATGGTACAATTCAGTGCTTTTGCAGAGAGATTGGTATCTCTTTTTTTTTTTAAATAATGCATTGGCTTGGCTCCATTTGAATTAGACATCTTCAGCAGGTTTTATTCATGTTCCATTAGCTAAATATTGGGTTTCCTATATTGTGGGTTGCCTGAAACCACTTTGTAGGCCCTTTCACAGTGGGAGGCACCTCAGAAATCACCTCTTTGGCCTGCAGCTCCATCTCCCCAAGCTCTGGGGTTTCTTGAATGAGTGGCCTCATTCAGAAGATAATACAGCATCTCTAATCTGAAAATCCAAAATCGGAAATGGTTCAAAATCCCAAACTGTTTGAGTGCCGACATGATGCTCAAAGGCCAGGTTCAAAGGAAATTCTCATTGGAGCATTTTGGATTTCAGATTTTTGAATTTCATAATCTGAAAAAAAAAAAAATCTAAAATCCAAAATACTTCTCTAATTGTAACCTGGAATTGCAATTGGGTCCTGACCTGCCAGCTAAGGCAGTGAGCAGTCAACAGAGGTTCTCCACACACTCCTCCCGCCCCTCACCCTCCCATGGGCTCCCTGCTGGCTGGACTTGTGCATCAGCCCCCAGCCTCCCTTTGTACCTGCTGGAAAGCAGGCATGATGCTCCTGCCCTGTCTTCCTGGATCTTGGACCACTGTGACAATTGCAGGATTCCAGCCAGGGAAAGTGCTATAGGGTAGAGATAGTTGGTACACAAAGTTCCTCCAAAGAGGAAGTTCCAACAATGGCACAGCAGGCCCGGGAGGGTCTGTGACTGTGTCTACGCCTCCAGCTCTGGCCCCTGCCTCTTGGGGCGCTGCTCAACTTCACCCTCAGAGTGAGAGGAAGTGGGTGTCAAACTCAGACCTGCTCCTCCTTCCTCATGGCCTTCCTGTGGCCTCTGAGCCATCTGTGAAATGAGGGCAGTAGTGTCTTCTTCAGTGCGCTGCTGGGAAGTCAAAGAGAATGGATGCAAAGTGCTGAACACAAAACCCCAGCACTGGGCGGTGCTTCCTCAATGGCACCTTGAATTCCAGTCCAGAATGCAGTGCACAAGAAATTTGATCTTAAATTTCTTGATCTTAAATGCAACACTTGAGTTTCTGAAGTCAAGGTCCCTTTCCTGGGCAGTCAGGTATGCCTTGGCGCTCTGGTCCTATGTGAAGTCGGGGGGCTTGGTGTGCAGAGAGATACCTGTCCTCTGTCATCCTTCTACCTTGGTTACCACTGAGACATCCATTTTTCTCGCCATCATTTCTGTTCTGTGACAGGCCCAGTGTCACCCCAGACACACCACACTATTGCTGGGGGTGGCAGGAAACGCTATGCAAGAGGGTCAGGGGTCCCCCTGCCTCCTGCCTCCCTCCCTTCCTCCCTCCGCTCTACCATATCCTCCCCCGCAGCAGTGAAATTTAGAGCTGCCGCTGGCTAGAATGAGGGGGAAGGCAGGGAGGAGAAAGCCTGTTAATATCTCAAAACTTGCTTCCATCCTAGTGACCTATGTGTCTGAATATAAATGTTTCTTTGAGCCATCCTCCTGCCCTACCACAGCAGTGAGGCCACGGGAGAGAGGGAAGACATTTAGGAAGAGATGAGTTCACAGAGGGGAGCGAAAGATGAGGGAGCTCTCAGAGGCTGTCTGATGGTGTACTTCCCATTCCCCCATAAGGACACATGTATGGTCCCCTTCCTAATTACTTTGCATGCTTTAAAGCCAATTAGCTCAGAGCACTAATGGGATTTCACAGAGGGGCTCCCTGGCCATATGGCTCAGGGCCTCCCTGGGTGCACCTGGGATGGCATTTGGGAAGCTCAGGAAGTGACAGATGGGTTTGGTGACATTCAGGAAATTATGCAGACCTGCTCAGTCCTGGGCCTGGGGCCCTGATTCATCGTAGGCCTTGGGAAGTCAGGGGCCGGGGAGGGAGCACAATGTGAATTAGTGATCACAGGAGTGTGTTCCGCCAGCCCCCTTTGGAACTCAAGGGCCCTTTAAATAAAGCAGAGTGCAGATGGGTTTCCCGAGGGTTCTCCCACCCCAGGGCTGCCTTGTGCAGGGAGGTGGAGGAGGAACTTCCCTGGACTCCATAGAGAATATGCAGAGTGGAACCTGCTCTGTCACTTGCTTGGGAAAATCACTTCTGCTTTCTGAGCCTTAGATTCCTATCTGTGAAACAGGATAAACCACCTCTCCTAACAGTGTGGATTCAATGAGATCATGGGTGGAAATTAACCTGGCCATGCTTGATACAATATAAATGCTGAATACAGCTAGCAGACCACTGTCCTCACTGCCCTGGGCCAAATGAAAAGCATGCTGAAATAGAGACCCCAGCGTAGGGACAGTGGCAGGAAGGAGAAAACAGTCACTTACCCCCACACACCCAGGGAGGTGCCTGCAGGAGGAGGCATTGAAACAGGAGTGTGGAAAATAAGAAAGACTTCAGAAGGAAGAGAAAGGGAGAAGGCAGGCCCCATGTCCAGAGGGGCACAAGCAAAGGCTCCAAGACAGGAAAGCATCCCCTGGTTCTGAAGACAAGGCTCCTTATGCATTGGAAATGAGAATAGAACGACAAGTGGTGGGTCTTGGGTGTTCCATGAAAACATAGGCTTTATTTTGTAGGCCATGGGGAGCCCTGAAAATTTTTGAGGAGGTGAATAGCAGGATATGACCTGTGTATTGGAAGCACAGACTGGAGGGGCAAGACTGGAGCCAGAAAGGCCAATTCAGGAGAGAGGGGATGGGAAGGGCTGGGAGTCAAGAGAGGCCATGGGTGTTGTGATGATGGACGCAACAGGTCTTGGTAAGTAATGGCCATGCAGGTGGGGGTGGGGGGTCTAGGACGATGCACAGCTGCTTGATAGGAAGTCTTGGGGGCTGAAGGGGCTGTTACAGAGATTGGAGTCAGATTAGGGGAGCAGCAGGCGTGAGCTGGGTGATGAGTTTGTGTTTGGATGTAGTGAATTGGAGGAGGCCATCCAGGCCATTACCAGCAACTGTGTGGGACTGAAGCCCAGGGATCTGTTAGAGTTATTTGCTTGGGGTTCCCTATGCTCCCCAAGATTGCAGCAGTGTTGAGTGGGCATCCCATACCTGCGTGTTGGCCGTGGAGGTTCTGGGCAGACCCGGCTGAATGCTGTGTGACCCGGCTTCATTCCTCCCTCACCTCCCATGCTGTGTGCTCCAGTGGGCCCAGGACAGGGGTTGTCTGAAGTGTGGGGCTCAGCTGTTCCACCTCCTCTGCCACACCCCAGGGGTCTGTGTCCCTCTTCATGGGCACCATGGCTCTGCTCCCCCTAGATTTTGGGTTTTATTTGAGACAGTCTCACTGTTGCCCAGGCTGGAGTGCAGTGGTGGGATCTCGGCTCTCTGTGACCTCCGCCTTCCAGGTTCAAGGGATTCCCGTGTCTCTACCTCCCAAGTGGCTGGAATTGCAGGCACATCCAGCTAAGTTTTGTATTTTTAGTAGAGACAGGGTTTTGCCATGTTGGCCAGGCTGGTGTCAAACTCCTGGCCTCAAGTGATCTGCCTGCCCTGGCCTCCCAAAGTGCTAGGATTACAGGCAGGAGCCACTGCGCCTGGCCAACTACCCCAGATTTTGTAGCTTCACCTTGTCGAGATCCCCAGGTCAGCTGCAGAGAACATCTCTCAGGATGGATACCTGGGGATTGCCTCCCCACACACTCTGATTAAAAAAAAAAAAAGAAAGGCCCAGCATGGTGGCTCACACCTGTGATCCCGGCACTTTGGGAGGCCGAGGCAGGTGGATCACCTGAGGTCAGGAGTTTGAGGCCAGCCTGGCCAACATGGTGAAACCCCGTCTCTACTAAAAATACAAAAAATTAGACAGGCGTAGTGGCAGGCACCTGTAATCCCAGCTACTCAAGAGGCTGAGGCAGGAGAATCACTTGAACCTGGAAGGTGGAGGTTACAGTGAGCCGAGATTGAGCCATTGCACTCCAGCCTGGGTGACAAGAGCGAAACTCCATCTCAAAAAAAAAAAAAAAAAAGATAAATTTAATCTCCCTTGTTGGACTCAGTAATTAAAAATGGAATTGGATTTTTGACTCATGCTTCCTGGCTTGAGTGAGCTGTGCAGAGGCAGCAGGGGCAGCAGCAGCAGCTTTCAGACAGCTCATGAGGCCTGGCAAGAGGATGTATTTAGGCTTTCCCGGGTGTTACCAGGAGAAGCAAGCTGCTGTCTGAGAAAAGGCAAAGGTCAACATTTGCAACCTGGGATTTCATTGAAAAGAATATCTGGGAAATTACCACTAACTGAGCAACTGATTGAGAGAATGATGAGATGTTCTAACCACACACACACTTACTCTCTCCTTAGATTTTTATAATCCTCATTTGATGAGCATCATTCATCCAATAAGCTCTTACTGAGCATCTTCTTGTGTGTCAAATGTTGTGTCAGGCTTTGGGGACACAGATGTGAAGACAGGATTTTACATGGAGGAGCCTGGACTTTGGTGTACCTCAGGGTACAGACTGTAATCCCACCCCTTTATCACCTTTGCCAAGCCAGTCATGGAATGGTATGCCCCCAGCCTCAATGATGGCTTCCGAAGTGGGAACTTGACCTTAAGTGTTCTGATCAGAGAAAAATCCAGGACTTTTGTCCCATGGCAGAGGAAAAACAGCTTTCTTCTTCTAGATGCTGCAGAAGGTAGATGTGATACCTGGCACAGCTGCAGTCATTTTATGACTATGAGGAAGGCTGGAGGACAGAAAAGGAAACAATTAGAAGAGAGAAGAGTCCTGATCCAATTCTGCCTACACATGGCAGGTTGCCAGACTCTACAGTTTGGCCAGCCTACATGTTCCTTTTAAATAAAAGGAAGTGATTTAAATAAATCAATCTGTAGCCAAGAGCTGTAACTGAAATGGGCATGTATTATGTGCCTGCCATTTACATGACAAATTTAATTGAGTCCTCACAACAGCTTTTTAATGTAGAGATTGACAACCTCATTTTACAAATGAAAATATCAAACCCGGTGGTGAAGTGACTTTCTGAGTTCACCCCATTACATAAGTAAAGAATTTGGGTTCTAGAAGTTCGACTCCAACACCTGTTTGCTGCAATGCAAAGTTGCTTACTGTGTTGGCATGGGAAACTTCATCAGATTCCTTCTCTCTCTCTCTCTCTCTCTCTCCTCAATCCTCCTGGGATTGTTTTTCCTGGTTTTGTTTTTGAAACTAGAGAATGGATCAAGTTTCACTGCTGGGTTGACAAGGGCATGCAGGGGCACAGGCCATGTGAGGCATGATGCCAGTCCCCACACCCTTGCAGAGAGTTTGGGGAAGCCTTCAGGAGGTGTGGAATTGCAGAGGCAGGACCACAATTAGCTAGATCTGAAGAGGCAGGGGACCCAACTGCCATCTGGACTCTGAGGAGAAAAAGAGAAATCAGAGCCTTATAGAAAAGACATCTGTACCTTGTTCTGCAGACAGACTTCCTGCTATGATGCACCTCATTTTTTGCTTACAGAGCAGGCTTGACATCTATGTAGATTGATTCCAACTTAGCATTTTGACCAAAGGAGCTATTAACCCTTTCCCTCCTGTCCTGGGGGAAAAACGGCTTGTGGGGCCTGACCCACAAGTGGCCCCATCAGGCTGTTCCGGCCTTTTTCCGGCTTAGTCTCTGGCTGGAAATGGATGGCTTCTTTATGACCCTGAGAAGGCATGACCAACAGGAAGCACATTCTCTCTCTCCTGAGCTCATTTTTCACCTTGGCTGCTTTTGCTGGAGAAGCAATCAAAGCTAAATCTCAATTTTGGGGACAGGAGGGGCAGCTGGTGGCAATCATCTGCACCTGGGCTGTTAGATAAAACCTCCACGCAGCCTTTGGAAGCCACACTCGAGATTTAAAGGGGAAGAGCTTTACTGTGTTGACAATTGCTTTACAATTCACTTAATAACACGCCAGGTCTTCGTACAGAGGTATGCACCTTCACTCTGCTGCTCCGTCTGATCCTAGTTACATCCCTAAGAGGGGACAGGCATGTGTCAGGATCCTCTTTTCACTCCAAGGATACTGAAGCCCAGAGAGGTCAAGCCAGTTGCCCTACTTTGCACAGCTGTTCAGTGGTCAAGTCGGTGGTTTTAGTCTCTGACAATTCAGTGCCCTTTCTATTACACCACACTGCGTTTCATGCAGGTTTAAAGGGAACAGGAAGAATCTGTGCTCCAGTGCACTGTCTCCCCATAGGACTGTGAGCTGCTCAAGGCAGGGTGGTAATGGAGTCACATCTGGGCAGCATGATGTGGAGCACCACTGATATTTGGGAGTCCATTTGGGACTGGATAATTTTTTGCTTTACAGACATTTCAATGAGTCTGCATTTAGCATTCCTGGACCCTGGCCACTAAACTCCAGCAGTGCCTCCTCATTCTTATAAAACCCTCCTCACCCCCCACAAAAAAAAAAAAAAAAAAAGCCCCAGACATTTCCAAATCTCCCAGGATGGAGAGAACAGGGTGGAGTAGAAGTGGGCAGTACCACCGTGGGTTGAGAACCCAGTCTTTGGAATAAGATGGCTGAGGTTTCAAACCTTGTCTCTGCTTTCCCTAGCAGGGTGACCTCGGAGGTCTGGCTTCCTGATTCAGAACATTTACCCCAGAGAGTAATCAGGAAGATGAAACGAGCTAATGGACCCAAAGCACAAAGCTCCGTGCCAACATGAGATGTTTTGATTAAGTGACTAAGAAAAATAACAAATCCTGTCGCATTAAGAGTTGGCCCTACTGTGTTTACAGTAGGTGCTCCATAAATATGGCTTCCTTCTTCTGCATTCTCTGCATCTACCTCAACAACCACATCAACAAAAATAAACATTTATTGGCTTACTTTTTATACATAAAGCATTTAGCAAAGAATTTGACACATTGCCCCATTTATTCCCACAAGAGCCCTATGAGGTAGCTATATTATTGTCCCTATCTTACAAATGTGGGAACTGAGAGCAGAGATTGACTAACCGTAGCCTGTGGGCCAAATCCGGCCACTGCCCCTTGTTACTGGAACACAGCCTCGTTCATTCATTCATGTGTTGTCTATGGTTGCTGCTTTTACACTGAGTAGTTGCTTGCAGCAGAAACCATATATGGCCTGCATAACCTAAAATATTCAGTGTCTAACCCTTTATAGGAAGAGTTTACTGACCTCTACTCTAGAAGGTTCATTTAGAAGGTGACAAAACTAGTCATGGTGGAGGCATGAGTCCAACTCAGTTCAGTTTGATTCCAAAGCTCAGGCTCTTAAACGTCACACACTCCCACTGGAGGTGGTGGATTTTCATTAAGTGGTTGTTAGACACTGAAATTGTAAAAGATTTATTTTAAAATAGACTATGTTATATATTTGGTTTTTATTGCGGTAAAATATCTGTAATGTAAAACATACCATTTAACCACTTTTAAATGTACAGTTCACTGCCATTAAGTGCATTCACAATGCTATACAACCATCACCATTATCCATTTCCAGAATTTTTCATCATCCCAGACAGAAACGCTGCACCCATTCAACAGTAACTCCCCATTCCCTCTCCCCCAGCCCCTAATAGTCACTATTCTACTTTTTGTCTCTATGAATTTGCCTATTTTAGATACCTTATATAAGTGGAATCATACAGATTTGTCTTTTTGTCTCTTATTCCATTTAGCATGTTTTCCAGGTTCATCCATGTTGTAAGATGTATCAGAATTTTATTCCTTTTTAGGGCAGAATAATGTCCCATTGTGTGTACTCTCAGATGTTCCTCCATTTACGATGGAGTTACATCCAATAAACCCACTGTAAATGAAAAATATTGTAAGTCACAAATGCAATTAATACACCCAACTTACTGAACATCATAGCTTAGCCCAGCCCATGTTAAACATGCTCAGAACACTTACATTAGCCTACAACTGGGCAATATCATCTAACACAAAGCCTATTTTATAATCAAATGTTGGCTATCTCATGTAATTTATTGAATACTGAAAGTGAAAATCAGAATGGTTATATGGGTACTTGAAGTATGGTTCCTGTTGAATGTGTATCACTTTTGCACCATTGTAAAGTCAAAAAATACTAATTCAAACCATTGTGGGGCCAGGCACGTTGGCTCACGCCTGTAATCCCAGCACTTTGGGAGGCCAAGACAGGTTGGGTCACCTAGGTCAGGAGTTCAAGACTAGCCTGACCAGTGTGGTGAAACCCCGTCTCTACTAAATACAAAAAATTAGCCATGGGTGGTGGCACATCCCAGCTACTTGGCAGGCTGAGGCAGGAGAATCACTTGAACCTGGGAGGCAGAGATTGCATTGAGCCGAGATTGTGCCATTTACTCCAGCCTGAGCAACAAGAGCAAAACTTCGTCTCAAAAAATTATGACACAAATATAAAAATACAACATCATAAACTGGGGACCGTCTGTGTTTGTTTTTGAATAGATAGTACGTGCATAGAGTACAAAATTCTAAAGATGCAAAGAACCTAGAGTGAAGAGTGAATCTCCTGTTCCTTCCCCCTGCAGGCCCCAGCTCCCCTCCCAAAAGACAACCAGTGTTACTGCATTCTTGGGTATCTTTTCTGAGAGGATTTTATGCACACTCAGCATCTAGGTTTCAATAGTATTTTAAAATTTCTTTTCACACAAGTATTACTACACCTGGCATATTGTTCCTGCATCTTTCTGATTACCTTTTTCTTTCTTGAGACAGGGTCTTGCTCTGTCAACAAGGCTGGAGTGTAGTGACACAGTAATATCTCACTGCAGCCTCTACCTCACCTACTCAAGCAATCCTCTCACCTCAGCCTCCCAAGTAGCTGAGAACACAAGCGTGTGCCATGACACCCGACTATTTTTTTGTTTTTGTAGAGATGTGGTCTCACTGTTGCCCAGGCTGGTTTCAAACTCCTGAGCTCAAGCCATCTTTCTGTCTGAGCTTCCCAAAGTGCTGCGATTGCAGGTGCCTGGTGGCTCACACATTAAGTATTCTTAATAATATGTCTTGTAGATTGTTTCATATCATTATATCTAGAGCTATCTTACTCTTTGAACAACTGCATATAATCCCACTGCATGAATGTATCATGATTTATTTATCTGGTCATTATAAATAGACATTTAGGTTTTTTAAAATCTTTTTCAGTTATGAACAGTTCAACACTGAATGTTCTTTTCATTTTTTTGTTGTTTGTTTTTGAGATGGAGTCTCACTCTGTCACCCAGGCTGGAGTGCAGTGGCATGATCTCAGCTCACTGCAACCTCCGCCTCCTGGGTTCAAGCGATTCTTCTGCCTCAGCCTCCTGAGTAGCTGGGACTACAGGTGCGTGCCACCACTCCCAGCTAATTTTTTATCTTTAGTAGAGATGGGGTTTCACCATGTTGGCCAGGCTGGTCTGGAACTCCTGACTGCAGGTGATCCACCCACCTCGGCCTCCCAAAGTGCTGGGATTACAGTCGTGAGCCACTGTGCCCGGCCTCTTGTCATGTTTTTAAGATTAGTTTTTAAAGCCAATGTAGTAGAAGATGAAGCATGTTTCTCACCCACTCCATGTTGGACTGCATTTTTCAGGGAAATTGTGCTATCTGGAGAACCATATTTGGCTCAGAGGTTCAGGAGTGCTTGGATCCTACCCTGGTCTAACTCCTCCCTCCCCCACATCTGGGCCAATGAGAGATGGAGAAAAAAATCAAGGAACAACTCATTCTTATAGAAGCTGAAAGCCTAAGGCCATACTCACTGGAGGACAATCCTTCCTCTAACCCAGGGTTTCTCTTTGACTTTTTTCTTTTCTTTTCTTTTCTTTTCTTTTTTGAAACTTAACTCTTGCTCTGTCACCCAGGCTGGAGTGCAGTGGTGCAATCTCAGCTCACTGCAATCTCCAGCTCTCAGAGTCAAGTGATTCTTGTGCCTTAGCTTCCTAAGTAGCTGGGACTACAGGCACCTGCCACCACACTTGGCTAATTTTTGTATTTTTAGTAGAGACAGGGTTTTATCATGTTGGCCAGGCTGGTCTCAAACTCTTGACCTCAGGTGATCTGCCTGCCTCAGCCTCCCAAAGTGCTGGGATTACAGGCATGAGCCACTGCACCTGGCCTCTCTGACATTTTGGATTAGATAGACCTTTTTTCTGTCTAGTTATTTACCACAATGTAAAGGTCACAATGTCAGGCTAAGGCTTTCTAATGAAGCTCCTGGTTTTCATGTAGTGGGAGAGAGGAGAGCTGAAATCAGTATTGTGAGAAGTGGCTGAAATGTCTGCTGTAGCTCCAGGTGAGAGACGCCCAAGACCTAGCATGGGAATAAAACCTCCCAAGATCTGGCAAGCCAAGCAAGCTTCTGCTTTCTTGATGTTCCTCTCTGATGCATTAAGATCACAGCTCTTGCTAGCCAAGGTGGCTTATGCCTGTAATCCCAGTACTTTGGGAGGCCGAGGCAGGAGGATTGCTTGAGCCCAGGAGTTTTGGACCAACCTGGGCAACATGGCGAGACCCCGTCTCTACAACAAAAAAATACAAAAATTAGCCAGGCACGATGGCGTGGCATGAGGCTGAGGTGGAAGGATTGCTTGATCCTGGGAGGCAGAAGTTGCGGTGAGCTGAGATCACACCACTGCACTCCAGCCTGGGAGACAGAGTGAGACCCTGTCTCAACAAACAAAACAAAACAAAACAAAACAAAACCAGCTTTGAAAAGAAATGAGGTAACAAAGATCACAGAACAAAGAGTTAAAAAAAAACCCAACAGATTGTTCTTTAATTAAGAACAACCAGGGCTGGGCAGAATTGAAGCTGTTTCCCCTGCCAGATGATTGGATGCCTCACCTTTTAGGGGCAGGGTCTGGGTGGGAGTGGGGGAAAAGCTTCCTTCAAAACTAACTTTCAGAGAGTTGGATACTTTTTGGAGAGGACTAAATTTGGATTAGGCATTCACATTTATTTCTGCCCTTTGCAGTCATGTCGTGGAAGCTAAATTGTTTCTTAAAACCAATATTATTTTTAGCCCTTCCAAAAGGAGATTTATCATGTAAACCGAGCGCCTGCAATCCAATCCTGTAATGACTTGATTATCCTGGGAAAGCTCCTACCTTTAATCCTTTTCTCCCTCATCTCCTGGTGACAGGAAGGGCCCCCACAGGACCCTCCCAGGTCTGGAGGTGTTCCCCACTGTCACTCTCTCCTTCCCCCGTCACCTGCTGGCCCCTGAGGCCTTCTGAGTGATGGCGAGGGTTTGACCAGATCCTTATGGGGAGGAAGCCAGGAGATGCTTCCCTAGGTCAATCCCTGGGCAGGCCCCACTTCCTTCATTTCCTCATTTGTTCATCCAGTTAACACATGCTTAGTGCTTCTCATATGCCAGACACTGTGCTCTGCACTTCACTCTGTGAGCTCTGATAATAGAGACTAGTATTAGTTTTCATTTATGGATGAGGAAATTAAGGCTCAGAGGGGTTAAGTCACTTGCCTGAGACCACATGGTTAACGAGTGGCTTTGCTGTACTGGGACCTAGGTCTGAATCCAGCCAAGTGACTTCCAATACCCAGCTCACACCAGATCCACACTCAGAGCAGAGGAAGCCACACTGCAGTGGAAAACAAGGGCTTCCTGGAAGTGGTATGTGTCCTGAGGCCAGGAGGGACCAGGCTGGGAGAGGGCTATTGACTGCTCACTGTAATCAGCTTCAGCTTTTCAGCATCAGCAAGACAGAACCCCAGTGAGACAGGCCAGGGTGGCAGGAGGCTCTTTGGTGACCCTGGATGGGCTCTGCTCGTGGGAATTTGATCCCACCATTAGTTTTTGAGCTCTTGCCACATGCCAGGCACAGGCCCTGCCCCAGGAATCCCACATATTATCATGTGCCATGGCCTGGGTCTCTGCTATGGCTTTAGCTCACGTTCCCCTCTTCCTGGACACCCATCTTGGACGATCCTAGAGCCTCAGGCCAAGGGATCCCTAGAATTCCCCCCAAGCTTCTGGGCCTCTGCCTGGCAAGACTGATGCTGATCAGAGTCCTGCCCCCTCCCCCTGCTCCCAGTCCAGGCCGGGGATGGCTTCTATTTACCTGGGTCTCCCCAGAGCTCAGCTGAGCTCCAGCTCATGGTGAGTCACATGTTGGGAATCAGCTGAGAGCTGGCCCTGAAGATCCCTGAATAATGCCTTAAAGCCCTTCTCCCCTGCAGAACCATTAGGGTAGGGGTGAGGGGGATAATGCAGAGGAGTCAGTGTGTTCCCCACCCCAGGAAGAATACTAGGGCTCCAAAGGCGTTTGCCCTGGTGTGCGTGGGCTTGAGACTCAAAGGTCCACAGGGCTGCGTGACCCAGTACATAAGTAAACCAAGGCAGGTTTCGGATGACTACAAAGCCAGTACATCCTCCAAAAGAGGGCAAAGGAGGCTCAGCTTCCAAATACTCAGACTTTTGCCATTGGAAACTTTAAGAAAAAAAAACATTTTATTTTTAGCATCCATATAAAAGCTGTGTTGTATGGTTTATGGTTTTGTGTTTATTTTGAATTTTCTCCCCTGTGGAGAAGCACCAGAGCATGTTCAGTGCTAAGACCTGGAAAAGTTGAAGTCCCTCCTGGAGATCCAGTCACAACCACAGGAAAGCAGAGCTGGGGGTGCCTGCTGAGTTCACTCCATCCACCCCACCCCACTCCCAGAACCATACAGGCTGAGCAGTCCAGGCCAATTCAGGCACCCCCTTCTGGCTCTATGAAGAAAGTCTAGGAAGGGAGTGGAGAGCTGCAGAGGAGAAAGAGGGAGGGGATCAGAAGGAGGAGGAGAAGGAGGAGGAGGAGAAGAAGGAGGAGGAGGAGGAGGAAGGGGAGTGGGAGGGGAAAGAGAGGGCCAGATTCACAGAAATTTTTGCTCCTCCTGGCACCCTGTCCCCACCTTGGACCTAACTGAGCCTTCCCAGGTGCTATGCACTGAATGTTTGTATCCTGCATGATGAAATTAATGCCCTTATAGGAAGAAACATGA
>NW_012114844.1:4095773-4103261 GCF_000951035.1 Colobus angolensis palliatus | reverse complement strand
TTCAGTGAATACAGGCTGCATGGCTGCCTGTCCCCTCTCCCTACCCTCTAAAGGCCAGTCACCCAGTCCTCTTAATCGTCTCCAGAGTCTCATCTCTTCCTTCTTCCCCTCCTCGTTGCTTCATCCCCCAGTTTCATTCCACTAGGCCACACTGTAGCCAAATTAAAATCTGAGTCTGGCATTTCCCTTTGGGAAGGTGCTCAGTGGCTTTCTATGTACATGTGGTCCAAACTCTTGGTAGCATTCAGGGTCTTTCTTGGCCTTTCGAGCCTCCCCTCTAACCACAACACATACTGTCCCTTCCAGCCTTGGGAAATTTCTTGCAGCCACAGAATAGGAGGCCTCCCTCTGTCTGCAATGCCCTTTGCCCCGCTTTCTACATCCTCTCTTAGGCTACTCACCAGCCTGCATTTCAATTGCTCATTTGCTTACCTGACCCTCTCTCTATGCCAGAACCTGGCAGCTTCATACAAGTCCCTTAATAACGGTATGTTCAATGAATGACTGAATGAATGAATGAGAGTCTTGTTCATCTGAGTTCCCAGGACACAGCATGGTGCCTGCCACATGGTAGGTTCAAATAAGATGAATGAACAGCTTTTGCACCCCACCCCCAAGCCCACCTCCCTTCCTTTGTCTCCCCTCCTTTCTGTCATTCTCCTTTATCACCGAGGATCCTTTTTTGGTTAGACTCTGATTCTGCTACCCAGGGGCACTTCTGTGGAAAGCCTCAGCTGCCTTCTGGTTGGTCCTTTTACCTCCAGCCCCAGCAGATAAGGAACTGAGAGCTTGTAGGGGGCAACTGAGGAAGACCGCAAATCTGTGTCAAATATCTATGCAGAGCTGAACTTGATTTGAACCTCCCATAAGCCCAGGGAGGGTGGTGATATTCTCCTCAATTTACAGATGAGGAAACTGAAGTTCAGAGAGGGTGAGTGTTTGCACATAGTAGCTTGAGAGCAGAGATGGGATGGGAGCATGGACCTTCAGCCGCGCAGCACATCTTTGTGCTCTCCCTTTTAGCCAGACACCAGGGGCCTTGAAGGCCACAAAAAAGTATTTTGGCCTTTGGATAGTTCAGGGCTACATTCCCTTTGCCAGCCTTTTCTTCTTCAATTGCTACTCGATGCTGACTGATCTCCAGTTCCAGGTAAAATACACGCAATTTTGTCACTATGTCAAGCAGAAACAAGTTCAGTGCTGGGGAAGGAAATCAAACTCTCCTTGAAAAAGGTCAGATGGGATGTACCACTTTTAGGCCCAGCCAGGTGTGTAAGGAGAGAGCCCCCAGACCCCTGTCACAGGCGCCAGCTTCCTCACCAGCAGGGTGCACCAATGTTTCTCCTTCTTCACAGAGACCTTCCTCGGCCTGATAAAGCTCCAGCTCTTGGCAGGCACTCAAGGCCTTCTCTGATCTCACTGTGACTGTAGGTCTGACACATTCTAGATTGACAGAATATTGCCCATGGGGCTGAAACTCACAAAATACCTTCAGTGTTTGCCAGAGGAACTATGGGGTTTGAGTTGGCCCATCTCATTGGGAACAGCTGAACTGAGAAATGCAAACCAGCTTCTTGGCTGCCCCGAGTAGGAGGAATCAGCAGGGTTGCACGGGCAGCACATCTCGCAGGACTCCAGATTCAAGTGCTGCCTTTGCCTCTGTCTGGCAGCCTTCCTTTCTCTTGGTCTCTGTTTCTCCTTCTGCCAAATAAGAGAGTTTGATCAGATCATTTTTAAGAGCCCTTCCTTCTCCAGCATGCACAAGTGAGTACACATCTCTCTTAGACACTGTTCTATTAGTTACAGTGGCTCGGCACCATCACTTTTCAACCCAAGGCTTTACCTTCAAGGGGCCAGCCCTGGACCTTTCATTGTAAAAACTTGGCATTTACCATTTGGTTTTGAACCATTTTGGAAGGTCATCAAGTCCATCCTCCTCCCTTTAGGACCAGCAGTACCAAATCTTTCTCTCCAGTTTGCAAATATGACCATTTCCTGTCTCTCTGGGAGAACCTCTGCTCTGACCAGACTGCATCTTCATTGTCCCCAATAGGCCTTTATGGTCCCACTTCTGAGATCTTTCTGTCTCCCTCCTCTGCCTGTCCAGATCCTCCCTGTCCTTCAAAGACCTCTCAAAAGGCCATCCCTGATGATGACTTCCAGGAGTAAGTCCTCTCCTCGGATTTCCCATAGTGTTTATTATCTGTTTTACTTCATTTATTCATTCCTGTATCTACTCAAGTTATTGAGTACCTGTATTAGTCTGTTCTCACACTGCTATAAAGAAATACCTGAAACTGGGTAATTTTTAAAGAAAAGAGGTTTAATTGGATTATGATTCTGTAGGCTGTACAGAAAGCACGACTGGGGAGGCCTAAGGAAACTTACAATCACAGCAGAAGGGGAAGAAGAAGCCAGCATGTCTTACATGGCTGGAGCAAAAGGAAGAGAGAGAGCAAAGGGGCAGGTGCCACACACTTTACAACAACCAGATCTCATGAGAACCCTGTCACAAGAACAGCAAGGAAGTCTGCCTCCATGATTCAATCACCTCCCATCAGGCCTCTCCTCCAATGCTGGGAATTACAATTCAACATGAGATTTGGGTGGGAGCACAGAGCCAAACCATATCATTCCACCTCTGGCCCCTCCCAAATCTCATGTCCTTCTCACCTTTCAAAACACAATCATCCCTTCCCAACAGTCCCCCAAAGTCTTAACTCATTCCAGCATTAACTTGAAAGTCCAAGTTCAAAGTCTCATCAGAGACAAGGCAAGTCCCTTCCACCTATGAGCCTGTAAAATAAAAAACAAGTTAGTTACTTCCAAGATACAATAGAGGTACAGGCATTGGGTAAATACTGTCTTTCCAAAAGGGAGACATTGCCCAAAACAAAAGGGCTGCAGGCCACACACAAGTCTGAAACTCAACAGGGCAGTCATTAAGCCTTAAAACTCCAAAATAATCTCCTTTGACTTCATGTCTTACATCCAAGACATGCTGATGCAAGGGGTGGGCTCCCAAGGCCTTGGGCAGCTTTACTCCCATGGCTGTGCAGGATACAGCCCCCTCAGCTGCTTGTGTGGACTGACATTGAGTGTCTGCAGCTTTTCTGGGTGCACAGCACAAGCTGTCAGTGGATCTACCGTTCTGGGGTCTGGAGGGTGTTGGCCGTCTTCTCACAGCTCCACTAGAGAGTGCCTCAGTGGGGACTCCATGTGGGGCCTTCTACCTCACATTTCCTCTCTGCACTGCCCTAGTAGAGGTTCTTCATAAGGGCTTTATCCCTGAAGTGGGCTTCTGTGTGAACATCCAGGCATTTCCATACATTCTCTGAAATCTAGGCAGAGGCTCCGAAGCCTAAACTCTTGCCCTCTGCACACCTGCAGACACCACCACATGGAAGGCTTGATGGCTTCAGCTTGCACCCTCTGGTGCAGTGGTCTGAAATATATCTAGATCCCTTTTAGCCATAGCTGGTGCTGGAGTGACTGGGATGCAGGGAGCCATGTTCCAAGGCTGCACAAAGCAGCAGGGCCTTGGGTCTGACCTATGAAACCACTTTTCCCTCCTAGATCTCCAGGCTTGTGATCGGAGGGGCTGCCAAGGGAGGTCTCTGAAATACCTTGGAGGTATTTTCCCTATTGTCTTGGCTATTATCATTCAGCTCCTCTTTATTTATGCAAATTTCTGCAGTCTTGAATTTCTCCCCAGAAAATCGGTTTTTCTTTTCTATCACATGATCAGGTTGCAAATTTTCTACATTTCTATGCTCTGTTTCCCTTTAAATATAAGTTCCAGGTTCAGATAATCTCTTTGCTCATCCTTCCTTATGAGCGTATGCTGTTAGAAGCAGCCAGGTCACACCTTGACCACTGTGCTGCTTAAAAATTTCTTCTGCCAGAAACCCTAAATCAAGTTTGATGTTCAACAGATCCCTAGAGCAGGGGGACAATGCCACCAGACTCTTTGTTAAAGCATAACAAGAGTGACCTTTACTCTAGTTCCTAATAAGTTCCTCATCTCCATCTGAGACCTCATCAGCTTGGATTTCATTGTCCATATCACTATCAACATTTTGGTCATAACCATTCAACAAGTCTCTAGGAAGTTCCAGACTTTCCCTCATCTTCCTGTCTGCTTCTGAGCCCTCCAAACTGTTCCAACCTCTGCCTGTTACCCACCTCCAAAGTCACTTCCACATTTTCAGGTATCTTTATAGCAATGCCCCACTCCAAGTACAAAAATCTGTATTAGGGTTTTCCAGAAGGACAGAACTAATAAGATATATGTATATATAAATGGACTTTATTAAAGATAATTGGCTCACATGATCACAAGGCAAAGTCCCACAATAGGCCTTCTGCAAGCTGGGGAAGAAAGAAGCCAGTAGTGGCTCAGTCCAAGTCTAAAGTGTCAAAAGCGGGGAAGCCAACAGTGCAGCCTTCAACCTGTGGGCAAAGGCTTGAGAGCCCCTGGCAAACCACTGGTGTAAGTCCAAGAGTGCAAAGTTAAAGAATCTGGAGTCTAATGTCCGAGGGCAGGAAGAATGGAAGGAAGCATCCAGCCCTGGAGGAAGATGAAAGCCAGAAGACTCAGCAAGCCATCTTATCCCACCTTCTTCCACCTGCTTTGTTCTAGCCATGCTGGTGGCCAGTTGGATGGTGGCCACCCACACTGAGGGTGGGTCTTCCTCTCCCAGTCTACTGACTCACATGTTAACCTCCTCTGGCAATGCCCTCTCAGACACACCCAGAAACAATACCAGCTATCTAGGCATCCTTCAATTCAATCAAGTTGATACCTAATATTAACCATCACAATACCTATGGTGTGCTGGGTGGTGTAAGGTTATACAGCCAAACAGACAAGGTCCCTGCCCTGAAGGATCTTCCAGTTTAGTTGATTGGAACTGTAATGCAAAGTTTATTATAAAAAGTGTCCAAGGTAAGTCACATAAAGGACCAGTATGGATGGTGGGGGCTGATAGGGAAGAGAGAAAGAATCCTCTTTCTGGGAACCTAGTATTTAAGCAAGGTCCTTGAAGGATAGATATAGTTTGGTGTATCAGTCAGCTCAGGCTGCCATAACAGAATACCATAGACTGGGTGGCTGAAACAACAGAAATTTATTTTCTTACAGTTCTGAAAGCTGGAAAGTCCAAGACGAAGAAGCCAGCAGGGTCAGTGTCTCGTGAGGGCTCTTTTCTTGGGTTGCAGGTGGCCACCTTCTCATTTTATGCTCACATGACCTTTCCTTGGTACATGGACCTTCTTATGAGGCCACTCATCCTATTAGATTTGGAGCCCATACTTATGACCTGACCTATTTTTTTTAATTTTTAATTTTTGTGGATACACAGTAGGTACATATACTTATGGGTTGTAGGAGGTATTTTGATACAGGCATGCAATGCATAATAATTACATCTGGTAAATGGGGTATCCATCACCTTAAGCATTTATCCTTTGTATACAAACAATCCACTTGCATTCTTTTAGTTATTTTGAAATGTGTAAGTAAATTATTATTGACTGTAGTCACCGTGTTGTGCTATTAAATACTAGATCATATTCTTTCTAACTATTTTTTTTGTACCATTAACAACCCCCACTTCCTTACTGTCTCCCCACTACCCTTCCCAGCCTCTGGGAACCATCCTTTTACTCTTTATCTCCATGAGTTCAATTATTTTAACTTAGCTTCTGCAAATAAGTGAGAACATGTGAAGTTTGTTTTTCCGTGCCTGGCTTAGTTCACTTAACATAATGACCTCCAGTTCCATCCATGTTGTTTCAGTTGACACATAGACCAATGAAACAGAATAGAGAACCCAGAAATAAATTCATACATCTACAGTGAACTTATTTTTGGCAAAAGTGCCAAGAATACACATTGTGGAAAGGACAGTCTCTTCAATAAATTGTTCTGGGAAAATTGGATATCCATATGCAGAAGAACGAAATCAAGCCCTTATCTCTTGCCGTGTTAAAAAATCCAATTTTCTCATCATCATTTATTGAAGAGACTGTTCTTTCCACAATGTGTATTTTTGGCATGTGTTTTTATGCCAGTACCATGTGGTTTTGACTACTTAGCTCTCTAGTATAATTTGAAGTCAGGTAATGTGATTACTCTAGTTTTGTTCTTTTTGTTTAGGATAGCTTTGGCTATGCTGGGTCTATTGTAGTTACTTATACATTTTAGGAGTTTTTTCTATTTCTGTGAAGAATGTCATTGACATTTTGATAGACATTGCATTGAATCTGTAGATTGCTTTGGGTAGTATGGACATTTTAACAATATTAATTCTTCCAATCCATGAACATAGAATATCTTTTCATTTCATTGGTGTCCTCTTCAATTTCTTGTATCAGTGTATAGTTTTCATTGTAGAGAACTTTTACTTCTTTGGTTAAGTTAATTCCTATGTATTTTATTTTATTTGTAGCTATTGTAAATGAAATTACTTTCTTGAATTCTCTTTCAGATTGTTCTCTGTTGACATATAGAAATGCCACCGAATTTTGTATGTTGATTTTGTATCCTGCAGCTTTACTGAATTGGTTTATCAGTTCTAACAGTTTTTTTGTGTGTGGGTCTTTAGGATTTTCCAAATAAAAGATTATGACATTTGCAAATAAGAATAATTTGGCTTCTTCCTTTCCAATTTGGATGCCCTTTCTTTATTTCTCTTGTGTGTTTGCTCTAGCTAGGATTTCCAAAACTATATTGATTAACAGTGATGAAAGTGGGTATCCTTGTTATGTTCCAGATCTTAGAGAAGAGGCTCTCAGTTTTCTCCCATTCAGTATGAAACTGGCTGTGGGTCTGTTGTATATGGCTTTTATTATGTTGAGGCACGTGCCTTCTATATTCAGGTTTTCAAGGGTTTTTAAAATCATGAATGGATGTGAAATTTTATCAAATGCTTTTCCAGCATTCATTGAAATGATCATGTAGTTTTGTCATTCATTCTGTTGACATGATGTATCACATTGATTGATTTGCATATGTTGAACTATCCTTCCAGGATGAATCCCACTTGGTCATGATGAATGATCTTTTTAATGTGTTTTGGAATTCAATTTGCTAATGTTTGGTTGAGGATTTTTGCATCTATACTCTTCAGTGATATTGGTCTGTAGTTTAATTTCTTTAATGTATCTTCAGTTTTGGTATCAGGGTAATACTAGCATTGTAGAATGAGTTTGGAAGTATTCCCTCCTCTATTTTTGGAATAGTTTGGGTAAGGTTGGTATTAGTTCTTTAGATGTTTGGTAGAATTCAGCATTGAAGCCATCAGTTCCCAGGCTTTTCTTTGCTGGGATAATTTTTATTACTGCTTCGATCTCATTATTTGTTATTGGTCTGTTCAGGTTTTGGATTTCATCATGGTTCAATCTTGGTAGGCTGGATGTGTCTAGAAATTTATCCATTTTTAGTAGGTTTTCCTATTTCTTTGCATATAGTTGCTTATAATAGCC
>NW_012114844.1:4090656-4092493 GCF_000951035.1 Colobus angolensis palliatus | reverse complement strand
TTTCTCTAGGACTGGTCCCTAGTGCCTTAATTAGTTTGTTTGATGAGGTCATGTTTTCCTGGATGGTCCTGATGCTTGTGGATGTTCATCAGTGCCTGGGCATTGAAGAGTTAGGTATTTACAGTAGTCTTCTCAGTCTGGGCTTGTTTGTACTCATCCCTGGGAAGACTTTCCAGCTATTTGAAAGGATGTGGGTGTTATGATCTAAACTATTTGAAAGGATGTATCTGTATTAGGGGACACTCCAAGCCCAGTTATGCTGTGGTGCTTGAAGACTCATAGAGGTACTGCCTTGGTGGTCTTGGATAAGATCTGGAAGAATTCTCTGGACTACCAGGCAGAGACTCTTATTCTCTATCTGTAATTTCTCCCAAACAGTCTCAATCTCTCTTTCCCTCTCTCTCCCTCTCACTCTCTCGCTCTCTGCTGAGCCACTTGGAGCTGGGGGTGGGCTGACACAACATCCCTATGGCCACCACTGCTGGGACTGCACTGGGTCAGACCTAAAGCCAGCAAAGCACTAGGTTTCACTCATGGCCTGCCGTCAACACTACCTGGCTAGCGCCTATGTTCACTCGAGGCCCTGGGGCTCTACAGTCAGCAGGTGGCAAAGCCAGCCAGGCTTGTGTCCTTCCCTTCAGGGCAATGAGTTCCCTCAGGCCCTGGTGGGTCCAGAGATGCTTTCTGGGAGTCAGGGACTAGAGTCAAAAACCTTAGAAATTTACCTGGTGCTTTATTCTATGATGGCTGAGCTGGCACTGAAAACCATGAGACAAAGTCCTTGCCGTTCTTCCTTCCCCATTCCACAGGCAGAGGAGCCTTGCCCTGTGGCCACCTCCACAGGCGCACAGGAGTACTACCAGGCTACTGTCAATGTTCACTTAGGGCCCAAGGGTTCTTCAGTCAGCTTGTGGAGAATGCTTCTAGGCCTGGGACTCACCTTTCAGAGCAGTGACCTCCCCTCTGGCCCAGGGCAGGTCCAATAGCCTGTCTGGTCCAGGGCTTGTCTAATAGCCAAGGCCTAGAATCAGTAACCACAAGAGCCCATTTGGTGCTGTATCCCACTGTGGCCAGGGAGGTACCTAAGCTGCAAGGCAAAGTCTCTTTTACCTTTCCTTCTGCTTTTCTCAAGCGGAAGTTTCTCACCACAACCGCCACAGCTGGGAATATGCTGGATCTCACCTGAAGCCAGCATGTCTCAGAGCCTTATTCCAGGCCCATACTGTACTACCTGGGTATCACTGTTGCCTCTGCAGGGCCCAAGGGCTCTTAAGTCAGCAGGTGATGAACCTTGCCAGGACCGGGTTCTTTCCTTCAAGGCAGCAGATTCCCTTTTGGCCCAGGGTGTGTCTAGAAATGTCACTTCGGGAGCTAGGTTCTGGAATGGGGGCCTCTCTACTCTGACTGGTTCTCTATCCTGCTGTGGCTGAGCTGGTATCCAAGATGTAAGACAAAGTCCTCTTTACTCTTCCCCCTCCTCTCCTCAAGCAAAAGGAAGAAGTCACTTTTGTTGCTGCAAGATGCGCTGCCTGGGATTGGGGGTGCTGGTGCAAGCACTCCCTTGGCTGCCCTGGCTGGTGTTTCTCTAGGTCGTGTGCCCCCGAGTCCACTGGCTCTGAGCTCAGCATGGCATTGAGACTTGACTAGGAGTTGAAGTCCTTATGGTCTAGACTGCCTTTCAAGTTTATTTAGGGCCCCAGGGCATAATAGTCTGCCATGCCAAGACTTGTCAAAACCCAAGCCTCAAGCCTTCTAACTACTTGGGATGGGTGATCCCCTATGGGTAGGGCTGGTCTGAATGCTCCCTCCATGGGCAGGTGTCACGTGAGTTCCACCT
>NW_012114844.1:4085901-4090121 GCF_000951035.1 Colobus angolensis palliatus | reverse complement strand
GCCCACAGGGAGATGTGGTGGGGTGGTGAGAGGTGGGCTGGTGAGAGGTGGGCCACATCAGAAAAAACCTTGAATGCCAGGCTGAGGTGGGAGGCATTTCCTGTTGTGTAGAGGTGCCATGAGGTGGTGGGGAGGGTAACATGATGAAAGGATATTTGTGAGGATGGAACTGGCATCAGTGATGGGTAGAGGTAAGGAGTGAACAAAGCTGGAGGCCAGGAAACTGGACACATGGCCCAGAGTTCAGGCTTAGGCTCTTCAAAGGCAGTTTCCACCCTGAGTTCCCACGTGGACCAAGGCATGCAGGAGGTAGATGATTTGGAAAAGCAAAACCATTCTCTTCCCAATACCACACAGTTTCCCTGATGAGCTCATCACCGGAGTCCTACAAATCAGACAGTCAACCAGCCCCATATTCTGCCCCTAGAAGCTGTGAGCCAGAAGGAGCCCTTGTCCAGCTGTAGCCCTGGGACACTGCAGCCTGAGCAGGACTGCACCTGTTCCCTCCCAGGAGCCTCATCTCTGTCTGGCCTGGCTTTGGCTTCAAATGCCCTCAGCTTTGGCTTCAAAATCTGTTGGATCAGATTCATGAGAGCTCTGGCCTTCTTCAGTTTAGGTAATTTTAAAATAGTTTTTACAGCAGGCAGTAGATGAGCTTTGCTTGCTTACCTCTAAGAACTGGCTAGAACTCACGAAAAGCTGTTATACTAAAAGTTATGGTTTGATTACACTGAAAGGATACAGATTAAAATCAGCCAGGGGAAGAAAGGGATAGGTCTGGGTCCAGGAGGGCATCAGGCACGGAGTGTCCATTATCCCTTCCCCATGCAGTCAGAGTGCATTACCCTCCCGGCTTTGCTATGTGCCAATACACATGGAGTATTCCCAGCCAATGAGGCTCCCTCAAGCCTCAGTGTTCAGGGTTTTTACTGGAACTTCATCACAGAGGCATGCTGGATTGTCCACATGGCTGCTCTCAGTATCTAGTCTCCAGTCCTTCCAGGGGTGACCTAAAGCCTGCACTCTAAATCACACAGTTGGTTTTTCTGGCTTGGCTAGTCCCCACCATGTTTTTTTTTTTTTGAGATGGTGTCTTGCTCTGTCACCCAGGCTGGAGTGCATTGGCTCAGTCTTGGCTCACTGCAAGCTCCTCCTCCCAGGTTCACACCATTCTCTTGCCTCAGCCTCCCGAGTAGCTGGGACCACAGGCACCTGCCACCATGCCTGGCTAATTTTTTCATATTTTTAGTAGAGATGGGGTTTCACCGTGTTAGCCAGGATGGTCTTGATCTCCTGACCTTGTGATCCGCCTGCATCGGCCTCCCAAAGTGTTGGGATTACAGGCATGAGCCACCGCACCTGACCCCCACCCTCTTATTACGAGACTATCCATCATGACCCAAGATCCCCAGGCAAAGATACTCCTATCAGGCATTACGTGTTGAAGATCACCTCCCAGGAGTCTAGGACAAAGGCCAGGCCTCTTTTTGGTCAAACTTAATTTTTTTTAACTATACAACATGTCATCATTCTGTTATCCTTCCTATCTGTTTTATCTTCAAAATAACCCTAATTGGTGGGTAAGAATGTTTATTGTACATGAGATCTCAAAAGGAAAGACACTTGAGCAAAGTTGCACAGTTGATCCTTGATTCATGGTGCAAGACTCTTTCCACTACTCTGAGAGCCCTGAGTCATGAGAAGAAGATGGAGGGAAGGTGTGTATATGTGTGTGTGTACGCGCGTGTGTGTGTGTAAATGTATGTCTAATAAGTATGTGTGGATATGTGTATGTCTCTCTGTGTGTGTACACATGTGGATGTCTGTGTATATGCATGTTTGTGTGTGTGTGTGTGTGTGTTTGTACACATGCTCAGGGGGAAAGTTAAAGAGAAAATCAGCAGGGTGCAGTGGTGCACACCTATAATGCCAGCTGCACAAGAGGCAGACAGGGGAGGATCACTTGAGCCCGGGAGTTTGAGAGAGAGAAAAAATTTCAATAATCTTCTTCTTGCAGTTAGAAGGAAAAACCTGGGGCTGAGCATAAAGAGACAAAAAGCACAGCATAAAGAGGCAGAGAAATGTCTAACGAAGAACAAGTGACCAAGAATTAATTAGTTCATCTATAAAGAAATATAGCACTTTAGCAGCAGAATAAAACTGTAAGATAATTTTCTCTAGAACCCTGACAATCTTTGTGAGAAAACTGTTGGCCACGTTAATTGCAAAAACTTACAGGACTTTGTGCAACAGAACTGGCTAGTAAAACCATCTTTATAAAACTCACTATGCTACAAGTGGCATTCAACTCTTTCTCAACCAAGATTTCACAAACCTATCGCCAGCTTCCAGATGGTGAGGCAAAGTGTGATGAGATTTTATGATAAATTGTGCCTGTGTCTGAGCCCATCTCTTCCTATGGAAGAGAAGGAAAATGAAGTGAGCACATTACAGCCCTGCTGACAAAAGTCACAAGATAAGCAAATAATTATTTTTAAAACCAGAGAGTCCTATAATTTATTCATGAATACCACACAGTCTATATTAGATCTTCCATTTCAATTTACTTGTATTCTTTGAAGCAAATTTATAAGATTTGAATTATTCAGAAAATGCTCCCAAGCTAATAGAAGAAAACACTTTAACCACAGGAAGTATCATGCTACACAGTATGGTGTGGTGGTGAAGGGTGCAGACTCTAAAACCAGAAAGCACAGGTTCAAGTCCTGGCTCTACCACCTTGGGAAAGTTACGTGGTCTCTCTGTACCTCCATTTCCCCATCTAAAATGTGAGGGTGACAATAATAGTGTCTATTTCACAGAGTTGTTTTGATGAAAATAATATATGTAAAGCACTTTGAACAGCAGTTAGTGCTATGAAAGTGTTTGCTATAGTTATTTTAACATTTCAGATTATAAATATCTACCCTGTTATTCAGATGACAACTGTCCCTAAGCTGATAACATGACGAAGAGCTTTTGTGTTCCTTGATTTTCCCTCAGCTTTGTGAGGGAAAAAATACCACATGAAGAACAACTGAAGCAGGCGTGAGAAATAAACTTGGCTTAAGACTGGGGGGCTTGGGTTTATTAGGCTTTTGTCTTCTAAAAATTTCCTAAGCTCCATTGATAAGAAGATGTTTAATATCAATCTAGCTAAAAAGGACCAACAGACCCCACAAAACACTGAGTTAGACATAAACACAGAAGGGTAATAAATAAAATATGGAAAACTATACAACCAGAAAAATAAACAACTACCAGTACCTAAAACAAGGCTAAATCTCATAGGATTATGTTGAATGAAAGAAGCCAGCCGCAAATGTGCACTTACTGAATGATTCCATTTATGTGAAGTTCAAGAACAGGCAAAACTAATCCATGATGACAGAGGTCAGGATCCTGGTTAACTTTGAGGGAACAGCAACTGAGAAGGGGCAAGAGGGAGCCCTCTGTGCTGATGGGAACATTCTGTCTCTTGAGCTGAGTGGTGGTCACATGAGTGTGCACATATGTAAATAGTACAGAGTTGTAGCTTAAGGTATATGCACCTCACTGTATATAAGATACTGTCTTAATCCATTTGTGCTGCTATAACAAAATATCTGAGACTGGGTAATGTGTAAAGAACAAACATGTATTTCTCACAGTTCTGGTGGGTGGGAAGTCCAAGATCAAGGTGCCAGCAGGTTTGTAGTCTAGTGAGGGCTGCTCTCTGCTTCCAGGATATCCTGGCACCTTGAACACTGAGTCCTCCAGAGGTGAGACACGCTGTGTCCCAACATGGTGAAAAGGACAGAAAAGCAAAAGAAGAAAACCGAGCTAGGTAGCTCCCTCAAGCCCTTTCATAAGGTCACTAATCCCATTCATGAGGGGTCTCCTCCCTCACGACTTAGTCATCTCCTAAAGATTCCACCTCTTAATACTATCACATTGGGGCTTAAGTTCTAACATGAATTTTGGAGGAGACAAAAACATTCCAACCATAGCAAATATACTTTACTAAAACGGAAACAAAAGGAAAATCTTGTCTCTAAACATGACATTTTAAATGTTTATATATTTACAGCCCGATTTTCTGCTTGCTTACATACATATTTGTGACCATGAGTGTCACTCTTAGCTGAGAAAAGGTTCAGTAAATTTTAAAAAGTCTCATATTATCTATTAATATCTTATTCAGATAAGATCAAATTTCTATCCTAGATTTTAGGTTAAGA
>NW_012114844.1:4083393-4085851 GCF_000951035.1 Colobus angolensis palliatus | reverse complement strand
AAAAAGGACCAACAGACCCCACAAAACACTGAGTTAGACATAAACACAGAAGGGTAATAAATAAAATATGGAAAACTATACAACCAGAAAAATAAACAACTACCAGTACCTAAAACAAGGCTAAATCTCATAGGATTATGTTGAATGAAAGAAGCCAGCCGCAAATGTGCACTTACTGAATGATTCCATTTATGTGAAGTTCAAGAACAGGCAAAACTAATCCATGATGACAGAGGTCAGGATCCTGGTTAACTTTGAGGGAACAGCAACTGAGAAGGGGCAAGAGGGAGCCCTCTGTGCTGATGGGAACATTCTGTCTCTTGAGCTGAGTGGTGGTCACATGAGTGTGCACATATGTAAATAGTACAGAGTTGTAGCTTAAGGTATATGCACCTCACTGTATATAAGATACTGTCTTAATCCATTTGTGCTGCTATAACAAAATATCTGAGACTGGGTAATGTGTAAAGAACAAACATGTATTTCTCACAGTTCTGGTGGGTGGGAAGTCCAAGATCAAGGTGCCAGCAGGTTTGTAGTCTAGTGAGGGCTGCTCTCTGCTTCCAGGATATCCTGGCACCTTGAACACTGAGTCCTCCAGAGGTGAGACACGCTGTGTCCCAACATGGTGAAAAGGACAGAAAAGCAAAAGAAGAAAACCGAGCTAGGTAGCTCCCTCAAGCCCTTTCATAAGGTCACTAATCCCATTCATGAGGGGTCTCCTCCCTCACGACTTAGTCATCTCCTAAAGATTCCACCTCTTAATACTATCACATTGGGGCTTAAGTTCTAACATGAATTTTGGAGGAGACAAAAACATTCCAACCATAGCAAATATACTTTACTAAAACGGAAACAAAAGGAAAATCTTGTCTCTAAACATGACATTTTAAATGTTTATATATTTACAGCCCGATTTTCTGCTTGCTTACATACATATTTGTGACCATGAGTGTCACTCTTAGCTGAGAAAAGGTTCAGTAAATTTTAAAAAGTCTCATATTATCTATTAATATCTTATTCAGATAAGATCAAATTTCTATCCTAGATTTTAGGTTAAGACGGAAACCCATGGTCATTTGTTGCAATGTGAGAATGACAGAGAGAGAGATATTAACTAGCAGGATCCAACTATGAAACTAAATTTAAGGGCACAGTTTTCTACTAATGACTGCTCCAGACAAATCAATTACTCGGATATCAATGAATCAACTAAAAATGGAAGTGAGAACAGTTTGAGTCCTTTTTGCAATGGATGGATGTTTACGAGACTATTAAGTGAAGAGGGCTCAGAAACAAGGGGATAAATGGCATGCTAATTTGGGGTTGAATGGAGTAATGGGATGATCTTGGAAATATAAGAAAACTGCTTAATGGGGCTTGTCTACTTGTAATTTGATAAACTAATATAAGTAAATTCATAGACATAAAGGACATAAGCACTCAGAACAAAAGATTACAGGAATAAATTTAGTAAAGAGGCACCAAAGTTGAGATAAGGGCCACTGTTCCACGTCTGACATCTTTAATTCTTGAGTCATGGGGATGGTAAGCCAGGAACAGAGTCTTCCGACGGGAAGCTAAAACCAGCCTGTGGGGTGGGTTCCGAGATGTTCAGATTCAAGATGCAAAAGCAGATGTTTCCCGGTCGAAAATATCCCGATTGCAAGGGCATTTTCAAACACAGTGGTGCTTGGGGAAAGAGAATGCTGTGTGTTTAAAAGAAAAGAAATTAAAAGAAAGAATGGAAACAAGGAAGAAAAAGTGACCGGAGGGTAGAGTGATCATATGTTCTGGTTTGCGAGATACAGTTAAGGTTATGTCTGCTGTCCCGGTGCAATTGTTATAGTGTCCCTTTCACTCTCCGAAGTGTCTGGATTTGGATGATAAAGCATATGATCACCCTATCAAAGAGACGATATTAGCCAGAAGACCCATGTGTCTGTTTTAAACGGTGTGGACTGATTCGCAGCCCCATGCCGCTGCCCAGCTGAGCGGTGTGCACCACCTCTGCCTCGCCCTACCACGCCCTGCCCGGGTCTTCAGGAAGGCTGGAGCGGAACCCTCGGCTCCCGCGCTGCTCTGGTGCCACCTGTAGGTTATATTTGGGAACTGCTTCTCTCCAACTCGCTTCCCTCTACCCAGCCTCCCTACCCCGACCCTGGACAGCCTTGGACTTGGCCAAAAGACATTCAGAGCATGCGAAGCCCTGGCTGGGGAGTGGGCTGGACCCCGCAGTGAAGCCTGCGTTACAGAATCAGACGGGCCCAGCTTAAACCAACAAGGCCCAGCTCCTCCTCTTCCTACCCACTCCTGTCCTGTCTCATTTTGTAGGCGGGAAACTGAAGCCTAATTCAGATTTTTTCATTGGTAGCATTGTGAAGCATACAGCTGGAGCCTCCCAGGTGCCATTCCCCACATCTCTGTCATTCCCCTAAGACATTAGGATAGTGGGAAA
>NW_012114844.1:4078778-4079313 GCF_000951035.1 Colobus angolensis palliatus | reverse complement strand
CCTCCCGAGTAGCTGGGATTACAGGTGTGTGCCACCACACCCATCTAATTTTTGTATTTTTAGTAGAGATGGGGTTTCACTATGCTGGTCAGGCTCGTCTCCAACTCCCGACCTCAGGTGATCCACCTGCCTTGGCCTCCCAAAGTGTTGGGCTTACAGGCATGAGCCATCGCACCCAGCCTGCAATTGTTTCATGTTTTAACATTATATTCAATTATTCCTCCATCTTTATTAAAGTATAATTGATAAATAAAACTTGTGTATATTTACAGTGTTCCATGTAATGATTTGATGTGTGCATACATTATGAAATGATTAAAGCAAGTTAACATTTTTTATTACCTCACATACTTTTATTATTATTTTTGTGGTAAGAATATTTAAGATCTATTTGCTTAGAGTAGTGTTTACTAGAGGTGAGAAAGGGTAAAGGAGAGGGGGTAGCCAAAGGTTGGCTAACAGGTTAACAGATAAAAGAGTACATGGCTGGTGGCTCACGCCTATAATCCTACCACTTTAGGAGCCTGAGGTGGGA
>NW_012114844.1:4066088-4071473 GCF_000951035.1 Colobus angolensis palliatus | reverse complement strand
GTAGCCCCCATGGCCTAGTGTTGGGTCTGATCACCCCAACACCTTTGCATCCTAATTCCCAGAGACCATCACTTTAAATTCATTTTGCTACTTCCTCTAGTATTTATTATCATATTTCTAAAGATTGTTTATGTTGCTATTTCTTGATTTGTTTTCTTCAGTATCTGTCTACTTCCTGGAATAGCGTAATGTAGGGCTTACCTCCCTTATGAGGTCTTAACAATTTCCTTGCCTCCATTCTACCAATTTCACTGGATCACAATCTTTTGAACTGAAAAGCATTTACATTATTGTAGATATCTAAATTTTGTTTCCTAAGCCAAGTCCTGCACTGAAATTGTTTCATTTCTTTCCTTTTTTTCCCCTGGAGCAACAATTGCTTCAAATTTTTTCCCTTCATTTGCTTATATGTTTTTGTACCTATTAACTACCTTTTTTTGAGTTGCTCCAACTGATCTATGAAATGCCTGGTAATAATTATCTGAAAACTAAGATACACGAGATACTCTATCAGCCCCATTATTTTCCTGGAGGCTTCCCTCTCTCCCTTGCCCTCCATCCTTATTCTCCAAACTGGACTCAGCTCTCTCAGCCTGTGGCACAGCTGGCATCCTGGCACGTGTTTTTACCATTGTGTGAATTTCCTGCTTCTTCTTCTGTGTACATCTCCTGTTTCCTGGCCCCAGATCTTCTTTTTCCCTGGTTTACTCTCTCATTGTGTTGCAGCACATCTTCCAGTGGCTTTCTGAAAAGGAGTGAATGGAAGCCAAGCTTTCTGACCCTCACACATTTTAGAATGTCATTGTTCTGCCCCAACTCCTGGTTACTAGTTTGGCTGGATGTAATGCTCTAATTTAAACGTAACTTCTCCTCATATTGGGAAATATTGCTCTATTATTTTCTAGCTCACAATGTTGTTGGGAAGAAGTCAGTGTCATGTGGAGTCTTGGCTCTTTACATATAACCTGTCTTTTCTCTCTGGAAGATTTTAGGATTTTCTCTCTACCCTTAGTTTTCTGGAATTTCCCAATGATGTGCCTTGTTGTAGGTCTGTCTTCATTCACTGTGCTAGTCACTTGGTAGACTCTTTTGAACTAGAAAATCATGTCCTTCTATTGTGGGAAGTTACCAGCAGGTTCATGTGAGCTGGGTAATCACATTCTTTTCTTCTAAGGACAGAGGTATCAAGGCCCTGGGAACCTTATAAGTGGATGTGGGGAAGGGGGGCCTCAGGTGAATCCAACAAAGCTGTAGCACCCACTGAGCTCATGTCCCAGGGCTAGGCTCTGCCTGAGGACAATAGATATGGGTGAGACCCACTTCCTGACCCAGTCCCATGGTTGGGCTCCGGACACACATGGTCCAGGAGGCCCCCAGCCCTGGCTACATTTACATGCACCTACCTGCATGCAGCAATCAGTGAGCCACAGGACAACGTAGGGGAAGGGGCAGCTCCAGAGAGCAGGATAGGAGGGAGGTAAATAATCATGGGGTGGAGAGTGGCCTTGTGGGGAAGGGGAAAAGGCAGGGCCGTGTGTGTGTGTGTGTGTGTGTGTGTGTGTGTGTGTGTGTGTGTTGTGTGTGTGTTGTATTGTGTACTGGGTGAAATGGGTAGAATATTTTGTCTGCCCCCTTTTCTGGCCACTGCACCCCTTTTTTCATGAAGAGTTTTTCTTCCCATCATGGTCTGAGTGTCTCTGTCTCCTCCAAATTCATATATTGAAGCTCTAACCTTCTGCCTGGCTGTATTTGCAGATGAGGCCTCTCACGAAGTCATTAAGGTTAAATGAGGTCATAAGGGTGGGGACCTGATTCAGTAGGATTAATGTCCTTATAAGATGAGACACCAGAGAGTGCACTCACTCTCTCTCTGCACAAATACAAAGAAGAGGTCACATGGGCACACAATATGGCAGCCACCTACGGGCCAAGAGAAGAGGCCTCAGAATGAAACCTACCTTGCTGGCACTTTGATCTTGGATTTCCCAGCCTCCAGAACTGTGACAAATAAATGTTTGTAGTTTAAGCCACCCAGTCTGTGGTATTTTGGCATGGCACCCTGAACTAATAATCTCCCTGCCCTACTTCAACCACATGACACTAGAGGGGGGTGGCAGTTTTAGTGTCCCAGCTACCCAGCCAACCCAGACCAGAGCAAGCAGAAACTTTCTTCTGGAATTTTTTTTTCTTTTTTCTTTTTTTTAGATGGAGTCTCGCACTGTCACCTAGCCTGAAGTGCAATGGTGCAATCTCGGCTCACCGCAACCTCCTCCTCCTGGGTTCAACTGATTCTCCTGCCTCAGCCTCCCGAGTACCTGGGATTACAGGCATCTGCCACCACACCCAGCTATTTTTTTGTATTTTTAGTAAAGACGAGGTTTCAGCACGTTGGCTAGGTTAGTCTGGAACTAGTGACCTCAGGTGATCCACCTGCCTTGGCCCCCCAAAGTGCTGGGATTACAGTCATGAGCCACCACACCCAGCCTATTTAAGCTGATTCTTTAAGGGTGAGTAGAAATTTTTTCCAGGTGAATAAAACCTTGAGATATTATTCCAAGCAGAAACCAGTAGGTGCAAAGACACAGGGATATAAAGATGTTGAAGTTTACCAACCACTGCTAGATTAGAAAAAACAAAAAGGAAACAATCAAAATCAAAAATTAAAATTAAAAATCACCTAAAAAATGAAACTAGGAATGGGTTTGGCCAGAGGTCCCATCACAATTGAGTCGACTATGACCATAGACACTCAGTAATGGATGGAAGTTTTAGAGAAAAATATAACATTCTCAGGTTGTTGGCAGAGTATCTAGAACAATTTAGAAATATGGGCATTGAATTCTGGGAATAATTACACTGTAGTGAAATCATGTCCTTCTCTGTGTATGAAGCATATATATGTGTGGCACACTGTTCAAAGTGCTGAAAATCAGACTCTTTTCGAGGAGCTCATGAGCAATCAAGGGAGATGGATGGGCGAGCAACTGATTATCATGTGACAAGTGAGGTAACAGAGATATGACTAAGATGCTATCAAAACAAAAAGAAAGGAATTATCCATAATATATGGAGTGCTGGGGAAAGATTTCTCAAATGAAGCTGGCAGGGTGTGATGGCTCACACTTGTAATACCGGCACTTTGTGGGGTGGAAGTGGGGGGATCCAGGAGGATCTAGGAGTTCAAGACCAGCCTGGTTGACAGAGCAAGGCCCTGCCTGTCTCTATATTTGAAAAAAATAAATAACTTTTTTTAGTGAAGTGATACTTGAGCACTCTGGAGTACCATACAAATATAGGACAGACTGAAGGAATGTATACAGCTTAATTTGAGTTAACATTTTTTTGAAGTTTTATATTACAAAAATAGTATGTATTCACTGTTGTGAAGTTAGAAAGAATTGATAGGCAAGGAGGGTGGTCTACAAAGCACTCCATAGATCCACCATACTGAGACAATGCTTAGTGCTTTGATGGATTTATTGTATACTTTCTATGCATATACATGTAATGTATACATACATGTGCATGGTTAAATAGAAATGGTTCTCCTTGATGTTCTGTTTATCCATGTATTGTTATGAAGTAAATCCCCAAAGAGTACATTTGCTTTGCCCAAGGGAGCCTTTTGCTATATACTGCTGTACATAATGAAAACTAAAAAAGGGGCTAACTCTTCAGCCTTGTGACCTTGTGGTGATTCAAATAGAGGCTTCATCAAAGGCAGATTCAGAAGTGAACTTGGTGTGTGAGGGTGGTTATGCTTGGGATTGTTGTTTGTAATAATGTGATAGGGATGACTTCAGCGTCCACCGACTGTGCTAGCTCCAAATGATGAATACTGTGCAGTTGTAAAGAAGAATGAGAAAGACCTCTGTGCTCATGTAGAAGAACTCAGATACATTGTGTGTATTTTTTAAAGGAACAAGGAATGGTATAGTATGTATGGTATGCTACTTTTTGTGTTGAGAGAGAAGAGTAGAATAAGAACATATATTTGTATTTGTGAAGATAGATTCTGAAATGATATATAGGAAACCAATGAAAATTGTTGGCTGTGGAAGGAGAATAAGACGGTGAATGAGATTTTGCCACATACTTTTATAGATAGTTATATTTAAACATTTTCTGAACAATGTATTTGTTCATATGATACTTTTAAAAATAAGCGAATGAAGGAATGAAATAGGATTATGAGAAAGAAATAAGAAAAAAGGATCTAAGGGGCTGCCTATCTTTTTAGTACCCAGTGAATATTAACACATAACAATAGCAGCAAAAATTCGAAGAGTAGCCCCAGGAGGGTAGGGAGTCAGCCTCTCCTTTGTCTTTTCCTCAATTTCATATATTTAGAAAAAAGTACTCTGAGAAAAATAAAGCAATTTGAAACAAAAATGCCTCCAGATCTCTTAAAATAAAAGGAGGATGGGGCAGCTTTATGTAGTGCACTTCCCAAAAATGGGCTGATTTACCTCAAGAGGCAGGGATTCCAGCCTACATGGGATACATACAGGAAAAAAATAAGAAAAAGAAAAGAGATTTAAATATAAATAAATGAAAATAACACTTCTCCCTGATTATAAAGGAAATCACATTATTTTTGTAATAATTTGGATGACAAATTAAGAAAAATCTTTAATTTGCCATTCAAAACATTCTGGTTTGTTACTTTTTATACTTTTTTATGCATATAGACCTTTTAAAAACTAGAATGGTAGTATATAGTCTTTTGTCACTTACTATATTTTAGGCATATTTCTGTAGCAGTAAATATATCCTGGCATCATCATTTTTAATAGCTGGATGTATATTAAGTTAATAATCATTGGCACACCAGAGGTGAATTTTCTTATATATACATTTTAATGGACTCGAGCAAGTATTTTTGGACTAAAATCATAGAAGTAGAATTTCTGGAGAAAACAATTTTTGGGGTTTTTAATAGAAATTTTCAAATTATCCTCCAGGAAAAGTGACCGAGGTTGTACTCCCACCAACAAGGACGGAGCTCCAGGTTCCCCCTTCCATTGTCATCTTTCCTGCCTTTATACAGCAAATCTCATTGTTTTCATGACATTTCTTTGATTTCTAGTGCTTTTGAATGTTTTTCATATGCCTATTGGTCATTTTTATTCTTCTGAGAAGTGCCTATTTTTCCATTGCCCATTTTCCGTTGAAAATCATTTGTTTTTTCTCAGTAATTTTAAATATTTCTTTACAGACTAAGGATACAAACCTTTTATCTGTCATTGAGGTTACAAGAACTTTCTCCCAGTAAGTAGTTTGTCATTTTACTTGATTTTCTTTCTTCTTTTCTTTCTTCTTTCTTTTCCTTTCCTTTCCTTTGCTTTTGCTAACCAAACTCCAAAGTCACATTTCACTTAATTT
>NW_012114844.1:4062500-4063683 GCF_000951035.1 Colobus angolensis palliatus | reverse complement strand
TCCTTTCCCTTTCATCTTTCTCATTGACCAATGGGCTTGGAGAATTAAGGCCACGCCCCCATTCTGCATTCTAGTGGGGCCCTGGTTACGCCTCCTGTGGCTCAGTCACACAGCCGCCTGGTAGGTGACTGGAGGTGTTCGCTGATGTGGCCCCAACCCTGCCTCCCTCCCCACCCCATGATGTTAGAAGAGACTCGACAGAGTCAATTGGCAGCAGCCAAGAAAAAGGTAAGACACAACAGGTCATGGCCCCCCAACCTAGCCAGAGATCCCCTCCGATGACAAGACCACTGCCAGAGTACATGCCACTCCTGAGGCACCCCCTAACCCTGGCACCTCTGGGCTCCCCCCACCAAAGTCTCATCAGTCAGCCCTGCCCCCTCAGCAAGCAGCCCAGCCTCTGCCCTCGCCAGTCGCCCCATGGTGACTTTTGGCAGGTGACTCCAGGGTCTCCCTGCTCCATACTCACCCCTCACGTCCTGCTGTCCCAAGCCCAACCTCCCTGGGTTCTTTGGGCTCAGCTGTCCGAGGACCTGGGTCCCCCAGCCCCAGCCGCCCACCATCACCAGTCATCCCTAGGTGACTTTGGACTGGTGAGTCCTGGGGTTTCCTGCTGCAGACTGTACTCTCCCCTCCTGCTGACCCAAGCCTGACCTTCCTGGGCTCTTTGGACTGGCATCTCCAAGGACCTGGGCACCAGCCCTACGTCCCACTCCCCCATCATGGATCAGCAACTCAGCCATTGCACTGATGTGGTTCCCCCCACCCCCAGGAGGAGTGGAATGTAGTGATGTCACAGTGCCCCTAGGAACTGTCGTTACTGCTGCAAGACTGGCCTATGATCTTACAACCCAGTCCCCTAAGCATTCTCGCTCCATTTCTGGTTCCTCTGGCCACAGCACAAATTTCCAGCTGGAAGGAGAATGGGGACTATGGGACTTAGGAGCAACAGGTTTCAGGTTGCCTTACGCCCTTTGCATAGACATTGACTTTGTGAAAAGCCTACATTTCCCCTGTGAGATCAAATGTTGACAGTATCTCTGGGTGGCAATGGGAGAATGGGTTTGGTTTGGTTTTCTCCCAGCCTTCTACTCTCCAGAGAGACTTTAACATATTTTTCTGAGTTCTCCACCTCATATTCTAATTCTCCACAGTTCTGGGACCAGACTGCCCTTCAGTCAGT
>NW_012114844.1:4061020-4061393 GCF_000951035.1 Colobus angolensis palliatus | reverse complement strand
AGAAGGGGGCTCAGGGTGTGGTGAGGAGAGCCCCAGGCACTAGGAGTAAGAGAAGATCTAACTTGCCACCAGCTTGCTGGGTGACCACAGAAAAATCACTTCTTACCCTGGGCCTCAGTTTTCTCCATTGTAAGATGACACTCGATAAAATCACTGTCTTTCAAACTTGTTTTTTAGCTGGAGCCCCCTTAGTTCAAGTGAACCCTTACTCAGGAGTCTGGTTTTTTAATAGAAGTGGAGGTCTGGAGCTCTACCAGATTCATCGTCCACATCCTGGACCTGAGGAGAGGGGTCCAGTGAGCATATTAAGAGCTGCGTTGGTCATGTGACTCCACCCTGTGACTGCATCGCTCAGGGAACATTTCCATCTATT
>NW_012114844.1:4057298-4059670 GCF_000951035.1 Colobus angolensis palliatus | reverse complement strand
TTTTTTTGAGACAGTCTCACTGTGTCACCCAGACTGGAGTGCAGTGGTGCAATCTGCCTCTCAGGTTCAAGTGATTCTCTTGCCTTAGCCTCCTTAGTAACTGGGATTACAGGCACCTGCCACCACACCTGGCTAATCTTTGTATTTTTATTAGAGACGCGGTTTAACCATGTCGGCCATGCTGGTCTTGAACTCCTGACCTCCAGTGATCCACCCGCCTCAGCCTCCCAAAGTGCTGGGACTACATTCGTGAGCCACTGTGCCCGGCCCCTTTGCTGTTTTTATACTTTCTCTACATCCACAACTGTTTCCCTGTAAGTTTCTTTTTTTCTTTAATTTCTCTTTTTTATTACTCCTGCATCATCTGCTACCCTGAACGATCTGGAGGTAAGAGGCCCTGAGCCAAGGTGCAGTGACCCTGCAGGACAGCCCTCCAACCTCCTCTCACAGTGGGGGCTGGGTGCCCCTCTGCCAGCTGAGACAGCCCACACATACCCCAGCCCTAATGATTGTTCTCTCTACCTCTTCCCACAATCCTCCTCCAACTCCTCCTCCCTGCATGCGCCTCAGAGCCAGAACCAAGAACTGGAAGTAGCCCTGGACTCAAGCTCCACAACAATCAATCAACTCTATGAAAACATAGAATCATTGGTAAAAGTCCAGTGCAGTCCTGTGATTCCACGCTGCCAATCCTGGGCTTTAGTTTCCCCTTGGGGCTCTGAAGAAAGGGGCTGGGTCCCCTGGTGCCAAAGGCAAATGGGGAGCTGGAGCACCCAGGCCTCACCTGGAGGGGCCCCAGAACAAGGAGCACACAGCATGGCTGTTCTGTCACTGCCCTCTTTGCTGACTCTCTCTTCTCCAGACACCCATACTCCAGTCCTTGCCACACATGCCCTGGGGTTGTCACCTCTCAGGGAAGCACTAGCCTGACGGTTTGTCAGAGGCCCTGTATTTCTGCCATGACTCAGTCCCTAATTTGCTCTTTGAGTCTGGACAAGCCACCTCTCCTCCTTGCGCTGGTGTTTCCGAAGGAGGTAGAGCATCAAAGGTCTCGGTGAGCTCTGAGAGTCTGAGATTTAAAGGCTCCTAGAATGTAAACTGAGGGCCAAGGGCTCCTGTCTGTCCTTTCCCATTCTATATCTGCTGTGAAGAACTGTACCTGGCTTGTATGTGCTCAGCAAATGTTTGTTGAATGAATGCACCTTTCTCAATCACAAGCTGGCAGAAGGGTAGTAATTTCTCAGACTCTGTCTCTAGAGGTTTATGTTACTGTCCTTTTGAGAGAATCCAGATTCAGACTTTGAGTTCTGTGGCTGTGGGCAAAACCCAGCAAAGACCTAAATCCTCTGTCCTTGCAAGCTTGAGGAGAGTTGATCAGTTCATGTTGCCACTGGGTCTGAGAATGTTGTCTTTAAAATTCATTCCTGGCCCCTGCCTACCACTTCCTGGTCTGGGGAATAGAGTTAAGGGGGCCACCCTCAGTCACCTGAATTTGACTCTCCCCACAGAAACAACAGAAGGAACAAGTGGAGCATCAGCTGGAAGAAATAATGTGATTTCTTTGTTTACACACAACATGACTGCTGGGTTTGGGGGACACTCAGATGTAGAGGCACCAGTCTCATCTCGCCCACTCCCAGCCTGGGGAAGAAGGCACATCCCTCAGATTCCACCACATCCCCACAGGGTCCCTGATAACCTGGTCCCATGGGTGGGCCTGTCCTGGGGCATCGGTGGCATGCTGGGGGCATGTCTCTTGCTGTGTCATCTCTGCCTCCCCATGGTAAAAGCTCTGTCTTCCTCTTGCTATAGGAAAAGAAAGCAAACAATGAAATACGCAAAGCACAAGCGGAGCAGTTAGAGGTGAGTGGAGGGTGGGGAGTTTTCTCCTGTCCTCTGGAGAATGTTTCTTCCTTCTCTTTCAGCACTTCCTTGACTTTTCTCCCAAATATTCAATTTCAGACAATCAACATCCTCACGCTGGAAAAGGCAGACTTGAAGACCACCCTTTACCATACTAAACGTGCCGCCAGACACTTCGAAGGTGGGAATCAGGGCACCCCATCATCCTTCAACCTGGCACTTTGACAGGTCTTTAGGGGGAGTCCTTTGGGTCCCATCTCAACCTCTGTCATTACAGAAGAGTCCAAGGATCTTGCTGGCCGCCTGCAATACTCCTTATAGCATATTCAAGAATTGGAGCGGGCTCTCTCTGCTGTGTGTACACAGCAGCAGGAAGAGGACAGGGTGAGTCCAACCAACTGCCCCATCTCCTGGCAGCCCGGCTTCCCAGATGGAGGAGAGAGTGTAAAGGTCCCTTCTGCAGGATGCAGTGTCCTGCCCAGAAGGCAGCATGCTCATTTCTAGCTGCT
>NW_012114844.1:4041784-4056903 GCF_000951035.1 Colobus angolensis palliatus | reverse complement strand
TAATATACATGAAACATGTCTCCAAGGGTTCGCAAAAAACCCAGGAGAGAGTAACAGGGTGGCTGGGAGACACTTCCATGTTGTACCTTCTGAGTGTTGGACTATGCGAATATATCATCCTTTCAAAAAGTGAACAAAAGATTAATTTCCCCTTCCTTCCTGTGCCCCCACCCCCAGCAAGGAAAATGGGCTTAGAGAATTGGATAGTCCTGGGTGTTCAAACCCCAGCTCTGTCTCAGTGATCTTAGGCAAGCACTTAACCTCAAACACTCCATGTTTTTCATCTACACAATAGAGGTTATCCTAGTAACTGTCTCACATGGTGGTTGTGAGGATTATATGGGATTGCTAGTATGGAACCTGGTGAAGCACTCCATAAAGGTTCAAACTGTGGTATTAATAACAGTAATAACAATAGCAACGTTATCTGATGTCTCTGAGCCTCTGTTAGCCAGCTGTAAGTTCGATCTCTTTCCCTGTCCCTTCCAACTTTACTGAGTTCTTTTAAAAACCAGGCCACGGGCTTGGAAATGCCTCGATCTTTACGGACCAAGTTGTATATTGAGCTGAGCCCTAGCCCTTTAAGGGGCACTGCCCGGGCTCCCCAGATCAAAACTTCTCACTCTTCACCATCCAGTCCTCGAGCCTCAGTGAAGCGGTCCTCCAGCGGCAGTTACAGCAGACCAGAAAGGAGCGGGTGCTGCTGAATGCACACGTGACACAGGTGAGGCTTTGCAGAAGGAGGGATGTGGAGGGAAGATGATCCCAGCTGACCAGGAGCAGGTGAGGACCAGTGACAGCCCTTCTTAACTTCTGTGCCCATTCTTGCAGGTGACAGAGTCACTTAAACAAGTCCAGTTAGAGAGAGATGAATATGCTCAACATATAAAAGGAGAGAGGGCCTGGTGGCAGGAGAGGATGCGGAAAATGTCGATGGAGGTGAGACCTGACCCTTTAGCCCCCCACCTTAGATGGGTCACTGGATCTTTCTGGGCATCTGTAAAATGGGACTAGTACAGCCAGAGGTGGTCATGGGTCTGGGCTTTGTGGAGGTGGGGGCAGAGAGGGAGATGGTAGCCTGTCCAGCCACCAGCCCCTCTCTCCAGGGCCCTTTCCCCCTGTGCTTTGGGCAGGCTCACGCATTGAGGGAGGAGAAGAAGCATCACACACATTGGATACAGGAGCTGGAGAGGAGCTTGTCCGAAATCAAACACCAGATGGGTAAGATAGGGCTGGTGTGACCTGGGAGCAGGACTGGCATCAGAGGACTGTGGGGTGGCTTAGAATGCCCCAGGGAGATGGGTGGATGGAAGGGATTTGAGGCAGAGGTAAAGAGGTCTGTGCCAGCAGCTGGCAAGTCTTGTCATCTCCATGAGCCTCAGGGTCCCTGTCAGCCAAGAGGGAGGAGTGCCCATTGTCAGCCACCCACAGTGCTCTCTATCTGACATGGCTTGGAAATTGGCTACCATTGGGTGCAAGGAATCATTAGCAGTGAGGCCAAGTTTGGGAAGCCTGAGAGGAGCTGCATCAAAAGGAGGGCTTTTTCTTTGAGTGGGGGGTGGGTGGGGAATCCAGAGGGCCTTATTGTCTGCTTCATTTCTCAGCTGAGCCCCCATCCCTGGTGGACCCAGCAGGGACATCTGAGGTGGAACAGCTACAAGATGAGGCCAAACACCTGAGGAAGGAGGTGGAAAGTCTGGAGGGAAAGCTCCAATTCCAGATGGAAAACAATCAGGCCTTGAGTGTCCTGAGCAAGGAACAAAAGGAAAGGCCCCGGGAGCAGGAGGAGAGGCTCTGAGAGCATCAGGAGAGGCTCCAAAAGTAGGAGGAGAGGCTCCAAGAGCAGGAGGAGAGGCTCCAAGAGCAGGAAGAGAGGAGGTTGCGGGAGGAGGAGAGACTATGTGAGCAAAAGGAGAGGCTTCGGGAGAAGCAGAAGAGGCTGGGGGAGCAGGGTGAGAGGCTGCGAAAGCAGGAGGACAGGCTACAAAAGCAGGAGGAGAGGCTGCGAAAGCGGGAGGAGAGGCTGTGAAAGGAGGAGGAGAGGCTGCAAAAGCAGGAGGAGAGACTGTGGGAGAAGGAGGAGAGGCTACGAAAACAGGAGGAGAGGCTGCAAAAGCAGGAGGAGAGGCTCCTGCTCTCCCAGAACCACAAGTTCGACAAGCAACTGGCTGAGCCACAGTGACTTGGAGAATCTGGTGGGTTGCCCCACCTGGGCAGCCTGCCCTCATCCCTAGCCCTCCAGGCCTTTGTTTCCCCACCTGTAAAATGAGGCAGTGTAGCCCTCATGTAACATGGTACTTCTAAAGGCATCTGTGAGCCAGAGCTCATCAGGCCCTGCTCTGACGGCTGTAGGGGAGAGGGAATGATTTTTCTAACCTACCTCCACCCTTCCTGGTGATATGGGAGGCAGACACCAAGTTCTGGGGTCTCCAGCTGCAGTGTCTGGCCACTGATTGCTTCTCTCTGTCCAGAACAACAAGAACAAGAGCGCACTGCTATTGGAGCAGCAAGTAAAGTAGCTGCAGGAGAAACTGAGTGAGGTGAATGAGATGGTAACCTCTGCCCCATCCAAGAAGGGCTGGGAGGCAGGCACCAGCCTCTGGGGAGGGGAGGTGCCAGGCCAAAGGCAGCTCCAGCTGGGGGGCAGGTGACCCCAGCACCCTCCAGGGCAGCTCCATGACTGTTTCTTGCTTCCTGCCCTCTGACTTTTAGAGGTGGGTAGCCCTGGGCTCCTCCCAGGTCTGGACATCATCTTCCCAGCTAGAGGCATGGATTCCCCCAATCATAGGAGTGGAGACAGTGGTATAAGAGGGTCCTTATGCCGGGCACAGTGGCTCCTGCCTGTAATCCCAGCATTTTGGGATGCTGAGGCAGGAGAATCTCTTGAGGGTCAGGAGTTTGAGACCAGCCTGGCCAACATGGCGAAACCTCATCTCTACTAAAATTATAACAACAACAAAAAATTCGCCCAGCATGGTGGCACATGCCTGTAATCCCAGCTACTCAGGAGACTGAGGCATGAGAATCTCTTAAGCCTGGGAGGTGGAGGTTGCAGTGAGCTGAGATTGCACCACTGCACTCCGGTATGGGCCACATGGTGACACTCTGTCTCAAAACAAAAGAAAAAAGCCTCCTTAGATTGAAACTGGATTCCGACCTCGGTTCCACTGGTCACCATTCAACTACTTTTCATCTCTAAGTCTCTGTTTCTTTAACTTCAAAAGGAAGTTATTTTTCTCATGGAGGTGCTGAGGATTAAATGAGAGAACACATGGAAAGCATTAGGCATGTAGCATGCTTAGCAGATGGTGGTTGGCTCCTTCTGCTTTTCCACAAGTCTGTGGTCTACAGTTTAAATGGTGGGAAGAAGGACATGAGATTTGAGGCTGGGAAAGGGGACATGGGGTTCTAGGCAAGGGGGGAAGTCTCCTAGGCCTGGAGCAAGGGGCCAGGGTCCCCAGCAGGTGACAGAGTCCCACAGTGCCCTTGCTACCCTATTAATGGGCCCAGAATCTGAAGCCAACCACCACATGCCCTCATGCCAGGGTCTCCCTGCAGATACAGCTGAAGAGCCAAGTGTCTCAGAGTCTGCAGCAGCAGCAGTGAGACTAGTACCTGGGTCATCTGCAGCACTACGTGGTCACCTATCAGCAGCTGACCCCTGAGAAGGAGGCGCCACACAGGCAGTTACTGCTGCAGACCCAGCTTGTGGACCAGCTGCAGCAGTAGGAAGCTCAGGGCAAAGCGGTGGCTGAGATGGCCTGCCAAAAGTTGCAGGAGACCCAGGAGAGGGAGTCGCTGAGGACGGGAATGACCTGGCAGCCTCTGTGCCTTCTCACTCTGTTTTCCATCCCCTTAGGAGCACCTAGAAGCTGCCAACCAGGAGAATCAACAGCTAGAGACCCAGTTCAGTCTCATGGCTCTCCCTGGAGAAGGTACAGGAGACCACTCAGAGGAAGAGGAGAGAGACCCAGGAGGAAGGGGGGACTGTCAGCATAAGATTGAGGGGTTGGAAGAGACCTTTAGAACAGCTGGTTGTTATGCCAACGGGGTGTCTACACTAAGTTTGGCATCAATATGATGACCTCCCGGGAGCAGGGAGCCACTGGGTTGCCTAAGGATGAATGAACTGGCCCAGATCAGAAAGGGAGCAGGTCAGAACTCCCACACCCACAAGTAGCAGGACTGTGCCTGGGCAATATAGCAAGATCTTGGTTTTTAAAAGGAAAAATAAAGAACAGCAGCTCATTCCCCTCTGGGGAGGGGCTGTCTCAGGGTCACACAGTGGGGACAGAGGTGGGCCCGCAGTACCTCCCTAGTTGGGTTGTCTGAGGACCCCTCTGGCCACCTCCCCACAGGAGATGGAGGAAGACATCTGGACACTGAGGAGGAGGGGGTACCTCGGTCCATGCCGAGCATCCCAGAGGACCTGGAGAGCCAGGAGGCCATGGTGAGACTGACTTTCCCTGCCCCCACTTTGCCGCCTTCCTCTGTGGTCCCTCCCAGACCCCCTTATGCTCTTGGTTTCCCCACCTTCTGATTTCTCTGGACCCTCACCCCTTCCGGGAGCCAGTGGTCAGACATCATTTCACTGGTGACCAACAGGTGCACTCTCTGAGGCCCCAAGGGAAGGGGCTGTGCTCCACCTCCCTGCCCCATTTGTTCTGTGTATGCCCCTACAACAATACTCACCTCTTGCCTTCAAGTGGCATTTTTCAACTCCGCTGGAGCCAGTTTCCAGGAGGAGCAGGCACGGCTATGTGGGCAATGGAAGGTGTGAAGGCTGTGCTGCCTTCACCTGGCTCACCTGGTGGCCTCGGCCTGGAAGGAGCCAGAGGCAGAGGCCCCGGCCCCAGGGACTGGGGGTGAGTTTGTGTGGGGGGAGAGCCACCGGGCCCTGAAGGAGGCCATGGAGAAGGTGAAAGTGAGTGAGTCCTGGCATGGGCCAAGAAAAGTGGGGGTGGGGCAGGAGAGGTCACTCCCGAGATGTGACCCCATTATTTTGACTCCAGAGCAGCTTTATGGACCTCCCAAAGGAGAAGGCGGATGGGAAGGAGCAGGTGGAGAACCTAGAGCTTGGATTCATCCAACTCTCTGGAGCAACAGATGGCATGAGTGAGCGGGAGGCCACGGCATAGATACGGGGAGCTGCAGGGCTGTTGGAGGGGCCCCAGAGTCTGAGCCCTGTCCTCTTGCAAGAGAGTACATCACCATATATGGGAGCCAAGGGGCAGTGCCAAGCAGGCGGCACCAGGAGGAGGAGGTCAACAGTGTGGACCAGAATGAGGAGGAGATGAACGTAGGGCATGAAACATTTCTGCAGGGGTGGTGGTGGGTGTGAGCACAGGCTCTGATGTGGTAGCTGAGCACTCCTCCCTTCAGGTGAAGCTGCAGGAGCTGCAGGAGCTGGTGTTGCCGCTTGTGGGTGACCATGAGGAGCATGACAAATTCCTCCCCACTGCCCAGAACCCTGTTGATGAGCCCGCTCCAGGGGCCCTAGCCCCCCAGGAACTTGGGGCTGCCCATGAGCAGAGTGGTGAATAAAGCCCTCAGGCGGGGTGGACAGGTAGGGACAGGGGAGGCTCGCACTGTGCTCAGACCCCCGCCTCCCTCTCTCTGAAGATTTTTATGAGATGAGCCTGGCCGACAGCGTGGAGCCTGCACCAGGAGAGGCCAGGAAGGGTTCTCCCCGTGACAACCCCACTGCACAGAAGATCCTGCAGCTGCTTCCTGTAATGCAGGACACCCAGGAGCACCCAGGCTTGGCCACCAAACCCTGCGTGCCATTCTTTTACCGGGCAGCCGAGAACAGAGAGATAAACATCATCATCATCTGAGAGTTGGTCAAGAAATTTAAAAACAACAGCAAAAAGTTATGGGGTTAATCCCCTACACAATTCATCTACTTCATTGGAATGTTAGAGCCCCTCATGTTTGTTTATATTTCTAATTTACAGTTTAAATTTCTTTGTGAAAAGTTAAGGGAGAGTGGGTCTTTTCCTGATGTTCACTCTGGCATCCTTTAGCATTTTTGGTTTTAATTTGATAATTGTAGGTCATTAGCTGGCATATCCAGTTTGCCCTTACATGGTGGGAGTTCAAACACACAAAGACCCACTATTTGTAAAAAACTATTCTTACTGGTTTGGAATAGGCTGCCATACTTTTTAAATGTTATTGCAGCATGTATATTCATTACAGAATTCAGATAAAATCTGCTTATGTTCTGCTATGATGTTTGATCAAATCCTAATCACAGTGAGCTCTTCATTAGCTCAATATGTGGTTTGCCCTCAAGTGCGCACTGTTTCTTACTTTGTAATATGCCACTGTGAGTACCGACATTTAGAGTTGTTTAAAGGCCGAGAACTGGAAACAGCCTTTCCCCTATTTTCTGTGTATTGGGGATGGGAGTAATAACATTTTGAGGAGCTTTTTAAATCTCACAGAAGAGGAAAGTGGCCTGCTCTGGCAGGTGTGTGCAGGATGGAGTGTGTTTCATTTGTTCTGGTGCAAGGAATGAGCACTGTACTATGGTAGTTCCCTTAGGATTTGTATGTACTCTGGGCTCATGAAGATATTGCAGCATGAGCTGCAGCAGTTGGACTCTTTCTCAATGACCTAAAAAGGGATTCTTTCCAAGGAATGGACTTAAGGTCCTGTTCTTGCCTTCTATTTTGTGAACTTGCCACTTTTGCATTATTTGAGTTCACTTGAAAGACAGTTACTTTAAGTCCATTTTAAACCCTCGGGCTAGAAATCGTGCCACTGTTAATTAGCCACCTTGTTTGGTCTAACAGTTTTTCTTTATCATTCTGAAACTGGGTTTACCTAATACATTGATAAATTATTTCAAAGGAATTTTTATAGTTCAAATCACTTCACTTTTACCCTGATAAATATAAATGACTAGGAATGACCTTCAGATAGTGTTTAGCAGCTGTAACCAATCTGACAATAATGTGGTCATGGATTAAATCACATACTGGCATATTTAAGCTGAATGTCAGTCTGGAAAATAAATGTACTATATTAACTGAAATACCACTTTGTGTAGGTATTTTGTCATGTTTCAGAAAAAGCTAGAAAGAATGGAAATCCTATGACAATAACTTAAGTCTTCAAAGCGCATGCAATCTTTGCAATACCTCATTCAGCCAAGTATTTGTTCTCTTCCTCATTCAGTATAAGGCAGCTTTCAATCTGCTTAGAAGGCAACATTAGAAGGTTAGAGTTCATCAGAAATACAGAATTTTTAAATGTGAATTCAACTGAATAAAATTGAATTTCTGTAGGAAGTAAAGAATGAAAATACCTATTTAAAGATTGCAATATATGGTCATTATTTTTAAAGTATCTGATTAAACCTGACAGGTTTTCCAGAAATGAAAAAAAAAAATCAGTTCTAAAACCACAGCTGATTTTTAGAAAATGTGAAAATGGAAATCAGCCCTATCCATAATACTTTCTCTAAAACTTTATCTTACAGAGTCACTTTAAAATGATATAACTATTCAAAAATGTAACTCCTATGTTAATGTTTTAAAATAAGTTAAAACATCTTAACATATGAATACTGTAGTTTAAAGCAAAGAACCTGGGGGAAGGAAAAGTAGAGAAAGAAATGCCAATTCCAATGCAAAGCTTTATTTGCTGAGTTTTCTTAGAATGACTTTTACCAATTTATGAATTTCTGTCAACAGAATGTATAATGGAAATACTGAAAAGCTTTTGTGTAAACTGGAATTATTGACTGCTACTGTGATGCTACTGTAATGTAATAAATTGGGAAATTGTTGCAAAGTGCTGTTTTTGCCGTAAATTTTGTGTGTCTTGAAAACTATGGTATTAAAGGTATTGAGACTGTGCAAATGCTGGGCACGCTTGGCATGAGATAACCAGCTTTTATTTTTACAAAATTGTAACTATGCAAGTGTGTTTATTGAAAGAACAGAAACTAAAAAGAAGTTATGGGAATTTAAGACAGTTGTGGGATGAAACAGTTATGGGATAAAAAAATGCTGTGGAAAAGTGGCTAAAAAAGTAGAAAAAGTTTTATGAAAAGTTTTTTTTTAAAGTTATAAGAAGTTATGAGATTTTTTAAAAAGTCATGGGATAAAAATAAAAATAAATAAAAGCAAGCCCCTGTCAGCATAAGCCTGGAGAAGTGAGGCTAGAGTCTTCACCCCACCATGTACCAACCACCCCTTCCCAGTCACCCCTTTACCATTAGGGTAGCAAGACAAGACCCCATCTAATGGAGGGAGACAAACAGACCCTTTGCCATCTTGACCAGGGCTGAGTGCTTAAATTTCTGGATGGTGATGTTTGTTATTTAGGAGCCAGAGGCTGGTGGAGTTGGTTTGTTTGAAGGAGTCCTGATGGCCTCCCTACTCTCACCAAAGCAACTTTTCCCTCGGGGGGCTCCCATCTTCTTATTCAGAGAGGCAGCTGAGGTGGGACAGTGAGGCTAACTGTAGAGCAGACGAGGGCACCGGCTGCTGGGGTGGCCCCCCTTCCCCAGTGTGCATATAGTATCTGTGTAACATTTTGTATATTCCGGGGGGTAGGGCTGCCCCTGTATCGTACCTAGTGGAGGTTGGAGCTGGCATATGAGGAGGAGGTTCTAATCATTATTTATGGCTGGGAAACTTATTTATTGATAGCACAGGACAGAGGAAGGAGGTGGGGATGGGGTTGTGGCTCCCTAGTGATGTGACTCCTGTTTATTTTGCTTTTCATTTTGGAATAAATGAATTTAGCCATACTGCTCAGCCTGCTGGGTTCCTGTTTCCCTCACTGGGTCCTGGAGTTTGTGCCACTGAACGAGGAGCCCCAGAGTGTCTGAGCATGTCCAGCTCAGCTGTTGGGGACCTTCCAGGCCTGTTACTTATATGCTGTCTGGTGACACCTGGTGGATTCCACGGGGACTGCCATGGCACCTATGGGGCACAGTGAGGCCCTGACAGCCAACAGGCTCAGAAGCCTGATGTAGCGGTGGCCAGGAAGGCAGATACCAGCACCCAAGGACACTGACTTCCATCCACCCCAGGCATCTTCCCTTCAGCCCCCCTTCCCCTCTCGCCTATCTGCACTGGGTGGCCTGTTCTGTCTGTCCCTCCAGAGTGACAGGTGCCCCGCAGGCTCCTCCAGGCTGAGTTAATGGCCCTGCCCCCTAGTGGCCACAGCCAGCTTCACAGAATAAGAGCCAGCTAAGCTCCAGGGGCTTTCCAGGAAGTGTCACTTGGAAAGGGTGTGGCCTTTTCACCACTCCCAACAGCACCCTAGAAATGGCTTGGCCTTTTCCCTCCCCCGAGCTCCACAGAGAACACAGCCAGCAGAGGACACATTCCCTGTCATCCAGAAATGGATTTCATTCTCAGCTGAGGGACAACAGGACTGGTAGAGACTGTCAGCCCACACAGCTGCCTGCACTGCACCCCCATGCTTGGTGGGGGGTGGGAGGGATGGCGGAGGCTGGCTGTCCACAGGCCGGGTATGACAGGGAGGCTCACTGGAGGTGGCGCTCTTTGGAAGAGCAATATCAAAGGGCAGCTTTCTCTTGTTGGGCCATAAGACTCCACAAGGACAGCACAGTGACTGATTCCCAGTGCTAGAGGTGAGGCGGTCGGCCATGTGTAGATGTATATATATATATATATGAGTATTTAGAGCTATTTATAGAACAGGGCAAGGCATACCACAGAGTATTTATAGATATTTATAGAACAGGGCAGGGCATACCACAGAGGGAGCACAAGTTTTCAACAACGGTCACACCTGGATGTGTCAGCTCAGCACTACAACAGACTAAGTCACAGATGAAGGGGGCTGGCTTTGGGCTGGGGAGCCACTGTCAAGTCACAGGACACCCGCCCAGGCAGGCTTGGAAAGGGAGGCCTACCAGAAGAGGAGGATCTGTTTAGAGGTTGAAGGGGGACCTGGGGCTCTCAGGATGGGATGGACTTGCCTGACCCATTCATTCAGCTGGGAGTTGGAGGGAAGCAGAGAGAAAACAGGTTAAAGAAAAGCCAGAGATGGTGAGGCAAGTGCAGAGCATGGGCGAGCCACAGCAGCTGTGGGAGGGCTGGGGAGGGGAGGCGCAGGTGTGGGTGTGGCAAGGTTCCTAGAAAAGAGGGGCTGGAAGGGAAAGGGGAGGAAGATGGAGGGAGGAGCCAGAGCTTCACAGGTGGTGCCTGGGGGCTGTGGCGGCCCTCCCCAGCCCACACATGCTGACCTCTCTCACGGGATCCAGGCAGTGCACCTATCATAGTTCAATGCTCAGCCCCCTCGGGCTTCCCTCTTCTCTGGTCACCCTGTCTTCCAACCCACTGGCCCAGGGCCACCTCTTGCTTGGGGAGCCCCACCCAACAGCCAACTGGCCTGATAAGAAACACTGCTTGAACCAAAATGGTGAAGCTATAAGGGATGGATGGCTGGAGTGAGCACCAGAGGCCCCTCTGGGTGGTCAGCAAGACCAGGGCCCTCTGAAGTGAGCCTGGGGAAGGCAGGGAGGGCAGGTAGCCGGATGCCACTGGCCATGGACTTATAAATCTATGAGGGGAGCCTCAACTGGTTGATAGGGGGCTGCAGGTTGCATAGGTGAGGCTGCACCCTTCCTACTGGGAAAAGCAGAAGAGGGAGAGTCCATGGCAGGAAAGGCAGGTGGGCTCGCTAGGCGGAGCTCAGCTGGCACTGTGGTCCCATTGGCTGAATAGCACAGGTGACCTCTAGGAACAACAGGCCAAGGTGTGTGAGCCCGCTGGCCAGTGGTAGTGCTTCACTGGGGGCCAGGGACCCTGCCTTTGGTCACACACTGGCAGCTATGATGGCACCTGGGAGGGAGGGAAGGGGGCTGTGTGTCCCTGCCTGGCCTGTGGAGTGTGTTGTGGGATGACCGTGTGTGTGGGACTCTCACCTAGATCGCCACTGGATTGCCGACAGATAGAGGAGGTGGGACCCTGACTATCACCCCTGCTCTGCAGTGGATTCAGCTCTCGGAACTCCCAGGCTGGGAGCTGGATGCCCTGCACTGGCAGCGTGACTCAGACTGCATGACAGGTACGGTGTGCCCAGGATGATGTTCCTAGACCTCTGGCCACCTCAGAGTCCATCCCCACACACAACCCTTTCCAAGCTCCCAGCCCCTACACCATGAACCACGAGCTCTCTGCCCTCTCTGACGGCTCCAGAGAGCACCCACATCTGAAAGCTTGGGCATGGAGCCTGTTTCAAGAGCCCCCAGGCTCAGTCATGGAGGCTGGGGGACTTTGGGGCCAATGGGGGCTGGCCCTGGTACCTGCATCTGGCCGGGATGCTCTGCACCTGCAACCAGGAGTCATCCACCAGACCCCATGGGTGTGCTGACAGTGGTCGTGTTGATGTCACCGATGATGCTGGGCACCTCCATCAGCACGTGGTACATGTGCAGCATCTCATCACCCGGCTGTGCCTGCTCTGCTGACTCCTCCATCAGCGTGTTCTCATCCCCATGCTAGTACAGGTTGGCCAGCAGCTCTGAGAAGATGAACTCGTTGGTCTGAGAGTGGGCAAAGAGGGAAGGAGGTTGGAACCTGATGCCTGTGCCACCCTGGCTGCCCCACTGGGCCCTGCTAGGACTGTGTGCTGGACTTGGAGCCCCAAGTATGGCTTTTCAGACGTGGCTTCTACACTGCTTCAACTCGAAGATCTGCCTCCCAACCACCTTTTCCCACTCAGATGGGGACACTGAGGTCCAGAGGAAAAGTCACCTGTCCAAGATCACAGATGTGGAAGGGGACCCAGGACCTATCATGCCACCAGGACACCTGTCTACTCAGTTTTAAAAAATTTTTTTTGGAGATAGGATATTGTTCCATCGCCAGGCTGGAGTACAGTGGGTGATATCACCACTCCCTGCAGCCTCAAACTCCTGGGGTCAAAGTGATCCTCCAACATCAGCCTGTCAAGTAGCTAGGACTACAGGCACATGCCACCACCAAGCCCAGCTAGTTTTAAAATTTTTGCATACAGACCAAGTCTCACTATGTTGCCCAGACTGGTCTCGAACTCCTGGGCTCAAGCAATCCTTGACTTGGAAGAGCCTTGGGTTTATGGCCTGGGCAGCCAAGTGTTCGGGAACCCTCCCTGGCCACACAGTCATTGCCTGTTCTGGGCCACCCTCATCCCCTGGACCACAGCTGTTGGCTGCTCTGACGCTGACAGCCGATTTGGACACTGGGAGCTGAGGTGCTGGCTGAGGCCATGCCAGGCTTCCAGGAGGTCATCACTATTTTTAGGGTCTTTTATTGGGGAGTGGGTTTGTAATAGTTTCAGGCTTACTAATAGCAGCCATAACAGTGTCCTGATTTCTGCCAAATGAGGAAGGATATGAGAACCATATTTGCTGGGGAAAGTTTGATTCTGAGTCCTGGGGTGAGCCTGGAGAGTTTCTGTTCATCTCGTGTTGGGTCAGGATTCCTGAGAGTGACATGGAATGAGCTCACCCATGCTGACAGCTAGGGCTGTGTTGGGAGCGCCGCTGCCCTCAGTTCTGTACTGGGTCCCAGGTGCTGCCAGGAGGAGCGGAGGTGAGTGGGCATGGCTCTGGCAAGTGCCTGCCCCTTCCCTGGCACCGCAGGTCGACCTGGCCCCTCCCACACTGCTGGGCCTTGCATGATCCTGCAGCACCTCCTTGTGAACGGCTCATGATATGGTCTCCCCCGCAGCTTGCTTTAGAAAGTGGGGTCGCCAGACCGACAGGTGTTTTAAAGGGTGCCCAGGCATGGCGGCAGGCTCCCTGATGTTATCAAGACTGCAGGGGCCCATAACCCGCCTATGGGCTGCAGCCTCAGTGTTTTAATGAGCTCCCCAGACTAGAGGTTGCAAGGAGGCCAGTCCTGTAGCACAGTGAGTGGCCTTCAGAAACACAGGGAGGGAGTTGTGTGGTCAGCTGCATTCAGGAGACGGGGATTAAACAGGATTGAACCAGGCTCTGCAGCAGGACTTCTGGGAGCCTTTCAAGGTGCTGAGCATTGTCTCCCAAATTTAGCTGACCACGGAGCGCCTTCTCATCTCCCAGAGGAATCTTCCAGGCCTGAGGCAGAGGTGGGGTCTGGCTTCCCGGGTGCCAGCCTGGGCTCAGAGGCTCCTGACTGAGGAGCAAATGAAGAATTACACTTCGGGCTCACGTTCTGCAGCACAGGAGGGGTGGGCGCCCTAGGTTTGGGGTTTGTGGGGGCTGTGGGCTGACAGTTATGGGGGAGAAAGTACTGGTGAGTGGGGACCCCGTGCCCCGTTCACATGAAGCCTCCTCCCGCCTGGTGGGGCTGGCAGCCCGGTCCGCAGAGCCAGGCAGGAGGTGGAACCTGAGAAATCCACATGCGGGGACCCCTGTGCTCAGGTATTCCCTGTTCTCTGGTGCTCCGATGTTCTAGAACACACACTGGGGAATTCGGAATTTAAATAAAGCTGGCCTTTCTGACCTTGAGCCTCTGGACGAGAGTTAACCATGTCCAGGCAGCGGGGTTTGGAAACACAGAAGGCTGCGCCCTCGTGTGCGCCGTGGGTTGACAGGAACCCAGGCGGCTGACGGCAGCAGGAGCAAATGGCCTGCTCCACTGGGGACAGGCAGGAAGTCCTTCGGGGCATTTCTGTTTCATCGCAGCTTTTCGTGGGGCTGGTGAATCTGTTGGGCCTTTGGTCAACAGGAAAGGAACGAGCCCCTGTTGCTGGATGCGGAGCATCTGAGGCCTGGCAGAATCCAGAGAGGAGAAGATGGTGGCCCCGTGTTGGAGGAACTGGCTTATTTTGTGATCCCCAGAGACCAGCGTGGCTGACCCCTTAGTGCTACAAATCCATAGCCAGGCCTCAAGACAGCTTTTGGTTTTATTTTTATTAAGCCACTGACCAGTGGTTAGGAGCAAGTGATCACAACCTTAACATTTTTATTATAAATTGGAGCCTTGACCTGGGGATAATGTGAAACCCACGAGCTGCACGTTTCTCTGTAGACTGCATCTGGACACTTGTCACATTGCCAACTGGCTCTGACAGTCATCGCCGGGACTGCCTGGGCCTGTGTTCATTCCCAGTCAATCAGTCCTGGGTCACAGACGTCCCAGACTCATGCCCGGTGCCAGGCCTCGTGCCTGCCTGAGGAGGCAGACACACCTGCACCCGTCATCACCATGCAAGTGCTGGGCACTCTCCTCAGCGCTTATGTGTGGGAACTCGAGTAATCCCACACCCTAGGAGGTGGCACTACTGTTATCCCCAGTATGCAGATGAGGAATCAGAGGCCAGAAAAGGGGGTGATTTCAGTCACACAGCAAGCATGTGGCAGAGCTGGAGTCCAGGCTGTCATTCTGAACCTGCCTCTGGCTGGGCCATTGTTCCTTGTCACCTCTCTGCAGAAGGTGGGCCTCGTCCCCTACGTCAGACCCCTAGCCTGGCCAGCACTCTTCCCACCCTGTGTCAGGCCACCTGCTGTGCCTGTGAGGGCTGTGTGTGAGCACTCACGTGAGCGCTGCTGATTCTCTTGTCTCTCCCCTGCATCCTGCCAGGAAGCTGATCAGTATCTCCTTTGGGGACCTGAACCCCTTCCCCCTACGCCAGATCCGGAACCGACGCGCCTACCACTTGGAGAAGGTCTGACTGGAGCTGACCGAGCTGGAGGCCATCCGTGAGGATTTCCTGCGTGAGCGGGACACCAGCCCTGACAAGGGTGAGCTGGTCAGCGATGAGGAGGAGGATACCTGAGTGGGTCCCGGGACGCTGCTCTTCCTGCCTTCACAACCAAAGTGTGCCAAAGGGTGAAAGCACGCTTAAAAGCCAGAATGTAACGTGTGTGGCCTCTGGGAATCTGCTGGGCAGATGTCCAAAGCCAGACTGCACTTCCTCATTTCCCACTGTGCGGGGGCAGGGGTGGGAGGTCTCATCTGTTTACAGCCATTTCCATGCCATGCTTTTGGTTACACATATCTCAGTCATGCTTTCTGCCTGATTGGTGGATCCTCAGGCTTACCGGTGGCTATTTGCAAGAGCCTGTTTCCAGCCTCCGTCAGCCTGTCGGTGCTCTGACCCCCTGAAACCTTGCTTTGCTGGGCGTCTCCCCATGTTCTCTCTCCTGTACATAGTGG
>NW_012114844.1:4010080-4038014 GCF_000951035.1 Colobus angolensis palliatus | reverse complement strand
TTTTTTTTTTTTTTGAGATGGAGTCTCACTCTGTTGCCCAGGATGGAGTGTAAAGGCGCGATCTCAGCTCTCCGCAACCTCCGCCACCTGGGTTCAAGTGATTCTCCTTCCTCAGCCTCCTGAGTAGCTGGGATTACAGGTGCCCACCACCGCACTCGGCTAATTTTTGTATTTTTAGCAGAGACGGGGTTTTGCAACACTGGCCAGGCTGGTTTCAAACTCCTGACCTCAGGTGATCCGCCCACCTCAGCCTCCCAAAGCACTGGGATTACAGGCGTGAGCCAATGCACCCAGCCAGGAGTGATTTTCAGTGGTGTCTCCTCCATCCCCAGCATACACCCAGCCCTGAGTGGCCGTGGCTGCCACATGCAGGCTCCAGGGCCACACTCGCCTTTCGTCCAGGGATGTCATATGCTGGAGAGTAGAATGTGAGAGGTGACCCCTGTAGGCTGCAGGGTGACCTCTCTGAACCTTAGTGTCCCCACCTGGAGAAGGGGCGTAACACCTTCCAGGGGGAGGGCTGAGGAAGAAACTGTCAACAGCTGAGTCCAAGGCTCACAGACAGAGGGTAGGGTCAGCTCCAGGGCTGGGCCTGGGCCTGGGCCTGGGCGGACAGTGCCTGCCCCTTCCCCAGCCTCCTGCCCCTGACCAGGACAGGATCCTTTTCAAAACATATTCATGCCCATCTGTTCCCTGCTGTGGGCACCACTGTCTGGCTCCATGGGACTAGATTTTATGGGAGGGGAAGGGGCTGTGGGTAGGCAGGTGTCAGGTGCTGGACCATTGATCAGCATGGTAGGAACCTGTTGCTGGGGCTGGTGGTGGGAAAGGGGCCACCCCGAGGCAGTGGCAATTAGCCCAGCCCTATCTCTGGGCACAGAGATGAAGGGACATGTGGGGACACAGTAGTGCACAGCTGGCCACCCTGCTCTTCCCCTCTCTGCCTGCTTTTTGCAGAAGAGTCAACAGATAGAACAAACAGGGCCGGGGAGGTGCCCCCGGGGGCCCCAGTCCCCATCACTCCATGGGGCAGTCCCTGCAAGTGACAAGGTGGGCCCAATCCCTGTGGCACAGGTCTCTGACGACCACAGAGTGGGGCCCCAGGGGAGGCTGGGAGCCTGAGCTGGAGGCAGGCAGCAAGTAAGGGCCAGGCTGTGCCCCTGCCCAGAAGACCTTCCTGCCCCCAGCACCCCACCCTCTGCTGACAGGCCTCCCTGGGCAGCAGCCCCCAGCTTCCAAGGCCTTCTGTGCCTCACCAGACGCCATGCTCTCATGGACCCGACTGCTGCTCTGCCCACTGCAGATCTGCCCCAGAGGAGCACATGAAAAGCCGCACCTGCCAAGGTGTTGCCGTGGTGGAGATTTGGGCAGAGGGGTTGGGGGAAGAGTTTCTGACTTTTAAAATTCCCCAAATCCAGGATGAAGTCACACTGTGCTTTGGAATGGTAGATGCTCATTTATGTAAAATCATAATAAATGTTACACAAACTGTTAGAATAAAAAAAATACCTTTTTTGATGGGGAGGAGGTCCCCAGCCTGCCGCTGGGTAGGGAGAGGGTTAGCACCATTAGGGCGCAGGGGGTGGAAGCTCCGCCACAGCCCGTGGTGGGCACTGAGGTCTGTCAGTTGGTCTGTGCATCCTGGCACAGTCAGCGGCGGGCAACCCGCTGATGGCCCCGGGAGGGGGCGCCGTAGCTGGGCGGAGAGCACGAGCGGCAGCACTGCATGCGGATGGTTGGCAGCTGGCAGTGGCCCAGTAGGCGCAGCCTCTCACAGAACCCGAAGGATAGGCGGTCCCGCTCACAGCCTGGAGGGGGGGCAAAGAGGCATCAGAACCAGTGGTTTAGGGTACCCAGAACCTGGCTCCCCACCCCAACCACCTTAAGGAGGCTCCAGCAGCTCCCACCAAGTAGAGAGCCTCGGTTTTTGGAGTGGCTCCCGAACCGGAGTTGCAGGTCTCCAGCTGTTGCTGTCTCTCTCCCACCTACTCATGACCAACCCCAGGACTCGAGAACGGGCGCTGCTGGGCTGAGATTTCTGGAGGAAAGGTCCTGAGACCCCACCCTGATGCCCTCACATGCCCATGAAAGAGCCTGCCCAGGGCGACTCCCTGCCACCCCATCTCCATCCTTGCTCACCCCTGGTGTTCCCCAACAGATCCTGGCACAGAACTGCGGTCCCAGGGCCTCCTGCCAGCCTGCAGCAGCCTCTGTCCCCCAACTCCCACCACTCTCCGCTGCCCCAGTACATCTGCCCTGCCAGGCCTCCGTGACCACTTCCAGCCACAGGGGCTGTACTCAGCCTCGGGTTCTGGGTCACAGGGTCCCATCTCCCAGACCAGCCTCCCACTTCTCAGGTAGGCCACAAAGCCTAGAGAGAGCGGGCCTTACAGGCTGTCAGCGGAAACCAGGGACTGAGCCCAGGCCCACTGGGGAGGGAGGCCGGCTGCAGGCTGTGCTTGTCAGGGCTGAGGCTTGGCTGGGCCCTCCTGCCCCAGGTTATCAGAGCTATTTTGGGAAGTGGCTTGTTTCCAGCCTCCTGGCCTTGCTCCTGATGCCACTGCCACTGCTGACCGCCCCCAACTGTTGCCCGGGCCCTGCTTACTCCAGCAGACCTCCCTGGGGAGGAGGAGCAGGAGGGCAGCAGCCCCTGGGACATCCTCCAGGCCCGGCAGAGGGCACAAGGCAGCAGGCAGGCTCCTCCACCCCAACTCCAGGCAGAGCTCCAAAGTGTACATCTGCAGGCCCACATCCTGGTCACCCGGGGTGACCTCAGATACGCTGCTTCACCTCTTGGGCCTTGGTTCCCTCCTCTGGCAACCCCACCTCCACAGCAAACGGATGTGGCCATGCTGGGTCATTGCAGTGATCACACACACCCCGGTTTCCCGGCTTTCCACATGTCCCGCCAACTGTCCCACAGACCAGCAAAACATCCTGGGAATTCCAGGTCTGGAAGTCCAAGATACCTTCCCAGCCGCCCCTCCACTGTTCACTGGTGGCAGAAAACTCCTCACTTAGGACAGCTTCTAGTTCAGCCACCTAACCAGTCCCCATAGCCCACTCCCTGCAGCTCACTCACACCCACCCCTGGGACACCTTGCAAGCCCAGAGCCTCCTGGGCCATCCGTCCTTGGTTCTAGGCCCCCAGGTGCCTCAGTTCCTGTTCTCTGCCCCATCTGGTCCTCATCCCCGGGGATCATAACCACCCTGCTCCCTCTGGCCAGCCCTAACCCTGAAGGTGAGAGACATGGTGCCAGCACCCAGCTTAGGCGACACACAGGAGCACTCTGAGATGCTGGCTAGGTGCATGCTGAGGGCAGGCAGGACAGGGTGGGGGCACTGCCACTGGGCCTTGAGGTAATGCGGTTTGAAGCAGGAAGGCCACCCCTGCCAGAGGCAGGGTAGTGAGGCATGGCAGGGGCCGCTCTGAGCCTGAATGAAGGCTGCCCAGGAGCCAGTGCAATAGAGAAGGCTGTATTGAACGAGGGGAGAAGGCAGACCGGGGAGATTGCAGGGGCCCCGAATGCCAGCTTGAGGGCCCTGGCTGAGGACTCTGTCCTAGGGGTAGGGAGCAGACAGCCAATAGCACAGGGGCCACAGCTCCTCACGCCACAGCTTCTGGATTCCTTAGACTGGCAGGGCTGGCCCCAGCCCCTCTCCCTGACCTTGCAATTGGGGATGACAGTGACTTTGGCACAGGGGAAAAAGTTGCTTTCCCTGAGTATCCCCTCGATGCCCACGCAGTGCTAGGCCCTTCATGCCCAGACTTCATTTATGCAAGGATGGGGCTTGGCAGCCCCTTTATTCAGCACATGAAGGCCCTGAGAGGGAAATGGAGCCCAAGGCCACACAGCTAGCAAGGGGAGCCTAGGTGACACTCCAGGGCCACCACGTTTCCTGCCATCAGCACTGCTGAGAGCAGCTGGGGCTGCAGGAAGGAAGTGTATGAGTGTGTGTGTGTGTGTGTGTGTGTGTGTGTGTGTGTGTGTGTGTGTGTGTTGGAGGCAGCGGCGGGGTTGTGCAGAACCAACTCTAGCTCAGGCCCTTCCACCAGGACCCAGCTGGCCAGGAAACCCCCCACCACTGGGATTAGCAGAACCCTGGAAGGGAGGCCCTTCCTGCCTCAAACCCCATTAGCTCATCAGCAGGATCCTGGAAGGGAGGCCCTTCCTGCGGCTCCACTGCTCACTCTAGGCAGTCCTCTGGCCAGGGAATGGACAGGCCAGGACTGGGGACAGGGACTCACCCAGGCCCAGTTTTCACACAGCCTCAGGGACATCCCTGGTCTCACTGTGAAGACTGAGACCCAGAGGGGAAAGAGCTTACCCAGGTTCACACAGCAAATCAGGGGCCAGGGCTGCTCCCTCTACTCCCCCGAGGTCAGACAGCTGCCTGTGGGATGTTGTGTGACTGGGACTCTCCTTGACTGACTCCCAGCACAGCCCAGCCTCCAGCATGGCATCCTGTGGCATCAGGATTTTCAGTGGCCACATGGCTCCTGAGCCCAGACGCAATGGTTTGACAACCCCATTTCCCCATTGCCCTCCCTGCCCCACCTCACTTCAGCAGAGAGCTTGGGGTCAGGGGACTCACGGGGAAGCTCGACGGGCTCACAATCCTCTGTGCCACACGGCCGGGAGTTCTCAGGCCAGGCCTCATGACCACACTGGTCGCTGTCTTCCTCTGGCAGCCCCGTCTGGGTGTTGACACACTTGACCAGGCGCCGCTGGACGCCACCACCACAGGGGGCTGAGCACTGGGGGGAGTGGGGGAGGAATGAGTTTCTCCGGGGCCAGTCCTAGCAATGGGGACAGTGACACCTCCTCTGGGAAGCCACCTCTGCACCCTGTACCTGACAGGCTTGCCCTTGCTCCCAGCCGCCCCCTCAGTGCCTCCTGGAGGACCTGGTCCCACTCCTAGAGCCCACTTGGTGCTGGAACCCCACTCTTACTTGTGGGATCAGCTCCTGCAGAGGGGAGGGGCATGAGAACAGTGGGACAGCCCTCGGGGTTCCTGGGCAGTGAGCCCCTCACACGGGACATGCCTGAGAGGCCTGGGCAGGGGCCCCGGGATGGAGCCCTGATGTAGCAGTGGGCAGAGATGTGGGCGAGACACCGCTGTGCCCGAGGGACAGGGCAGAGGACCTGCCGCAGTCCATGGGCATGAGGGGAGGAGACAGGTTTCACAGCCGGGGCCCAGCCCACCAGGTTTCGTTGTTATCAGGTGTGGGTCTGAAAGCCCTAAACATGTGCTGAGTCTGTGCCAGTGTCGTGCTGTGCCCAGCCCTGTGCTTTGTTGTGTTCGTTCATTTAATCTTCACAACCCTCCTCTCCCAAGCTGTCCCAATTTTACAGATGAAAAAACAGTGACCCAGCAAAGCAAAGTAACCTGCCCAGAGTCACTCAGCAGCCAGTGGGACAAAGACTCAAACGCCGGCCCAGCTGACTCGAGGACCCAGTTCAGGGCCCAAATCTGAGACACCTGAACCCAAGTTCCAAACAGGCCCAGCAGAAGGTGTCCTGCCCATCTGAGGCCCCTCTTCTGCCCCCTTCTGCCGCTGGCCTTTGCTGGGCTCCCTGATACCCCCAAGCTCATCATTCCTGCCTCAGACTTCACACCTGCTGTCCCCTTGATCCCTGTCCTTGGCATCACTGACTCCTCCCTCGGGTCTCAACCCCAGACCCTTCCTTGGAAGGCCTTCCCTGACATCACAGCACAAGTGCCCTTTCCTTGTCTGTTTCTCCCTGGCAGGCGTGAGCATCAGCGGGGCAGGGCCTCGTCCAATCACTGCTGCATGCGCAGGGGCCACAGAGAGCCTGGCTCACAGCACACACTCAAAAGATCCTTCACCCAACCCAGGACTGACCAGGCGCCATCACAAACTTGCTCCCTGCTCCTCCACGCAGCCCGGCTCACCTGGCCCCAGGGCCCCACCACCCACTGTGTGCAGGGGTGGGTATTGCAGGGCCGTGTGGTGTTGGGTCTCAGCGCCTCCTCGCAGAGGCCTGGCTCTGGACAGGTCACCAGACGCTGCTGCTCACCACCTCCACAGGCCTCGGAGCACTGGGTGGGCAGGGAAGGAGTCAGGGCACAGCCAGCATCTGAGGGCGTCCCCTCCCCCCAACTGAAACCCCAGGCCTCACCTCCCTCCAGGAAGAGGTGTACCAGCTGAGGCAGGGCTGGGCCCCGCAGGGCCTGTGCGCAGGTGGCTTGGCAGGCCCGGGCTGACAATGGAAGGGCCGCAGCAGCCGCAGGTCCCGTGTGTCCACACACTGCACGTCCCGCACTGAGGAACCTCCGCCGCAGCTGCGGGAGCACTGGGGACCGAGAGACGTGTGGGAACACATTGCCATGTGCAGGCCCACAGGCGCGACCCCATGAGGCGTGTGGCAGGAAAGGCATCAGGCCCAGGCCCCAGCCCCGGGCAAGTCCCTGAAAAGCCCCAGAGAGAGGCAAGGCTGGCAGGACCCAGGCAAAAGGTGGCATGGCCAGGGGCTGACAGGGGCTGGGACAGACAAAGAAGGGGAGGAACAAAGGCAAGCTGGTGAAAGACAAGTCCAGATGGGGTCGAAAATACAGAGGAAAGGAGACAGGCCAAGCCAGACAAAGATGAGAAGACTCCCAAGAGATTCGGAATCCGGTGTGATCGGGGGCAGAGACGTGCAGCCTGGAGCCCTCCCCTGTCCTGCTGCTTTTGGAACACAGGCCGTGGGGAACCAGGGCTCCAACCCATGCCCTGGGAATGCCTGTCCTGGCTCCATCCTCACGCACCTTACTCCAGTTGCCTGAGTGCCAGGTGGCACAGGGCCGCAGGTGGCAGCGGCGAGCAGGCTGGGGCCGGCCAGCAGGGGCGCAGTCCTCATCCCGGCCAGAGCTACAGCGCACCGGCCTCCAGACGGCACCCAGGCCACAGGTGGTGGAGCACTGCAGGGCACAGACCGGTGAAAGCCAGGCAGATCCCATCCCCGCCAGGCCTCTACAGCCAGGAAACTACCTACCTAGCCTAGTGAGACCTCAGCAAGACAGGGGCCCTCTTCTGGGCCTCAGTTTCCTTATTTGCAAAATAGGCTCCTCCACCCATCTCCCAGGAAGACCGTGAGAATGAAAAGTCAAATCCCCCCAGCAACCAACCGTCCCCACTCACATGGGACAAAGGGCCTGTGTTCCAGTGTCATTGGTGCAGAGGTGGGGGAGGGGACCCTGTGGGCACCCCTGACCAGCTGTCCTGACCAGCCTCGTCGCTTCCCAGAGGCACCAGGGAAGGAAGGCTGGGTCCTGGGACCAGCAGCCAAATCGCTGGGTATCGATGCGCAAAACAAGCCCTGTGGGCCTCAGCCTGCCCCTTCCCACCCCCAAATTAGGGATCTGAACAGAAGCTTGCTTCTCCTGCAGTGACCATCTGGGGACCCAGGGAGAGGGCACTAGTCAGCTTCTTTCAGGCAGCTCAGATGCCTGCAGGTCACTGTCAAAGGAGGGTGGAGTCACTCAGGGCAGAGCCAGGTGGCAGTGGGCTGAGCCCAGCCTGGAGGAGCCAGGCCGAGCCTCAGGGAAGCTGCTGCCTGCTGGGCAGGACTGGGCCTGGCAGCCATGTGGGGACCCTCCCCACTGCACAGTGTCTGAGCCAGCTCCATCCTGGGGTGTGCTGTGCTGCCAGAGCGTGCCTGCCCCTGCCTTCCCTGAGGCCCCCTTTGCTGCCCAGAAGTGGGCTCCGGGGTCCCCTCATTCCCCTAATCCTGGGAACTCCTGCCCCAAGAGAGGCGAGACAGATGACACCTGTGTCCCACTCTGCTCATTTTCAGATGAGGAAACAGTCACCAAGGTCCCCCGCAAACTCCCAGCCCACCCAGCCCGCACCACTTGCCTGGCTCCAGTTTCCCGCTTGCCAGCTAGCGTTCCTGACAGCCAACAGGTCCGCAGGGGAGACTGCTTCAGCCAGGCTGGGAGCCAGCGGCTGGGTCTCAGGGGTTCTGTGGCTGTTGGCGGGGCTGTCCCAAGCTGGCGTGGACAGCAGCCTAGAGCTCAGGGGCACCTCAGGGCTGAGGGACTCAGGCTGGCCCTTGGGTCCTGGGTTCAGGGCAGGCTCAGGTGTGTGCCCGAGGCCAGTCAGGGTTGTGGGGAGGAAGGTCCCCCACACTGCCACAGTCTGCACGTCCCATGAGCCTGGTCCTGGGGTTGGGAAGGTGGGAGTCCTCGGCTCCAGGGGGTTGTCCCTGCCCTTCATCTCTGGCAGATGGGCTATGGGGGGAGGAGGGGGAGGAGCCACCCCAACAGTGGGCCACAGTTCACTGTCCACAGGCCCCAGGCCACCCTCCAGAGCTGGCTCCCAGGCCACAGTCCCTCCTGTCCATAGCTCCATCACGTCAGGACTAGGAGAGGAGTGGGTGCTGCCGACAGAGGACAAAGGGGGCAGCGTGGGGCTGGGTCTCAGAGGTGGGTGGGGTGCTCCGCGGCCCTCGGGTTCCTCATCATCCTTGAAAACCTCATTGGTCCTGTCCCTCCATGGAGGGGGCAGCTGGCTCTGGCTGTCCTTGCCAACTGGGAAGTCATTTTGGCTCTCAGGGGCAGCAGGCGTCTGTAGGCCATCAATGGAAACCCTGGGCCAGGGCAGGCTGGGGAGCCCAAGGTCTGGGGCCCCTATGGGGGCGTCTTCCTCAGGCAGGAAATTGATCAAAGAGTTCCCAGGAGTCTGCTCTGAAGGTGGGAGTGGGGAGCTGCCGGCCTGGCTGGGCCAAGGGCTAGGGGACCAAGGTGCCGGTGCCCCCTCCTCCTTGGCTGCAGGAGGCTCTGTGGCAGGCACAGGGCTACCTGTGGAGGGCACAGCAGGACCACTGTGTGGTGGGGGCGTCTGATCCCCTGTCTCCACCAGGTCTAGATCAGGCCCCTCAGAGGGCCCATAGGACAGATCCTCATGGAAGTTGATGAAATTGTAGTCATAGTAGAAGTCATCCACAAACACGGGCCCCAGCAGGTCCAGCTCTAGGGCCTCCTCCTCAATGGCGTTGCCCATGGTGGCTGGCTTGGGTGATGAGACGGGTGAAGGGCGTGGGGCCAGGTGGCGTGGGATGAAGTCGGCCTCATTGAAGAGCTCGTGGCTGGAAGAGCCGCTACCTGAGCCTTCAGGGCCCAGTGTGTCCAGGGGCCACTGACAGGGTGGCAGAGAGCAGGTGACTTGGCTGGCTGGCTGCTGGGCCTCGTCACAGGGGACACCAGTGTCATTGGTGCAGAGGACATTTCGGTGCTGAGTGCCCTCCCCACACGTCACTGAGCACTGCAGGGGAAGCCAGGGTGAGGGGCATGACTGGGTAACCTGTCCACTGCCTGATGTCAGAGTGGCAGAGATCCCAGCCAGCCCTCTCTGGCCCTGTCCAGCTCAAGGCCATGGCTGTGGACATGCTTGCCAGGGGCTTCCTGATCCCTGAGGCTTTAGAGTCAGGGGCTGGACCCTGGAATGCCCAGGCTCCCTCCCACCCACGAAGGCTCCAGGAAGGCTGTCTGCCTATCTGTAGCCGAAGACCAAGGGTGGAGCTGGAGGCGGGCCCCCTCCCATCCCACACTCACCTGAGACCAGTTCCCCACAGCCCAGGTGGCCGGACAGGGCACATGGCGGTTGCAAGGGGTTTCAGTAGGGGGCCGGGGAAGGTGTTCACAGGCGGGGGGCTCCAGGGCACTCTGCTCATCCAGCCCCACACTGCGGATGCAGAGCACGGCCCGCTGGGAGAGGCCCCAAGGCCCACAGGAACTGGAGCACAGCTGCCACTCACCTGCCCACCACCTGGTGAGGGCACACAGGTGGCATCAGCATGGCATCAGATGGGTGGCACCGGCAGGCTCACCAGCAGGGAGGGCCAGGCTGGGCTTCCAGGCCCTCAGGGTTTGGGCAGAGCGGGGACTGAGGCCAGTGGATGATTCTCCAGAGCTCCAAGCCCAGGTAAATGTCCTGGTGACATGGCACAGCTCCTCCATTCCTGCCACCCTCCCCTCAGGGAAACTGAGCCTGATGACATGGCACAGCCCCTCCGTTCCTGCCACCCTCCCCTCAGGGAAACTTCCCTCAGGAAACTGATCTGAGGCCTATTTCCCCATCCAGGGACCCAAAGAGGAGGACCACAGGTGTCCAGGCTGGCTCAGGTTGGGGTGAGGGGAGACCGGGGGCTGGGGTTTCAGCCTTGGGAAGAGAATGAAAGCCTGGCTCCCTCTGCCCCTCCCCAGGGCCTCTGGGGACCCAGATGTAGGGGCCTGTGGCAGACTCAAGAACCTAGGGGTGGGGAGTTGGTGGGGGAGTGGGGCGGGCTTACCTGGCAGGGCAGGGCTGCTCGCTGCACTTCCTCTGGCGGTCATCGGGCCGGCCCAGGGGGTCACAGTGCTCCTCGTCCACGGGCCCTGCCTGCCGCTCCGAGCAGTACACACTCTGCCTCTGCACACCTGGGGGCCATGGGGCTCAGCCTGGGACTGGCACCCAGGTGCCCACCGCCCAAGACCCAAAGACACCCTTTCTGCCAGAACCCTCCCAGAACAGCGCCTTACTGCCCATGTCAAGATGAAGGCAGACCTCCACCGTTACCTCCTCGCTGTCCTCCTGGTTCTCACTCACCCCCTCTCTCTTATGTAGCCTCCCCTCTGGCTGCCCCTGGAGGGGTGGCAGAGAGTGGAGGATTAATAGATTTTTGGTGACTCGACCCTCTGCATCCTAGCTGAAACCCTGGACAACTCATTTGGCCTCTCTGAACCTCAGCGTCCTCCTCTGTGAAGTGGGAGCAAAAATCCTGCCTCCTCCAAGCCCTGGAGGGAGGACTGTGTGTGTTCTTGCATGTGCAGGCTCGGCCCACGCCTGGCACATCCTAAGAGCTCAATCCATGCCAGCTGCTGCTAGCACGCAAACCCAGCCATGGCTCCTGCCACCCTCCCCTCAAGGAAACTGAGCCTGCCCTGAGGCCTATTTCCACATCCAGGGGCCCAAAGAGGAGGACCACAGGTGTCCAGGCTGGCCCAGACTGGGGTGAGGGGTGACCAGGGACTGGGGCTTCAGCCTTGGGAAGAGAATGAAAGCCCAGCTCCCTCTACTCCTTCCCGGGGCTGGCTTGGGTGATGAGGTGGGTGAACGGCGTGGGGCCAGGTGGCCTGGGATGAAGTCAGCCTCATTGAAGAACTTGTGGCTGGAGGAGCCGCTGCCTGAGCCTTCAGGGCCCAGTGTGTACAGGGGCCACCGACACACCATCCCACCATCCACACCCTTCCCAATGGCTCAGAGAACATCTGGACAAGAAATTGGGCATCAAGGGGCAGCCCCTGCTCTCCACCCCCGTACTAGCCTTGGCACTGCTCCTGTCCTTCACACCATCTGACACTGCCCATCCTGGGGCCTTTGCACAGCCACGCTCCTCACCTTGGACACTCACTTCCATACTGCCTGTTGAGGCCCAGCCGCAGGACCCCCTCTGCAGGTGGCTCTGCCTTCTCTGCTCCACCCCCTGCCCCGTGGTCCTGAGAGTAAGTTGTCCCTCCCCTGAGCTGCCGGTCCCACAGCCATCCCCCCTTTCCTCACCAACAGATTCTGATTTTGTTCAAGGCAGCAATGGGACCTGCTGAAAACACACCCCACTGCCGCTCCCTTGCAACTAGGGGGTCTGGGACACAGTCCTGGCTGGGGAGAAAAAGGCACAAGTCCCCTGCTGGGAGTCAACCCTTTCCCCTCTCCTTCTTCCTGCCCGGTACACGGTAAGAGCCCTGGAAGGGAGGACACCATCTGTGACAAGCAGGAGTGTAGGGGAGGCTGCTGTGGCAAGGACAGTGTGGCTGACGGCCAGTCAGTTCCAGGTCCCGCCAGCTTGGACTGTGCATCTGGGACTTCCTGCCTGAGACAAAGAACCCCTGTCTGTTCCAGCCACCACGGGGCACTTGCCTCTGCAGACACTCCCAAGTGGTCCACCTGCGAAGCAGCCAATTTGCTGAAAGACAATTCCCCAAATGTCTAGTGCTGCAAATGTATGTGTTGGTTTCCACGTTTGTCCAATTAAAGACACCTGTGTTAGGCCAGGCGCAGTGGCTCACGCCTCCCAACACTATGGGAGGCCAAGGCGGGCAAATCACCTGAGGTCAGGAGTTCAAGACCAGTCTGGCCAACATGGTGAAACCCCATCTCTACTAACAATATAAATTAGCCAGGCATGGTGGCGCGTTCCTGTAAATCCCAGCTACTCAGGAGGCTGAGGCAGGAGAATCACTGGAACCTGGGAGGTGGAGGCTGCCGTGAGCCGAGATCGTGCCATTGAGCTCCAGTCTGGGCGACAGGGTGAGACTCCATCTCAAATAAAATAAAATAAATAAAGACAGCTGTATTAGATAACATGGGTTTCCTAGCTTTGGAAGGTATCTGCCAAGTTCTCCATTTTCATTTTGTCATCATAATAGCATTTTAAGGAATGCACAAATGTCTGTATCTCAGATTCCCGATTATGAGACCCTGAGGACACTGAGTGTCAACGATGGGAAGACCGAGGGGAAAAGGGAGGACTAAGAGACAAAAGGGGAGACTGAGGTGTGGGGAGACCGAGGAACGGTGGGGGAGACTGAGCAGGCGGAGAGGAAGACCGAGGGGCATGGGTGGGACTGGAGGGCAGGAGGGAGACTGAGGGGCATGGGGGGAGACTGAGAAGTATGGGAGGAGACGGAGGGGCAGAGAGGAGACTGAGGAGCAGTGGGGAGGAGACAAAGAGACAGAGGGGGGGACTGAGGAGCATGTGGGGAGACTGAGGGAAATATGGGGAGGAAGAGTCGGAGTTAATGAAATTGCCCTACTTTTTATAAATAGTTCAGGGAAATAAGTCAGGGTGGTGAGGGGCCACTGGACTGGTCTCCAGGACGCAGCAGAAATGCAGGCACAAGACCTGCCGAAGCTGAGCAAGGACACAATCGAGAGGGAGCTGTGGCCGCTAGAGGGAGAACGCCAAGAGCTGGAGCACGCTGAGCACGCGCCGCAAGCCAGCACCCACCTGCCTCATCCATTTACCCTCCCAGTGGGCCTGGGACACGGGGCAGTTGCCAGCCTCATCTCACAGATGGGGAACTGAGGCTCAGAGAAGCCAACTTCCAAACCCATGGTGGCCCAGCAGTGAGCTGGAAGCTGAAGCCAGCGTCCCTGCCCAGAGACAAAGCCCCTGCTGGCGAGGCTGTGCCTGCCCCACTTCTCACCTCTGCCGCAGGTGACTGTGCACGTGGTCCAGGGCCCATAGTGCCAGGAGAACTCGGGCGGCGGGGCCTCGCCATGGCCGCCTGCCTCCCTGTGGATGGTGTACTCGTAGCGCACCCCGGGGTTGCTCTCCTGGAACAGCAGCTGGGTGGGCAGGCAGGAGCCTGTGAGCACGAGGTATCTTCTCCATCCACCCAGTCTTCTCCATCCACCCAGTCCTAAAGGAGCCGACCCCAGCCACCTCTGTGAACTGCAGCTACACCACTGGGCCATTTTAAAGATGAGAAAATCGAGGTAGAGGCCACAGCAGGAGGGCCTGGCTCAGAGCCAGGCTCTGTGACTGACCCAGGGCTCACTCCTCCAGGACGAGACCTGCCATCGGGGGTGCTGGGCCTGGGGACTGCGCCTCCGCTCCCCCACCCTGGGCCTCAGGAGGCAGGCACCTGGATCCAGACAGGCTCGTTGGTGGGACCCGGGGACGTGAGGTTCTCCCAGTTGCCCCTGCGTGCGTATGTGAAGGTGGTCCCTGCCACCTGGTAGTCCCCGTTCCACTGGATGGTCCAGCCACCGTTGAGGAAGTATTTCTCCGGGTCCTCGCTCCGCAGTGCCAGGAAGTTGGCAGCCTCGGCCACCTCCTGGATGCGGATCTCGCGTGCGCCGGCTGGGATCAGCCCCACGTCCACATACCCTGTCAGCCAAGGGTTGTGCGTAGGTTGTGCCCGGGATGAGAAGGTTGCTTATCCCCCACCCGCTTCCCTCACTTCTCTCCCCACTTGCCTCCTCCTGCTGATGCCAAAGATTTCACCATTAGCTTTAAAGTCTGAGCTCCCAAAATTGCTCAGATGTGCCGTGGGTCACCAAAACCTCACAGAGGTGCCACAGGTCCTGACCCCGTGGCCATGCCCCGTCACCCCTCTCTTGAGGACCTAAACTGGTCTCATCATAAGACTGGATCCATCCCCTACACTAATTCTCTTTCTAAAAAAACCAAAGTGCCCAGGCCTTTCTCCTGGGACACCCTCCTCATCCCCACACAGCCTGCTTTTATTCATTCACTTCCGTCACACCCGTCACATGCCAGGCACTACTCTCAGCACTTGTGTAAGTTCATGGGTAACGGCCCTATAGCCTAGGTACTATTGTCGTCCCCATTTTACAGATGAGCAGAATGAGGCAGACAGGGATAGTAACGTGCATGAGCGTCCTGCTGGGATATGAGCAGCCTCCAGGGCCAGTGCTTTATCCACCACATTGCACTGGGATGAAATCTAAGCTTCTCAGCCTGGCATTCAAGGCCCCATAGCTGGTCCTGCCTTCTCTTCTTGCCTCCAGGCTTTGGCGCAAGCGCTTTCCTCTATTTGGAAGGCCACTTCCATCTCTTCTGATTTTTATGATTCAGCTCAACTTTCACCTCCTAAAGGAAACCTTCCCTGACTTCCCCAGGCCAGGACCTTCTTCCTCGGTGCTCCCATAGCCCTCTGGCCCTCCCTCCACTACACTGGTCACACCAGAAGCTTCTGCCCCCTGCAGGACTGAGCGCTTCGCCTGCATGTCCCCATCACCTAGCACACAGTCAGTATTTGAGCAACGCGTGCAAAACAGACCGGAGGTGAGGGCATGGAGCTGGGGGTCTCAGAAGCTTCAGGAGGAGACTACCATTCTTTGAAAGGCCCAGGGGCCACACACAAGCCAGGTTGGCCCTGCCTGGGGTCTCTGGGACAGGAGGACACCCCATGGGCACAGGTCTCTGCACGTGGGCTAGGGGTCCCCTGACTCCTGCAAGAATTCCACCCCAGCAAGGCTTCCCTGCTTAGCCATCTCCAGGCTGGGTGGGGACCACGAGGCCAAGGACAGGGGCCCAGGGGATATGGGGAAGGGGCCACCAGGTGAAGAGCACACCCCTCCCCCACAGTGGTCCCACCCCATACCCAGGCCCTCGGCCTCCTCGAAGGTCCCGCTCACGGTGTGGCAGGTGGAGCCGTTGCCGTGGCACACACCACAGCGATCCTCCATAGCACCGGAGTCAATCTCAAAGTCACAGCCCACGTTCTGCAACACACAAGGAGGGGAGGCTCCTGGTGCTGGCGGCCAGCGCTCTGTGGCCCCAGCCCCGGGGGCCAGTCAGGCTCAGGAGGAGAAAGCTGGGAGTGGGGGTCAGGAGGCCTCTCTGTGGTCCTGCCCCACCCCAGCTGTGCCTCTGACCCAGGTGAACTTCTCTACCTCCCTGAGCCTCAGTTTTCTCAGATGTGAGATGGGGAGACCCACCCCTTGCTTAAAGGCATGTCGTGAGCATCACATGAGACAAGAGAAGGAAAAAGTTCTGCAAAGGCCGCGGGCAGGCAGGGGATCTGACGCACCATAGGCCCCTGACCAGCGCGTGCAGGGAATTTCAATGTCAAAGGTACTCTGGATTGGCACCTCCCTGCTGGTCCTCCTCGGAGCCCAGGCCTTGATACCCCAGAGGCTTAGAGGGCAAGAAGCAGGGACAAGTTGGTGGCTGGGGACATAGGCAAAGAGGAGAGGCCATCGTTGTTATTAAAAATAAGAATAGAAATTGTTACCAAATACTGAGCACTATTCTTCTGGGCTCAGAGCCCTTCTTGTCACCTGGGCCACTTCAGAAGGGGTTAACCCTTCTGTCAGGGAGCAAACCACTGCCTAGGGTCAGCCAGCCAGCAAGAGGTCAAGTCACTGTCTGGGCTTTGGTTTCCTGGTTGGGGCAGTGCTGGTGCAGGCATCCAAGGAGATGCAGGGGGCGAGGCCTGACTGGGAGGGGTCCCCAGTGCCAGGAGGCATAGTAGGGGCGTTGCCTTAGAGGTCATAGAGGGTAGGGGCTGGGAAGCCCAAAGGTAGAGCATGGGGAGGGTGGCCTGAGGAGGACCAGGAGGGACCCAGGAGAGAACCTGAGGCCCACCAGTGGGGCTGGGGGCAGCCAGTGCTGGGAGAGCCTCTTCCAACCAGGCACACCTTGCAGATGCCGTTGATGCAGAGGTCCCTGCTGGCCCGGACCTGGTAGCAGGGGGTGCCATCGACCACAGCGTCCCGCAGCTTCTCGGCAAAGTACTCATTCGAGGGCCGGCAGTGCAGCTCGCAGGGGTTCACTGGGGGCCCAAGTAGAAGAACCATCAGCAACAGCTGGGGCAGGAGTGTGGAGGCCACCAGGAAGAGGAAGACTCCTTTGTGACACACATCCGTAGCAGGCTAGAGGCTCCCAAGCAACACCAACATGCTGGAGGCTCCGGCTGGGCTGGTAGCTATCTGCAAGGCTGCAGACTGGAGAGCTGGGGTGAGCAGCAGCCCCAGGGGACATTGGAAGCAGCCCAGGCTTGTGGTGGAGACTGGGCCTCCTGCTTACATCACAAGGTAACCTTGGACACACACACCCCCAGCCCTCTGAGCCTCAGTGTCTCCATGGGAGGCAGCACTTACCGTCATTGACCACGGGCACCCATGTGTGCAGCTGGCCCTTGTACAGCATAGCGTCAAAGTGGCTGCACTGGACGTGGCGGAAGGAGGGGCGGCCAGCGGGGCAGGCCTGTAGGTTGCAGAGGCGGAAGCGCTTCCGCTCACCCACACAGTATCTGCCTTTGTATTTGGGCCTGTGGGGAGGACCGGGGTGCGCCCCAGTGAGGGACTGGTGAATACTACTGCATGGCCACAGCCCAGAGCGAGCGGCTTCCTCTTGCACCCACACCCTGAGATCCCTGCCGCCCAGCTTTGTGCACGCTGCTCTCCTCCCTTGGGCTGCCCACCCTCTGGCCCAGACACACCCTCCCTGTTTGTAAGGACCTGCGGGGAGGTGGCAGCAGGAAGCCTGAGCTCTGCCCCCAACCTGCTGTGTGATTGGGGGCAAGTCTTCAGCCACCCTCTGGGCCTCAGTTTCCTCCAGTATAAAGTGAGGTTGGGGCTGCCTCTGCAGAGGGCTGTTGAGAAGCTGGGACAAGCTGCAGGCATGACTGGCACTGGCTAGAGGGACTGCTCCGAGTCTCCAGCCCATGACACCAGCATCCTAACGAGCCCTTGAGTCCTCGGCCTCCCTCCTGGTGGCAGTACCCCTAGCCCGAGTCTAAAGGAAGCGCCCAGGGCCCCAGCCAGCTGAGAGGTCTGACTGAGCACAGCTCCTGAAACCCTCTGCATCTAAGCCAGGGTCGCTGGCCCCCAGCCAGCTCAGACCTGGAGGCCAGGAGGCAGGAGGGCCACAGGCCAGTCTTGGGTAAGCACAGGGTCCTGGGTGGGGCTGGCTGTGAACCCCATGCCTGACCCGGGTGGCCTCCTGAAGTGAAAATCAGCCAGGTAGCCTCGATCTTCAGTGCCACTGGCCTCTGCATCTCACCAGATCTTCACACCCCACCGTTTAGACAGGGAAACAGAGGCCCAGAGAGGTGAAGTCACCTCACCTCAGGCCACCCCTTGAATGCTGTCACCTCCTCCAAGCTGCCCTGTCTCATCTCAGACCTTTGTTGTGCCTCTGAGGCCACCAAGCCCCTCCCGCTGAGTGCCCACTACAGACGAGCTGCAAAACTGAGGGCCTGGCCTGCATAAACTGCATTTGCCCCCGACTACAACTTTACTGGATGGGCACTGCTATTATATAGACGAGGAAACGGAGGCCCAGAGAAGGGGTGAACAGAGGATTCGAACCCAGAGCCATCTAAGGTCCAGGGCCCATGCTCTTTGCCACTGCTCTCTCCTGCCTCCTTCCAGCCAGCAGCTGCTTTGCCATGTGGCCTCTGATGAGTCTCTCCAGTCTCTGGGCCTCAGTGTCCCCCTCTCTGGAAAGGGGTCAGTAGTAGGGACCCTGTCAGCCCCCAGAACACTCCTTGAAAGTGACTCAAGGTGGCCTGGACACTCGGACTGACCATTATGAGGACACTTCTAAGAGCCAGGGGCTGGGACACAGCCAAGCCCCTGCAATCAGCTGACTGCTTGGGTCCCTCTGTCCCATTGCCCAGGGCACCCTGGGCCCCACACTCACGTAGGCTGTGTGCACTGCCGCTCGGCGCTCTGTACGCCCACGCCACAGCTCCGCGAGCAGATGGACCAGGCGCTCCAGCCAGACCAGCCACCATCCACGGCCTCGGGCCGGAAGCCCACGGGTACGCACTCCCCATTGAGACACCACTACTGTGACAGATGGAGGTAGAGCCACCCCACCCCCCAGCCTATCAGTCATCCTCACCCTAGTGAGAACAAGGTGGGTGGGAAGGCTACAAAAGGCACAGAGGGGAAGGATGGAAGGTGAGGGAGACCCCCTCACAATCATCACAATCATCAAAATCATCTGTGACCCAGGCCACAGGGAGGAGCTGAGCAGGGAGTAAAACAGCCCACGTGCTGACTCAGCTGAAGACACCCTGGGGAATCATGGAATCAAGCCCTGGCCCCAATGCCTCCACTTTGCAGATGGTGCCTTGGGCTGCAAAGAGTGCGGGGCTCTGCTAGGAGCACAAGCAAGACTGTGAGCCGGGGCTGACCCCAGGGCCCGGTCACAGCAGGTCTGTCCTCTCCAACACCCACCGCCGGGACTGGGGACATCCTTTACCTTATTCTCCCCACACCGGGTGCCGTCCACAGCTGCATCCAGCTTGGAGTGACAGGTGGTCCCCACAGAGCACCAGAGTGTGTGGCAGACATTCTGCAAGGAGGAGGGCATGGGCCATACCCTTACCCCCTCCCAGTGCCGCCACCCACCCTGCACCCTCCCTGTCCCCAAGGGTCCCCTAGGCACCCCTCCACATGGCAGGGGCCCACAGACCCCCAGAGGTCCCTTCTTGTGTGCCTGCTCTCACCTTCCTCCTCGGACCATGTGGTGGTGTGGGGTGCCCAGGGCCGCGCTGCTCAGAGCGGTTCCCAGCTGTCCCCACCTCTCCCGGCCCAGCCCCTCCTCTGGAAACACTCCCATTAGAAGATCACTTCAGGCAATCTTCTCCCAGATAAATAGACCCTCCCCACTGGGGTCCCTTTTCCCTCTTATGAGCCAGCTCCAGAGAGGCTAAGGGACTTGCCCGAAGTGTCACAGTTGGTCCATGGTTGACCCAGAAATCAGAGCTGGGTCTGTGGCCGCCCATCCCTGGCCTCTTCCACAGGCCACTTGATGTCTCACAGTATCACTTGGGGGCGCAGCCCAGGCCAGGTGAGGTTACTCCCAGGCTGGCATCCACGGGCTGGTGAGAGCTGTCCCCTGAGCCCTCCTGCTGGGTCCCCACAGCCCCACCCCCACACCGGCCCCACTCACATCCATGTCCTCGCAGAAGGCAGAGTAGGCCCCATACTGGAGGCGGCACTGGTGGCTCACATCATAGAGGACGCCAGGCGGCACCGAGGGGAAGTCGATGATGTCCTTGGCAGGAGGGTCATCCAGGCACAGGCCCCACCCACGGCTAGAGATGGGACGGGAGGATGGAGGGGGTGTAGCCTGTGAGACCCATCGGAGAAGCCTCGGTGGGGCCGGGAAGGGAGGAGAGGTGGGAGGGGCACAGAGCCCTACAGCTGTAGGAAACTCCAGCCTCCCCGCTGGGTTCAGCTGATCCTCCAACCACAGCCAGCAGCACAGGCCCTCCCGGCCTCTCTCATCTCACCTCCTGGGCGCTCCAGCTGGCTAAACAACCCCAACCCCAATCCCAGCCCTCTGCACACGTTGCCTGGGCCCTTCCCTCAGAAGGCCTCCTGGACCGCCAAGCCCTCATGTGGCGCTGCTCTCTGACCCTGCAGCCTCCGTCCCTGAGCCCAGACCCTGGAGCCAGGCCCAACAAGGATCCAGAGAACATCACATCACAGTTGACAAAACAGAGCCTCCGATGGCCCCGCCCAGGCAGAGACCTCAGGTCATCTGTGGAAGGGCGAGGTCTGGAAAGCAGCCACCCCCGGGAGAGAGCCCAGGGCAGCTGTGCCTGTCCCGTTCCCCCCACCCCCTGACAGGGCTGGCCTCCGGCCTCCACTCCTGTCTTCCTCCAGCCAGCATTCCCTGGCAGTGGTGGCAGGGAAACTGGCAGACACGAGCAGGCACTATGTGTGTCCACCACACACTCCTGCTGCTGCAGTCTGGTGAAGACAAGGCTGCCCAGACACAACACCACAAGGCAGGGAGCACAGAGGTGGGGAGCCTGGGGAGGGCAGCCCAGGCCCAGCTGGCACTCACTTCTGCCTCTGCCTCACTCTGTACAGCCCTTGGACATACTATTGCTTCTGGGATCGGTGACCAGCCTGCTGCCCCTGCTGGACCTTAGGCGGGCACCACTACGGCTTAGCAGCAGGAGTGCCCTAACCCGCTGGCCACCCCACCTATGGCTCACTGCTGTCCTGGAGGAAGGTTTGGGGCCTTCTGGCGGCAGCAGTGGCTGGGGAGAATTGAGCCACGCAGACATGCAGGACTGGGAATGACCCAGGCAGCCACGGCTTGGGCAGAAGCAATGGAGGGAGGCAGGACCCGTGGGACCTGGGGCCTCTAGCCAGGCAGGGGAGATGGGGAGGCACAAACCCTCCAGTTCTCCAGTCTGGGTGGCCTCAGGGTAGGTGGTGCCAGGCCAGAGGGACACGATGAGCATACAGTCCTGACTGGGACAGGCGGGGGGGTTGCACAGGGAAGAAGAGCAAAGGTGATGGATCCTGGAGTCCAGCAGGGAGAGAAAGAGACACTCCGAGATATGGAGAGGCTGGGAGAACATGAAAGGGTCTGGAAACAGGGCCAAGACCGCTGAAGGCAGGTGTGGAGAGAGGCTGGGAGGGTAGATCAGACCATGGAATCCCAAAACCCAGATTTCAGAGGAGGGGGCCTGGCAGCTGGGAGACCCAGGGTGGGGTGGGTGGTCTGTGTGGTCTCCTAAGTCCCCTGGCCAGTGACAGGCCCCTGGCTCTGCCCAGAGGTGCAGGGAAGAAAGCCAAGGTGACCAGACTTCTACTGAGAACCCTGGAATCCTCCTGGAATCACCCAGACTGCCCATGCTGGCTGGAAACAGACCCTCGAACACGGGCGTTGGCAGATGAGCAGCTGCTGGATGCAGTTCTAGTGCCCAAGATGACCACGTGCCAGGCTGGTCCCGGGTACTGGGGGCATACCCTCTCACTTGCTCCTCACAACATCCCGGGCAGACTCTACCATCGTCTCTCCTCATACACTCAGGGCCCATACGTCACTTGCCCTGGGTCACACAAGAGGGACGTGATGGCCAGGATCTGAAGCCAGGCCCAGGCTGCCTGCACCAGGCTGTGTCTACTCACTAAGCTGCCCCCAGTGCAGGGCTCCTCCCATTCAGCCACGAGCCTGGCCTCAAATACTTCACCCCAAATACAAGTTCAAAACCATGGCAGCCAAGGCCTAGCGGGGAGAAGGAGTGTCCCAAGTGCTCCTGTAGCTTGGGGCTCCCTGAGTCTCCCTGGGCCTGCACCCAGGGCAGAGTGTCAGCAGGGGGTGGTGGGCTCAGCTGGCCCTGGGCTCCCTCCTTCCCGCTAGCATTCTGTGGCTCCAGGAGGTAGACTGGGGGCTCACCCATCCCAGCCAGGGGGTCCTCTGACCCCGTGGCTGAGGGGTCCAATGCGCCTCATCCCGGCACCAACAGTCCCTGGGCTACAGCCCAGCCCTTCTGTTTCCTGGCTGGTCCAGTGCTGACTCGTTGCTCGTGTGGCTCCTGTGGGCCTGTTGCTGGGCAGCTGAAGCCACAACAACCTCTCAGCCCACCCTGGGTGTGTGGGAGAAGTCGGGAGCATGAGGCGACCCTCACAGAATCCACTGCCAGAATCAGGCCCAGGTGCTGTCTTGGGAGTCAGAAACCCAAGTTCTACTCTTTGCCTGGCTGTAGTTGCTGTGTGGCCTTGGGCCTTCAGTTCCTCATCTGCAAGAAGCTGATCCCAGGCTACAGGGGTATAAATAGCAGTGTCTTCTTGGGAAAAATCACACAGGCGGCCGGCAGCCAGCCCTTCCTTCCTCTGGCAGGCTCACCGCCAGCTCCTCTGCGCTGCCGACACACCCGGATCCCCAAACCCATCAGCCCTTCCCCTCCACGCCCCTCCTTAAGCTAATTATAGCGGGGCTGGGCAGTCCCACAAGAGGTCAGAGCAGACAGTAGGTGACTCTGCTCAGAAACCTCACTCTCACCTCGAGACTGCAAAGAGCTGCCCACCACTGACAGGAGAGACCTGTGGGCCCACTCCCCTGGCCACCCCTGGGATCTGGTCATGGAGTCACTGAATGGGGGGTCCATGGGGTGAAGGGAAAGACCCCACATGTGACCCAGCCTGTCTCTCTCCCTGTAGAAATGCTGGCTTCGAGGAAAGCAGGGACCAGGGCCTCCCCTTCTCCCACCCAAGTCCAAGTTGACACCAATGAAATGCTGTGACCTCTGCCCAGGGTCCCTTAAAGCACCTGTCAGCCCAGAAAGGATCTTAGAGTTCTTCAGGTCAACCCTCTTGGACAAGCTCCAGATGCTACCCTCCAGCACCCCCTCCCCGCCACCTCCTCAGGGTTCTTCTGCCCCACCCTACACTCGCATGGCCCCGGCCTCTGCCCAACCTGCCCTCCACTTGGCACCCTTCTTCCTCGGGGTGAAAGTCAGCCTTTAGAGGGCAGGCTCCTTCTCCGAGTCACTGTTCCTGACCCCAGGAGGGCTTGGTGCCCCTCTCCCCAGTCCTACAGCCCACGAGGACTGCGTGCCTCATTGCCAATCATCCCCAAGTGTCATCTGTCCATCTCCCCCTGGTGTGAGGACCTGCAGGACAGGCACCTGGAGGTCTGTCTCCTTTACCACGGTCCCCACACTCAGGGCCTGATGGACATGGAGTCTGTGGACACAGCAAGAACGAGTCTGAATTCAGCCCTGTGGGTCTACCTGGCTGGATAAGCATCTGCGCGCAGGAAGCCAAAGGGCTTCAGGACCAGCCAGGATGAGGGGGTTGTCTGTGAGTGCCTCTGAGATGCCCCCAAGTCCTGGAAACACTGCCTGACCATTTGGCACTTCGGTGAATCTCACTCATTCTGTCCCCCAACCGGCTTGGGTGGGGCCCATCCTCTCTCTCCTGTCCCACCCCCAGCAAGGAGACCAAAGGCTGCAGGCTAGGAGACAGGCTGCTGCCACCCTCCCCACCTCCGCACACCCTCTTCCTTCCATCTCCTGGGCCTTGGGAGGGCCCTGCTGCCTGACTCCCAGGATGCAAAGGTGAAAGTGTGAAAGGACCTTGGGAAGATGGGGTTCTTCTTCTTCCCAAACACCCTTCCACTGGTGAGGCATGGATTGCTCTGCTTCTGTCTGGCTCACTCCAGTGCCAAGGCTCTGGGAGGCCACGGCTGGCTCTGACTCTCACCCTGTCCTCCCCTCCTCACCCCAGGCCCCGAGCCAAGTCCCTCAAGCATGCCAGCAGCTGAATGAGGACAGAGACTTGTCTGTCTGTCTGTCCTAGAGCCAGGGTGTTGGGCGGCACCCTGGGTGGGGGCAGCTGGGAACAAGCCCTGGGGGTGCTGTGGCGGCAGCTACTATTCTGATTTTCTGAAGCCATTCTCTCATTCTCTGCCTCTCTCTGGGGATGGAGAGACACCCTCCTCTCCACCTTCAGGCCACTTGCCTGGTTCAAGTCCATCCCATCTATCACTTGGTAACAGTGGAAGGAATAGTAGTGAGCGTGTGTGAAATGCTTACTGCGTGGCAGGCGCGGTGCTCAGCACTGTACGTGTTTTCTCACTTATTCCTCATATCACATGCACAAGGCAGTCCCATCATGATGTCCATTTATTGAGGCTTAAGGGATAAACATAACTTGTCTGCCAACACAGGTAGAAGCCTGGGCCACAGTCGGTTCTTTTATTTTCCCCCACAAGACAGAGTCTTACTCTGTCACCCAAGCTGAACTGCAGTGGCGTGATCTCAGCTCACTGCAATCTCCACCTCCCAGGTTCAAGCAATTCTCCTGCCTCAGCCTCCCGAGTAGCTGGGATTATAGGCGTGCACCACCACACCCAGCTGATTTTTGTATTTTTAGTAGAGACAAGGTTTCACCATGTTGGCCAGGCTGGTCTCAAACTCCTGACCTCAAGGGATCTGCCCACCTCCGTCTCCCAAAGTGCTGGGATTACAGGCCACCGTGCCCAGCCAGTCTAGGTCCTTAACCACCAAACAAAACTCTTCTCTGCTTCCAATCCCACTCCCCACCCCAGTAATCCCTCTACCACTGGAGGCCAGCATCCTTGCTCTAACATCCCTAATGGACCTGGTCACATCCCTGCTTAAACCCCACAGTGAGTGGACTTCTAGAAAAACATGGCACATTGAGTAGACAGATTTATCGCTGCTCCCTTCCAAAACTCCACTCTGATGACAGTAGAGGAAATGACCACAGCATAAATCCATAAGAGGTGCTGATGGGTAATGAGGGATGTCAACAAGATTCTGGAAGCTGGGAAGCAGATGGCCGGCCAGTAGCTGACTTGGTAGAGTGATGAAAGCTGAGAGTCAAATGCCTGCAGGGAGGAACCACTCAGAAGCAGAAGCCCAGAAAGGCTCAGGAATTGAGTTGCCAGGGACCCCTCAGGGCCTTAGGGCCAGGAGGGCTGAAGACAGTAGGGCTGAAAGTCTGTAAGAACTGATCAGACCCTAGATCCCCTCCCCAACCCTGAGTAGCCAAGTGACTGTCACCTGCCACCCAGCAGAGGGCCGGGGATCACTCCCTGGAGAGGGTGAACCAAGAGGCTCTGGCCCAGCAACACTGGGCATAGATGAAGGTCCAAGGCAGAAGGACCTACAGAGAAAAGAGAACAAGCAAAAGTCTACACATCAAAGGGTAAGAAACATGCCAAGCCCCTTCCTCACTTGGATGCCGGAATGCTGCAGCCAGACATACACTCTCCCAGGAAAAGTCTAGAAGATTCCGCTTGGGCAACTGAATCACTCAGAAAAATGACCTCAGATACTGACATTAGAGTATCTCCCCAAAACAGCCCTATCCAAACCAGTCCTTCTGCAGTGACTTGGAAAAGTCCTGCCCAAGTCCACAAACTGAACAGTTAGTATCTGCATCTCCTTGCTATATAGGAAATACAGACAATGCATTTTAAGAAACCCTTTTTTTTTTGAGAGTCTCTCTCTGTTGCCAAGGTTGGAGTACAGTGGTGCAATCTCAGTCACTGCAGCCTCCGTCTCCCGGGTTCAAGCAATTCTCCTGCCTCAGCCTCCTGAGTAGCTGCGATTACAGGCACCAGTCACCGTGCCCGGCTAATTTTTTATATTTGTTTTAGTAGAGACAGGGTTTCACCATGTTGGCCAGGCTGGTCTCAAACTCCTGACCTCAAGAGATCTGCCTGCCTCGGCCTCCCAAAGTGCTGGAATTACAGGCGTGAGCCACTGTGCCTGGCCAAGAAAACTGTTAACATGAAACAAATATTTTTAAAAAAATAACCCAAAGGAAAGAAAAACATTTCAGGGAACAGAAGAAAAAAGTCAAATCCATGTAAGTAATAACCTCACAGAGATAAGAGAACCTACTGTACCCATGAAACAAGAATAGGATCAAAAGGTGCACAAGGCCGGGCGCGATGGCTCAAGCCTGTAATCCCAGCACTTTGGGAGGCCGAGACGGGCGGATCACGAGGTCAGGAGATCGAGACCATCCTGGCTAACACTGTGAAACCCCGTCTCTACTAAAAAATACAAAGAAACTAGCCGGGCGAGGTGGCGGGCGCCTGTAGTCCCAGCTACTCGGGAGGCTGAGGCAGGAGAATGGCGTAAACCCGGGAGGCGGAGCTTGCAGTGAGCCGAGATCCAGCCACTGCACTCCAGCCTGGGCGACAGAGCGAGACTCTGTCTCAAAAAAAAAAGAAGGTGCACAGGTTGAGCATGTCCAATCCCAAAATCCAAATGCTCCAAAATCCAAAACTTTTGAGCACTAACATGATGCTCAGAGGAAATGCTCTTTGGAGCACTTCAGATTTTGGACTTTCAGACTGGGGATTCTGAACTGCTAAATATAATGCAAATACTCCAAAATTTAAAAAAAAAATCCAAAATCTAAAACACTTTTGGTCCCAAGTATTTCAGATATGAGACACACAATGTGTATTTAGTGAATGAGAAAGTTTAAGAAATTAAAAGTACAATGAAGAAAATGAAAAATTTAGTAGAAAGATTGTAAAGTAAAGATAAATCAGATGCCTCCTAGAAAACAGAAAGAGATGGCCGGGCACGCTGGCTCACGTCTGTAATCCCAGAACTTTAGGAGGCTGAAGGAGGAGTCCAGGAGTTCAAGCCCAGCCTGAGCAACATGGCAAAACCCCATCTCTAGAAAAAAGTAAAAATTAAAAAATTAGCTGGGTGTGGTGGCACACACCTGTTGTCCCAGCTACTCGGAATGCTGAGGTAGGAGGATCATTTGTGGCTGGGAGCTCGAGGCTGCAGTGAGCCATGATTGTGGCACTGTAGCCTGGGCAACAAAGCAAGACTGAGAGAGAGAGAGAGAGAGAGAGAGAGAGAGGAGGGATGATACAAAGGAAAAGAAAATAGAAAGAGATGAAAAAGTGTAAAATGTTTAAAAATAGGAAAACAAGAAAATAGCTGCATATGAAGGGTTCCAGAAAGAGAAAATGTAAGAAAGTTATCAAATGAATAATACAACAACAGTTCAAGAACTGAAGGTCACAAGTTTCTAGATTAAAACACTCCAATGAGTGCTCCCTCAAATTAAAATAGACCAAGGCATATATTGTAAAATTTAAAATCACCAAAAAGAGAGAGAGAAAGAGAGAGAGTCCTAAAAGCTTCCAGATTTTTTAAAAGGTCACATTCAAATCAGAATGGGATGGGACCTCTTCAGAGCAATGTTGGAAACTAGAAGACAACAGAAAAATGCCTTCAACATTCTGAAGAAGAGTCACTTCCAACCCAGAAGTTGACATCAAATCAAAATACCAATCAGATGTGAGGGACAAGGAGGAGGGTCCAAGAAAGAAGGGAACTGCTGGATTATATGGTAGGGATTACCTTTGGGAAAACTGGATTAAGAGACATCTTATAAAACTGTTAAAGGAGCTGGAAGGCCTGGAAAAGCAACGAAAACCAAGCAATTAAAAAACTTGTTCTTAAAAAGAAATGCCATCTGGATGGGGCGCGGTGGCTCATGCCTGTAATCCCAGCACTTTGGGAGGCCAAGGTGGCAAATCACTTGAGGTCAGGAGTTTGAGACCAACCTGGCCAACATGGAAACCCCGTCTCTACTAAAAATACAAACATTAGCTGGGTGGGGGTAGCAGGTGCCTGTAATTCCAGCTACTCGGGAGGCTGAGGCATGAGAATCGCTTGAACCTGGGAGGCAGAGACTGCAGTGAGCCGAGATTGCACCACTGTACTCCAGCCAGGGCAACAGAGTGAGACTCTCTCTCAAAAAAAAAAAAAAGAAAGAAAGAAAGAAAGAAATGCCGTCTTATTACAACACTTAGTTCAGCCATCAAGATTTATAGCCATAATAATGAAAATGTGGAATATGGACTTAATCCAAATATGTTAACACTAAATTGGGATGAAAGGTGAGGAGACAAATGTATGTACAGGAAGTGATGCAATGGTGCTAAATCCCAACCTTCCAGATAATATCTAAACTGGAAAATCAATACATGAGAGTCTAGCAATGCTTTTTGGAAATAGAAAAGTAAATACAAGAAAAAGCTAAAAGTGTTAAGTTTGAAGGTGGTTGCCTAGAAAAAAGCAATAGAGGGTGGGGAGAAGTGGGGCAGGTGTACAATGCTCTGCTGTTGCAATCTTCTTCTTTTTTTTT
>NW_012114844.1:3989688-4009886 GCF_000951035.1 Colobus angolensis palliatus | reverse complement strand
GGGTTTCACCATGTTGGCCAGGCTGGTCTCAAACTCCTGACCTCAAGTGATCCACCTGCCTGGACTCCCAGAGTGCTGGGATTACAGGCGTGAGCCACCACGCTGGGCCAGTAAGCAAGGTCTGATGGGACAAAGGAGCCTGTGTCTGAGCAGAGGAGACAAAGGTAATGTCTGGGTCCAGCATTCCTTGCTGCCCTACTTGCATCTAACATTTACTTTGGTCCATGAGCTCAGAATCTATAATGTGTAGGAGTTCAGTGAGACTCAAAACTATCAGATGATAAACATGTTATGTCAACAACTGAGTAAGGGACGGGGAGCAGTGACAGGCCCAGAGGCTGCATTTTCCATTTGAACAGACTTACTTCAAATGCAGAAAGAAGACAACGACCAAGGAACCCCATCGTCCTTTCTTACTCATGTTAACACCCCTGTATTAGCCAATCGCTATGCAGAAAATGAAGACATGGGAGGAAAGAGAACCCCATAGTTCCTTCTCCTTTCAGTCTTTCCTTCCTCATTGGTAACAAAAGGTAGAGAGCCTGGGTAAATTGTGCCCATATCAAGGAGTGAGATGAAACCAGTTGAGATAGTTTTATTCTATCTCATAATCTGGTAAATATCAGCTACAAAAGATGAACTGTGTAATTTTGGTGACTCTGCATACAAGTTAATACAACTGACCTTTGAACAACATGGATTTGAACTGCACGGGTCCACCTATATGTGGATTTTTTCCCACCTCTGTCACCCCTGAGATCATCCCCTATCTTTCTCCTCCCTCCTCAGGCTACTCAACATGAAGAGGATGAGGATGGAGACCCTTATGATGATCCACTTCCACTTAATGAGCAGTGAACATATTTTCTCTTCCTTATGATTCCAATAACATTTGCTTTTCTCTAGCTTACTTTATTGTAAGAACACAGTATATATTATATATAACATACAAAATATGTATTAGCTGTTTATGTTATCAGTAAGGCTTCCAGTCAACAGTAGGCTATTAGTAGCTCTGGGCGAGTCGAAAGCTATACGTGGATTTCCAATTGCACAGCGGTCAGCACCCCGACCCCCAAGTTGTTCAAGGGTCAGCTATACTCTTATATTTGCATTTAAAACTGGCACTAAACAAAATAAAGATGAATGGTACAGTTTATGCCAGTAATTTAAATTTAAAACTTTTTCTTACTTAGAACAACATTAAATCGCAAATTTAAAAAAAAAAACCAAACACCAGAACAGGCTAGGCATGGTGGCTCATGCCTGCAATTCCAGCACTCTAGGAGGCCAGGGTGGGTGGATCATCTGCAGTCAGGAGTTAAAGACCAGTCTGGCCAACGTGGCCAAACCTCATCTCTACTAAAAATACAAAAATTAGTCAGCCATTATGGCGCACACCTGTAGTCCCAGCTACCCAGGAGGCTGAGGCAGGAGTATCGCTTGAACCTGGGAGGCAGAGGTTGCAGTGAGCCAGGATCACACACCATCGCACTCCAGCCTGGGAGACAGAGCGAGACTCCGTCTCAAAAAATAAACAAACAACAACAACAAAAACACCAGAACAAATGAAGAGAACATGAAAAAAAGGAGAAAGCTTCACATTTCAGTTCCCTTAGTGGCCCTTTCTTCCTGCCTCTCCCTGGACCTTGTGGCCGGCCCTCACTTCCTCCAGCCTCGGTTTCTACGCAGCCTTGGCTCCCATAGCCTCACTCAGGGTTCTGCCATTCCCTGAAAAGCTCTCCCGCTCCTTCATGGCTGCAGGCCTTTCTCAGGCTTCCTCTACCAGGAGCGCCATTCTTCTCCCTTCTGCACATGTGTGAATTCTCGCTCCTCCTCCAAGTTCAAGCTCAGGTGTCCCTTCGAGGAGGACATTTGGGACGCCAGCACCACATCTTTGCCAGGTGCCCCTCTGCTTCCCTCTACCCCGGCTCTGCAGTATGACTGTCTGCATCTCCCCCATTAGACCTTGACCTCACAGATCAAGACCTTGTCCCTCTGCTTCCCTCTACCCCTCCAGTGTGACTGTCTGCAGCTCTCCCAGTAGACCTTGACCTCATGGATCAAGGCGTAGGGGCCTGGTGCTGGAGGACTTACTCAAGGAACCTGGTGATGTACTGGCGGCTGCAGCGGGACCAGGTGAGGGGAGCGGCGTCGTACAGGAGCTGTGGAGACATGATGAAAGGCCGTTTCCCAACAGGTTCACAGTCATTGCCGCTTCCGTCATGCTGAATGCCAAAACTGTGTGAGAGCACAGGCCCCAGGGGCGGGTGAGCTGGCGGGAGGCTGCCAGCCTGCCCTCCCCTGGAGACCCACAAGGTGCACAGTCCTAGTTCTAGGGCTGATTCTGCCACCCAATGGCCACACCCAATGGCTGCAGAAAGTCACATTCCCCTCTCTGAGCCTCAGTTTCCTTAATGTAAAATGAGGGTATGACAGCTAGGACCCCAGGGGCTCCTGCTGTGGCCTGAAATGAGGGCCAGGGACCCAGAGCAGCCCTGCACCTGCCTGGGGGCTGGCCAGCAACGGCAAACCAGGTGGCACAGATGGGGGCCCGTGATGGCCGCTGCAAGCTCACTGGCCTCAGGAACAGTCTGACAGAGGTTCCCACTCACAGGTCCTTGTCCCAAGGCTGTGCACTTGAGTTAGGGGATCTGAGCTGCTGTGTCACAGAAGGGTCTCCAGAGACCATCCTTGGGAAGGACACAAGAAAAATTATTTCCTGAGCATCTACTCTGTGCCAGGGGCCATGCTAAGCACTTTCAGAAACACGGTCTCACTCAGTTCTCATTATTACCCCCAGGGAGGCTCAGAGAGTCTAAGGAACTAGCCAGGGTAACACAACCAGGAAATTGCAGTACTGCGGCAGGCTGTTCTTCTGCAGCCATAGGCAGCTTTAAGGCCCTGCAGGCACAGCCATCACCCAGATGTCTGAATGGATGACCCCAACAGCTTTGACCACAGAACCCTCTGGGAGCCTGCCTTTGAAAGCTTGCTGGACAATCTAAGATGCTGCCATATTCGCCAGCTCAACAGCCCGGGCACAGGTGGCTGGAGACCTGTGAAGGCAGGAGCCTCAGGCAGCGGTGTCAGATGGAGGGAGCCTTGGACGTCACTGAATCCAAACCCCTCAATCTATGGGAAGCACACAGAGGCCCAGAGAGGGCAGGCACTGGCCCAGGCCACAGAGCCAACAGGAACAGGGATCGAGAGTAAAAAATACAGCACTGAGGGCAATGGGGAGGGACAGCCAAAGACCTACGATGACTTTCTGGCCCATCACAACTCCCCTTTAAATAAGACTCCCTCCAGGCCAGTCCCAGAGATGCCCAGGCAGGCCTCTCTCCTGCTTTACAGGGATGCAGCCTGGTTGTGGGGAGGGGACAGTGCAGGGACAGCACATGGCCACAGTCGGGGCTCCTTCTCGAGAGAGCTTCCTTTCCCCTGTACTTTGTGACCCACAGGCTGGATACCCGGTGCCCCCAGGCTGGGAGGGTGAAGCTCAGCTCTCAGTGTAGCAATGGGGGCAGGCACAGTACCTGTGCCCGAGCTCGTGGGCTACAGTGAAGGCCAGCGGCAGGCCTGTGTCCTCGTTGATGCTGCAGCTGCGGTGCGGCTGGCACATGCCCGCCACGTGGGAGAGGCCCAGGGTCTCACAGGGCCGGTTCATGGCTGCACACAGGTCCTTCCTGCACAGGCAGAGAAGCGGCCTTCAGGCTAACCTGGCCCAGTGCCAGGCCCACCTGAGCGAAGGCCAGGGAAGGGTCCCCCCGAACTGATTCCAAGCGAAAAGGATGTCCCTCCCACCGTTCCGTGGCATGAGGCCAGCACAGTGGCCACGTGGGAAGCAGGTGCTCTCATTCACACACAATCCGCTGGGCATCTCTTTGGCCCTTGGGAGCACAGACCCGCACAGAACAATTTTGGTTACTATCCAGCAGGGGTGCTGACAGAAGCTGCCAGAGTCCAGCAGAGGGAAGATAACTGCCTCTGGACAGATCAGCAGTTGCCAGAGGTTAGGGGAGGAGGCAGGAAGGTGGCTGTGACTATAAACTGGTAGTACGAGACATCCTTCTGATGAGACAGATCTGTATGTAGACTGTGGGGGTGGGTAGGTGAACCCACAGTGATGAAACTACACAGAACTGAATACACACACATTCACACAGAGGGCAGTACGTGTGGAACTGATGATATCTGAGGAAATCTGTGGATGGTATCAGTGTCAGTTTCCTGGTTGGGATACTGTGCTCTTGTCATGCAAGATGTTACCACTGGGGGAAATGGATGAAGGCTATAGAGGCCCTCTCTCTATTATTTTTGACAACAGCATGAAAATCCACAATTATTTCAAAATAAAAAGACCTCCCCAAGTGCAGACAGAATCCAGCCTTGGGCCAAAGGTGTGGAAACTCTCCTAAAAATGGGGATCCCTGAGAGCACGGCCCCCTCCTCCACCAGGGCTTCTCCCGTAGGGCCGTGAAGCACCTCCCTGAGATGCAGGCTCCCACCCTCCTGCAGCTGGCAGTACCTGGTGAGCAAGATGGCAGTGTCATGGTGCAGGGGGTGGGCGTCCCCCTTCATGTTGATGCTTTTCTGCCACTTGCAGAAGTTCTTCAAGGTGTTGTCTGCGTGGTGCGTGATCTTTAGGTCCTCCTGGGGGCAGAGAGAATGACCGCTCATGCCTCCCCTGAGTTCCGAGAGGGTCAGGCCCAATTCTCCTCCATATAAAGGCAGGAGACAGAGGCCCAGCAGGGCAGTGGGAGGCCCACAGGCACCAGTCCAGCTTCTGGCCTGACCACCCCTCCTGTAGGAACCTCCTGCAGAGGACCTGGGACCTGAGAGAGGGTCAGTCAGGAACCAGGGGGTGGCAGGGGACACAGTCCAGGCCAAGGAGGCCTTCACTGTGCCCTTCCATACAGAGCAGCACAGGTCATGGTGCAGGAGGGCTCTGGCAGCCGAAGCCATTGCCGGGCAGCGTGGGACCACATGACTGCTCACCTCTTCATCTTCCAGAAGGACCAGGCGCACAATGGTGATGTGGATGGGGTTCCCAATGCTGGGGTCATGAAACAGGCCAGCCACCTGCCCAAGAGATGGGGGTGTCAGGCTGTCACCAGGATGAAGGATACAAGCAGCCAATGATCACCCCAACCCAGCCACCCACCAGGGCAACGCACACCCATGCTCGCACACAGGGACGCTGACATGGGTACACACAGGCTGCGCAGCGGACAGGTGATGCACGTACACCAATGCATGAGTGTCCCCACACCTCACACACACTGCCCCAACCCGGCAGCAGCAGAACCTGGACAGGACAAGAGGCCTCCAAGGCCCCTTCCCAGAGTTGCAGCCTCTCTTGAGCACCAGTTTGGGATCTGCTTCCAAGTACCAACTCCATGCCCACCCAGCACAGGCAATGGCAGTTAAGACCTCCAAATGCTGGTTTCTTGGCCTGTCTCAGGGCTCTAGTCCTCCAACTGCCCCTGGTCTATGACAGCAGTGCCCTCCTGACCTGGGGATGCCAGGACCAGCATCTCAGGAGTGCGCCCTCCAATGAAGCGTAGACCTGGGCAGGGCCCAGAGAGTAGAGTGAGGGTAGGCACAGGGCTACGGAGCCTCCCTGCTGCTCTGCTATTCCATCTCCCCAGGACTGGCAGCCATGGGGCCAAGGAGGCAGGTATGCACATCTATCAGAGTCCCCATGGCTACATGGGGCTCCCTACTGAGCCCCAGGAGACGGGGCTATCCCCAAAAGATGGAAGATAAGCCAAGGTGAGGGGAAATGGGTGGGGAAAGCCATCTGCTCTTCTATAATTAAAACTCCCTCAGAACAAAAAAGAGACCAGCCCTTGACGGGATAGCTGGCTGGTTCCCAGAGGGCAGAGATGGCAGAACAGGCCCGTTGTGAGTTGGCTTCTAGCAATGCATCAAGAAAAAGAATATTAAAATAGGAAGGGACCAAACAAACACTGTTAAGAGGGCAGCAAAGCCCCTGATTATGGGGATGAATGACACTCTCAGAACCCAAAGTCAGAAATGGGGAAGATAAACAGCAATATCATGGGACACCGTCGCCTCCACACACAGGCTGGGAGCCCGGGAGCCCTGAACCATCTTTCTCCAATACAGCCAACCAATTTTGCCTCCCAAGTTTTGCCTGACTCTGTCTCTTCTCTCCATCTCCAACACCACTGCCTCGTCCAAGTTGCCATCATCATCTCATCTGCTCAGTTGTTGAGGCCTCCTACAAGTGTACCCGTATTCTACAGCCCTTCCAGGCCACCTGCAGCCTAGTGGCTCCACCATCGGTCTTTGAAATGCAAACCCAATCATGACACGCCCTTGCCTAAAGCAGTAAGTGCCTCTTCACTGTCCAGGAAAAGGAAGGAAGTCCCCAGCCTAGCCAACAGGCCTCTTGGATCTGGTCCCTGCCTTCCTCTCTGACCTCCCCTTGCCTCCCTCTCACTCTCTGGCTCCAACCACTCTGTCTTTCTCTTAGAATCCCATAATTCTTCCTAACACAAGGTCTTTGCAGATGCTACGGCCTCAGCCTGGAACATCTTCCCACCTGTCTTCCCCAAGTTACCTCCTATCCTCTCTCCTGCCCTCAACCCCTCGTCATGTCCTTTGGGGAGCTTTTATTTGATCTAACACTCCCAAAGCACTATGAATTTGTCCTTCCTAGCACCACCCTCCATTGCTCCTTCATCGTCAAGAAGGTAATGGTTTCATTAACTAATGTCTGTCTCCCTCAAGGGACCGCAAGCTCCATGAGGACACGGCCAGGTATATGTGAACTTCCTCTTAGAGCCCCAGTGACACGTCTTGTACCTGGAACATGATGGGCACTCAAGACATATTTGTTGAATGAACGAATGTACCTTGGGTACTTGCTCAGTATTTCTAATGTATTATCTCATTAAAAATAAACAGTGGAGGCTGGGTGTGGTGGCTCATGCCTGTAACCCCATACTTTGGGAGGCCAAGGCAGTTGCATCACCTGAGGTCAGGAGTTCGAGACCAGCTTGGCCAAATGGTGAAACCTATCTCTACTAAAAATACAAAAATTAGCTCGGCGTAGTAGCGCATGCCTGTAATCCCGGCTACCTGGGAGGCTGAGGCAGGAGAATCGCTGGAACCCAGGGAGGCAGAGGCTGCAGTGAGCTGCGATTTCACCACTGCACTCTGACCTGGGTGACAGAGCAAGACTCCATCTCCAAAAGAAAGAAAAGAAAGAAGGAAGGAAGGAAGGAAGGAAAGAAGGAAAGAAGGAAGGAAGGAAGGAAGGAAGGAAGGAAGGAAGGAAGGAAGGAAGGAAGGAAGGAAGGAAGGAAGGAAGGAAGGAAGGAAGGAAGGAGAGAGAGAAAGAGAGAGAGAAAGAAAAAAGAAAGAAAATGGGGTGAAAAGGGACCTGTCTTGCTGTCCTTGGGACAGACCCACCCAAGCTCTAGGACTCAGGTCTGAATCTAGCACAGGGAGAACACTGATAAATTGGGCTCTGTAGGTAGCGTTGGTAAAGAAAGGTGTGGCTGTCCTGAAGGTGGTTGTAGGTCAAATACTGCAGCAGCCAAAAAAATAGCCACAGCCAACCTTGAACGAGCCTAACATGTACAGTCCCTGTGCTGGGGGCTTAACATGCATTATCTCATTTAATCTTCTTACTTCTAAGGTAGGCACAATTATCCTCGTTTTACAAATGAAGTAACTGAAGCTCAAAGAGAGGGTGAAGCTGGGCTCAGAACCCAGGTTTCGCTGCTTCAAAGCCCCTGCTTATTTCCTAAATTTGGGGAATGCTGCCTGCCTATTCTGTTGAGGATTCTCAATGCATATTTACTTTGAGGGCTCCGAGAAGTCCTGTAGTAAAGAAGTCTGTTTTACCTTTTTTTCCCTTTTGAGACGGGGTCTCACTTTGTCACCCAAGATGGAGTACAGTTGCATGATCTCGGCTCACTGCAGCTCAGCTGCAGCCTCGGCCTCCTGGGCTCAAGCAATCCTCCCACCTCAGCCCCTCAGGTAGCTGGGACTACAGGCGTGCACCATCATGCTTGGCCTATTTTACTTTTTTTAACCCTGTGTGGCCCAAATTACTCAACAGCAGCATCTTTTTTCACAGTACACTACTGGCATTCTTTGGAACACATTCCCTGAAATATTCCTTGGGAAATGCTACGAGACAGATTCCCTAAGTGCAGGATCGTGCTCTTCCACATCCATCACTTTATTCCAGGTAGAGCGATGGCTCTCAACAAGTCAGTCTTAAATAAACATCTGATCCCAAGGGAACATCTGTTCCCCATCCTTCTGGCCCACCCTGTCTGCCCCTCTCCAGGGCAGATTAAGGGGCACAGGAGACAGAATGGGGCTTTGGAGGCAAACAGACCTGAGCTCCAGTCCCAGCTCTACCACTTACTAGCTGTGTGACCTTGAGCGAGCCCCTTGACCTCTCTGAATCTTTGTTCCCTCAACTCGAAAATGGGGATGAGGGCCGGGTACGGTGGCTCATGCCTGTAATCCCAGCACTTTGGGAGGATGAGCCAGGGAGAACAGCCTTGCCAATGTGGTGAAACTCCCTCTCTACTAAAAATACAAAAATTAGCAAGGCGTAGTGGGGCACGCTTGTAATCCCAGCTACTCAGGAGACTGAGGCAGGAGAATCACTTGAACTCAGGAGGAGGAAGTTGCAGTGAGCTGAGATCATGCCATTGCACTCCAGCCTGGGCGACAAGAGTGAAATGTCATCTCAAAATAAATAAATTAAATAAATAAATAAATAAATAAATAAAATGGGGGTGAGGCTTAGGTGAGGTGTTGGATGTTGAACACTGGACAAAAAGTAGACAGATATTCACAAGGCTCCAGCCCTAACCCACCAGGGCCTCAGCCCACAATACAGCCGTCCTCAGAGGCTGGCCACATGGGTTCCCATGTCCCTGCCATCCCTGCAGCCTCCTAGGGGGTCCAGCACTGTCAGGCTCAAAGGTGCCCCCATCCTGACCTGACCAATGCTGGGCTCACCAGCTCAGAAAAGCTTGATATTGTCAGAGCAGCTGAGTGTGAGAACCAGGCCCACCCTCTCCACAGGGATGGGGCTCACCAAGTGAATGTGTGGGTCCTATGAGCCAGGGCAAGGCAGCCAGGAAGGGGCCAGGCCCTGGGGGGCAAAAACACCTGAATCCTGTCACCCAGATTAAGTGATGGGGGACCTGTTGGGCCGGGTGGGTCCTTTATTTTTGAGATGGAGTCTCGCTCTGTCACCCATGTGGGAGTGCAGTGGCGCGATCTCAGCTCACTGCAACCTCCGCCTCCCAGGCTCAAGATCCTCCCACCTCAGCCTCCCAAGTGGCTAGGACTACAGGTGTGGACCACCACGCCCAACTATTTTTTGTATTTTGGTAGAAATGGGGTTTCACCATGTTGGCCAGGCTGGTCTCCAACTCCTGACCTCAAGTGATCTGCCCACCTCAGCCTCCCAAAGTGCTGGGATTATAGCCCTGAACCACAACACCCGCTCAGGTGGGTCTTACTTTGCCCAGAATCTAGAGCACAGGGAACACTCAGAAAAGCAGGGGTGAAATGAACCCAGTTAATCATCAGTGGCTCCAGCCAGCCTCCTGGGTCTTTCAGGCTGAGCCCCCAAAGTGCTGAGAATGAGAAGGAGGGAACCTCAAGGCCTGAGAACTTGGTCTTGCCCCTTGCTCCACCCCTATAGCCCAGGGTCCAGGCCCTGCTGTCCAGCAATAGCCCTGCTGAACCCTGGCTGTTAGTGGCTTCCTTCCCTAGGCAGATGAGGCTTGATCTGGGCCTTCAAGGCCTCAAATGCCAGGCAGAAGGCTGTGACTTTTATTCCATATGGAATAGGGAGCCAGTGAGGGTGTCCCAGTCAGGGAAGAACTGGCCCAGAGCTGCATTTGCTGATGAGAACTCAAGTAGTGGGGATGTGGTGGCCAGCACGTAGAGAGAATAGCCCTGGACGCAGACCCTTCCTCTCTCTGAGACTCAGGTTTCACAGTGATAAACTAGGGGGCCAGACACTGGATGATCTCAGAGGGTACTTCCTTTAGGGTTGCAGGAGGTGAGGGGCTGGCAGGGAGAAGCAGCAGCATAGGATCCTGGCCCCAGGGCTCCTTTAGATGTCATCCTGTTCACAGCACACACCCTTACCTTGCCCCCAACCACCCAGCCCAGGAGAGAAACAGGGTTATATGGTGGCCTGCCCACCAGGTGGCTGCTAAGAATGCCAGGAGCAGAGATCTTTCCTCCCAGGGGCTGCAGGAAGCAGCTTGAAGCCTGAGGCCTCCCACGTGCACCCACGGGACAGGAGCAGGGAGTGGCAGCTCTGCAGTAGTCGGCTCCAGGAATCACCAGCTGCAATCAGCCACAGTGCCCCCAGTGGGACTTAGGACACCTGGGCTCCCATCTGGCTCTACCCTGCCTCGTTGTGTGACTTGGGCAAGTCACTTGTCCTCTCAAGGCCTCTGGTATCTCATCCATCATATGGGGTCAAGAGCAGTTTGCCAACCCCGCAAGGTACTGTGGTCATGCCCATTTCACAGATGAGCAGGCTGAGACTCAGACAGGGCAAGTGATTTGCCCAAGGCTGCCAGCTAGTGACCACAGAACTGCACAGATCCTTCCAACTGTAATGTGTGCTGATGTCTCAGGCAGGGTCTCAGGCAGAGTGTGGTCTGATCAGGCATTTCTGTGTTTCCAGCATCTAGCACAGGTCCTGATACAAAGGAAGGTGGTATCTGTGCAGGGAAGCATGAATGAACCAACTAGTCTACGAGCCCCCTAAGCAGGCACAGAGTTGTGGCTGCCTCAGTCTCCTGCTCCCGCTCCCCCTCCCGGTGGCATGACACCCTGTGGTGTCCCCACAGCAGCCCTCTGCCCAGGCCCTCTCATAGTGACTTGCTGCCAAGACCCCCACCCCTTCCTACCTCAGGAGCTTGGTTACCCTTCTTCCTGCTCGGGGCCTGGATCTGGGTCTGGGGTCCAGCCTGCCAGCCTTCCTGCCCTGCACCCACTCTTTGCACCCCCATCCCCCAACACTATCCCCTCCACCCACTCCTGGCCCACACAGACTCACCATGTTCATGATGGTCAGCACATAGCTCTCAACCTGCGGCTGTCCGTGGTACTCCACCATTTTGGCATCAGCTACCACCAGGGTCTCCACCCACTTCTCTTTGCTGACCGATCGCTGGTGTAGACGCCTTAGCCGCGGCCGCTGCCACTGCTGCCGCTGCTCCCAACGCTCCCGTCGAGGCTCCAGCTCTGGGGACACTGGAGGTCCAGATGGGGTGAGGTTAGCTGCCAGCAGACTGGCCCAGGGCACATGTATCCAGGCCTCTCCTCAGTGAGCTCTCTCTGGGGCACTGGGAACCACACTGAGATCAGAGGTCAGGGGCCTGAATTCTCTTCCTGGCTCTGCCCCAGACCTGTGCTGTGTGGCTCTGCCTGGTCACCTTCCTTCTCTGATCTTGAGATTCCCTAACTAAAAATAGGAATAAGTTGATCTGTCTCACAGGGGGACCTCAAAGGGCAAATGAAATGGTGGATATAAACACGGTAAAGTACTGTGTCCATGGTAGGGGAACTCCTGGGCCTGACAAAGCTGGCAACTGGGCCCCTATCTCCCTGTGTCACTTCCTCCCCTCTTGGGGGGTTAGTACATCCCAACACAGGCTGACCTCACCCTCTAAACCCCAGCCTGAGGAAGCTGGCCAAGATCCAGCCCAGCTGGCCCTACTGGGCCTGCTCCTCTGACCCAGGCTGCTCCAGATCAGAAGAGGAAGCACATCTATGAAGCTAGGGAAACTGAGGCCAAGAAGCATGCTTCTGTGGATATGTGCTCCAGCAAATAGAGGACCAGAGCTGTGGGCAACTTGAGATTGGCATGCCAGCCAAACATTCCCCAAACACCAGCAACCCTTAGCAGGCAGCTCCTCACCTGGACTGGCCAGCACTACTGCTGCTCTGCAGAGGAGGCACTGGGTACCACACTCCAATTCCCAATAATAGAGGTAGTTATTCTAGGGTGGGAGCAGGGTGGCGGAGGGAGGGAGGTTCCTGGCTAGTGGCCCTGTTGGAGCTGGGCACTGGAGGAAGAATGGCTGGCAGAGCCAGGTGCCATAGGCTGTGGGGGGGAGGGAGCAGAGGGAGGGTGAGCCCCAAGGTGGGAGAAGGTGAGACGGAGCGAAGGAGATCAGTGTGGGGGATTGACTGGGGCAGGCCTGAAAGGCAGAGGACACAGTCTTGTGGCACAATTAAGGGCACAGGCTATGGTGATGTATCCATCTGTCTATCTGTGTCCCCTGGTCTAAGGGGCACTGGGCATGGGGATGTTAAGAGGGGCTTCTAGAAAGGGAGTGGCAGCTCTGCAGTAGTCGGCTCCAGGAATCACCAGCTGCAATCAGCCACAGTGCCCCCAGTGGGACTTAGGACACCTGGGCTCCCATCTGGCTCTACCCTGCCTCGTTGTATGACTTGGGCAAGTCACTTGTCCTCTCAAGGACTCTGATATCTCATCCATCATATGGGGTCAAGAGCAGTTTGCCAACCCCGCAAGGTACTGTGGTCATGCCCAGTTCACAGATGAGCAGGCTGAGACTCATCTGTGTCCCCAGGCCCAGCACCCACCCGAGAACGGGGAGCAGAAGAGCATACCTTGCACCCCACAGGTGCTTGGAGCACTGGAATCACCCCGCTGTGCCAACCTCTCCGGGACCTGACGCTTGTACACCACATGGGGCTGGGCATGGCCAGGCCAGGCCAGGGCACCGTCCAGGGGCTCAATGAAGTAGTCCTCGTTGGAGAGCTGGAACACACCTTTCTGGGGAAGAAGCACCAGAGTCACACAGGGAGGGCTGGCCCTCAGCTGCTCTTCCTGCATGTCTCAGAGACCCATCCTGTCCAGCTGAGCCCCCACTGCCCACACCACCTGTGACTGCCCACGGACACTCTGCACTTTCATCCCACTGGGCCTTTGCACACTCTGTAGCCTCCACCTGGAAAGCCCTTCTCTGCCATTTCACACACAGCCAAACCTTCAAAGTGAAGCTCAGAAGCCTCCACCCCTGAGGAAGCTGCCCCACACACCCACCCCATTAGGAGAGGGAAATGGGTCTGCATCCCAATCTGACAAAATGGTGTCTTCCAGAGTCTCAGACAGCCATCCTGAGCAGGGCAGCTTGTGCCCAGGCCTCCACGCTATTCTCCATCTCCTCTGCATGCCAGCCATTTCCAGCACTGTGCTCCTTCCCAGCTGGCCAGGGCTTCTGACCTTCCCTCTATCTCCCTAAGGCAATGAATCACTCCAAAGCATCTACACCCACACCCGAGCAAAGGAGATGCCCACGGCCCCCAGGACACCCTGTTCTCTGGGCCCAGGGCCACCCAGAGAAGGGAAGCTGGAAGGAGTGTCTTGGACATGTCCGCCAGCATTCAGAATCCATGGAGGGGAGGGGCCCTGGGAAGCATCTTTGATGCCCACTACCTCCTGAGGAAGGTCAGGGCTCCAACAGGGAAGAAGGTCTTACGTGCCTCGGACTTCCCCTCGTAGGCACCAATTCTGCCCCTTGGGTCACACAGGACCAGGAAGCCTGGAGGGAGGGCTGGAGAGTACATCAGCTCTTGGGTCTGGAGACCTGGGTATGAATGCGGAGTCCCCCCGCTGCCACCCACCACTCACTGAATGACTAGGTGACCCTGGGCAAGTTCCCCTCTGAGCCTGTTTCCTCATCTGTGAAATGGGAATGACGCCCCGTGTGCACAGGTGCTGCTCAGGCTCAACAACATCAACTGTACATTAAGGGACAGGCACAGGCTCCATAAATGAGAATACTGTGCAGGGCGGATGGGCCTTCAAAGGTCCAGATGTTGTGCAGCTTGTATTGTGGGCTGCCCTGTCATTAGACCCTGTGCAGCTACAGCCCATGGTTTTTGCCTGAGCAATCTAAGCTGAGGGCCTCCTGGGAACAGTGGACGCTGAGAGTGTGCACATATCCCCTATTCCTCCCAAACCCCCAACCTCCAGAGCTGGGAGAGTGGGGCTGGTCACCTGAACACCAACAGAAAGGGGCCCTGCTCCGCCTGGAGTGGAAGCTGCTCTCATCAGCCCCAGTCAGGGAGCCATTAGGGCTGCAGGCAGTAGCCAGCACCACCCTTCAGCCAGACGAAGCCAGGAAGCTGAGGCCTGCTTTGCCCGGAACGCTGATCCGGGCAGAGGGGCTGAAAGGGGTTCCTCACCACACCCTGCAGAATGGCTACAGGGTGAGGGGTGGCTTTCCTGGAGAAGAGCAGCCTAAAAGGACCTGTGAAGGAACAGTTATAACTGATGCCGCAGGGAAGAGAAGCCAACTGCTTTTTCAGTTACTTAGTCCAGTCAAACAGAGGTTCTCCAAGTGGGATCTCTGGACCTGCATCTTCAATATTACCTGAGACGGTTTCAGAAATCCAAGTGTTTGGCGCCACCCCAGACCTACCCTGCAAACATTCTGTTTAAACAGGGCCTGCAGGTGATTTGAGCTCATAGTACTTTTTTTTTTTTTTTTTCTTTTTCAGTGCCTAGGGTCTGGCTGTATCACCAGTTAAGCTCTATCATCACACCCTACATCCTTGAACTCGTGGGCTCAAGTGATCCTTTGGCCTCAGCCTCCCAAGTAGCTGGGACTACAGGTGCACCACCACCCGACTTTCACATTAAACTTTGAGAAGTGCTGTCCTAGAGATCAACGAGGCCTGCGTTGTCACTCCCACTTTACAGGCGTGAATACCGAGGCTGGCAGAGGAAAAGTGCACTGGGCAAAGTCACCAGACAAGTGCGTGGCAAGACTGGAGCCAATCTCCACATCCCACCACCCGAGACTGCCCCAAGTATACATGTCCCAGCGCACTCACCAGGCCGTCGCAGGCGCTGATGGCCGCCAGGCCACCCTCAAGCTCAGGGTCCTGCACCTCGCCAAGCAGGTGGCAGGCGGGGGTGTGGGCCTGGATGTGCGCACGACCCAGGCCTCCGCGCCGCCGCGTCTCGCTCACAAAGCCGGGGGCCAGCAGGTGCTGATTGGCGGTCAGGTTGAAGCGCAGCTCGCGCCCGCGGTATTGCAGCTGGTAGAAGGCGGGCGCGTCTCGGCGCACAGACACATCCCGCTTGCGCAGTGCGCGGGGCCACAGCTCGTAGGACAGGAAGGAGCCCCCGGCGTCAACGCGAACCGGGTGCACGATGTCCAGTGCCGCCCGGCCCTCAGTTGCACGTCCTGCAGGGAGAGAACCACAAACGCCTAAGCCCAGGGCAGACCCGGGTCCTTGCTAGTGACCGGAGACCAGAAGGGAGCGGCCAAGAGGGGGCTGCTGGAGTCAGAGTATCTGGATTCAAATCCTCCCTGGGCTATCTACTAACTTTGCCATTTCATCTTTCCGTGCCTCAGTTTCTCCATCTGGATCGTTGCAGTAACTTATTTTGTTGTTGTTGTTGTTGTTTGTGTTTGGGGTTTTTGTTTGTTTTTTTGTTTTGAGACAGTCTCACTCTGTCGCCTGGGCTGGAGTGCGTGGTGCGATCTCGGCTCACTGCAACCTCCGCCTCCTGGGTTCAAGCGATTCTCCTGCCTGAGGAGTAGCTGGGACTACAGTCACACGCGACCACGCCCAGTTATTTTTTGTATTTTTAGTAGACACAGGATTTCACCATGTTGACCAGGCTGGTCTCAAGCTCCTGAATTCAGGCGATACGCTCGCTTCGGCCTCCCAAAGTGCTGGAATTACAGGCGCGAGCCACTGCGCGCCCGGCCTGGATTGCTGCGGTAACTTCTTAACAGGTCTCTCTGTTTCAACTATTGCCTACCCCAGGTGCCCCTCCCCTCGTGTTTTCAATATAGAAGCCAGAAAGATTCATTCAAAACCAGCGCGATCATGGTCTTACTCTGCTCAAAATCCTGCAATGGCGCCCATCTCACGGAGCAAAAGACAAAGTTCTGGCCTATATGAGGCCCTAGGCAAGGTAACCTCTCCAGTCTCATTTCCAGCTACACCGCCTTAGTTGCCTCCACTCCGCCCACTGGCCTCCTTGCAGTTCCTCCACAGGCCAGACATGCTCCTGCTTCAGGATTTTGCATTGATGTTCCCTACACCTGGAACACTCTTCTCTCTGTTTTCCACGTGGCTAAACCACTCACTTTTGAGTTCTTGCTCAAATGTCTCCTTCTCAATGAGGCCTCCTCTAATGACTTTATTTTAAAATTGCAACTCCCTGGCTCTCCCTATCCCCCTTCCTTGCTTTGTTTTTCCCCATAGCACTTCTGACATACCATATCACTTAGCATTTTCAGTATTTTTTCTCTTTGTTTGTTTTCTCGCACCCCTCCCAATGTAGTCTAGGAAGGCAAGAATCTATATTCTTTGCACTTTTTTTTTTTTTTGAAACCGGGTCTTGCTCTGTCACCCAGACAGGAGTGCAAGTGTGCAATCATAGCTCACTGCAGACTCCAACTCCTGAGCTTGAGCCATCCTCCCATCTCAGCCTCCCAAGTAGCAAGGGACTGGGACTACAGGTGGGTGCCACCACACTTGGCTAATTTTTTTTATTTTTAATTTTTTTAATAGAGATGGAATCTCACTATGTTGCCCAGGCTGGTCTCAGACAAACTCCTGGGCTCAAGCAATCCTTCTACCTCAGCCTCCCATAGTGCTGGGATTACAGGTGTGAGGCATCAAGGCTGGCCCTGATTAATTTTTTTTTTTTTTTGGTAGAGATGGCAGTTTTGCTATGTTGCCCAGGCTGGTCTCAAACTCCAGGCCTCAAGTGATCCTCCCACCTCAGCCTCCTAAATTCTTGCGATTATAGGTGTGAGCCACCACACTTGGCCCTTTATATTCTTTGTTGAAGATTTAAGTGTCAGAGGAAGTGTCCAGAACTTAGTCCTTTTTTGGTATTTGTTGAATACCAAAATTCTACTCTGTAGAATGCAGATAACCACAGCACTTACACTCTCGATGCTGTTGTGAGGATTAAGCCTGGTGAGCTACTCCACATTTAGCAGTGCCTGAGCCACGGTTGAATATGATGGCAGTTATGATTGTTATTATTATTATTAGCCTGATGGATTGAAAAATGTGCTCTCATTTGCATTATGCAAATGTCTCCAGGCCTCCTGGAATGGGGAGACAGAGAAAGACCACCCCAGTGGGGCTCCCTGGTCCCTAACTGCCACTTCAACAGAGTAGCTCTGGTTTCTTTCTTTTACATACAAGAATTCATTTAAAGAAAGCTTCCAGGGATGAAAAAAATTGGCAGACCTCTGCTCAGGCCCTTGCAGTTTAAAAATCCCTCTCTGTTGCTCTGTCCTCTTGGATTTCCCAGTAAGGCCTGGATTCTTATCCCTTTTTGCCACAAACTCCTTCTCCTCAGAACAATGTTTTGCAATGCATTAAATAAAATACACAGGAGTGGTTGGGCACAGTGGCTCATGCCTGTAATCCTAGCACTTTGGGAGGCCGAGGCAGGCGAATCACTTGAGGTCAGGAGTTTGAGACCAGCCTGGCCAACATAGTGAAACCCCGTCTCTACTAAAAATGCAAAAATTAGCCAGGCTTGGTGGCGCATGCCTGTAATCCCAGCTACTCAGGAGACTGAGGCAGGAGAATTGCTTGAACCTGGGAGGTGAAGGTTGTAGTGAGCCAAGATCGCATCACTGTACTCCAGCCTGGGTGACAGAGTGAGACCCTGCCACAAAAAATAAATAAATAAAATAAAATACACAGAAGTACCAAGGAAATTGATTATACTGAAATATAGTTATCTAAATAATTTAAGGCCAGGCATGGTTGTTCATATCTGTAATCTCAGAACTTTGGGAGAATGAGGTGGGAGGATCACTTGAGCCTAGGAGTTCAAGACCAACTGGGCAACATAATGGGACCTTGTTGCTACAAAAAAAAAATCAGCCAGGCAAGGTGGTGCACACCTGTAGTCCCAGCTACTTGGAATGCTGAGGTGGGAGGCTCTCTTAAGCCCAGGAGGTCGAGGCTGCAGTGAGCCATGATGGTGCCATTGCACTCCAGCCTGGGTGACAGAGTGAGACATTATCTAAAAAACAAAACATAACAAAACAAAAAATAATTTTAAAAGTAGGGTGTAGAATTAAACTTTAAACAAGATTTTGTGGCATATTTAACAACTATGGTTTTTGTTTTTTTTTTTTTTTTTTTTTGAGACAGAGTCTCTCTCTGTCACCCAGGCTGTAGTGCTGTAGTACAGTAGCTCAATCTTGGCTCAACACAACCTCTGCCTCCCAGGTTCAAGCAATTCTTGTTCCTTAGCCTTTCAAGTAGCTGGGACTATAGGTGCACGCCATTATACCTAGCAAGTTTTTGTATTTTTAGTAGAGACAGGGTTTTGCCATGTTGGCAAGGCTGGTCTTGAACTCCTGGCCTTGAGTGATCCACTTACCTCAGCCTCCAAAAGTGCTGGGATTACAGGCATGAGCCACTATGCCGGGCAACTATGGAAATGTTGAAGTAGTGATGAACGTAAACTTTATTTCAAGATACATGCAACAACCGTAATGAGATAGAAAAGTATTTGGTTTGTTCTATTGGTAACAAAACCACAGGTGCTGTTGGGATTTGCTAATGATATTCATAATTGAGGGAAATGCTAAATTTCTTTGAGAGGTTACAAAAAGTAAATATGTAATATTTTCCCATTCAAGTTCATGGATCCTGAGTCCACAGTCCCTCAGGCTGTGAAGCCCAGGTTAGGACACCTGCAGTAAGGTGTCCAGACTGCTTCCTAGGTGAGAGAGCAAAGGGAGGCTCAGAGAGGTAGACAGACTGGCCTAGAGCCACACAGTGACAGTAAGAATGACAGTGCTGAGACTGGGACTCAAATCCCCCAAATGATTTCAGTCTCTTCAGTAACATTGCTCTATATTCTCAATACTCCATCCCTTGCTGGGCCTCAGTTTCCCCATCGTTAATGTGAAAAAGTTGAATTAGATCACGTTTCTCAAATCTCTTTGGCCACCAGGTCTAGTCTCAAAAGAAATCTCATGTGCTGGAGTTTGGGGGAGCCCGGCACCCATGCTTTCCCCCCTTGGCCTTTCCCTCTCTGCAGTTCGCAGGCTCTAAAGAGCACAGTTAGGGAACTTGGCAACCAGGAGTTTCTAGACTGGATTTACACCCAGCTTCCAGGATCCTGGCTGTTCACGACAATAGACTCTTCAGGCTTGCATGAATGCCTGAGTGCCCTGCTGACATCCCACCAGGGTTCCTTCTGCTGCTGCCCAGTCCAAAGCTCCATCCCAGCAGGCTACAGAAACCAAACCCACCCTCCAGTCTGTCCTCTGCCAAACTGCATGTAGAGTGCCCTGCACATGCCAGTGCTGTGCCCCTGCTGAGAGCATCTCCCTCTGCTCCCAACCGCCCCAGCAGTGCCAGCCTCAAAGAGCCTTCTCTGAGTGTCAAGAGACTGGGTAGGCTGGGGCAACGTGCTGTGTGGCTCTGAGCTAATCTTCCCTGTCATTGAGCTTCAGCGGGCCACTAGTGCAAAGATTTTCCAGACCTCACAGATAAATTTCTTAAAAAAGAGTCCCAGGTCCCATCCCAGACTCACCAAATCAGCATTTCCAGGAAACTAGGACTAGGGACTAGGAAGCTATGTTTTTACCAAGAGCCTACAGGAACTGTGATCCTCAGGAAAGTTAGGAAATCCCCCACTGGGAGTGAACCTGACTGGTCATCACAGTACCTAGAGAGCTCTGAAAAACTGCAGATGCCAGGACCCAGCCCAGAGATTCTGGTTCCACAGATCTAGGGCTCTGGGGGCCCTAGAATGTGTATTTTCTGTATTTTTCTAGACCTTCCCAGGGATTCTAATCTAGCCAATTCAGAGGCTGGCATTCAGAAGCCACCGGACTGGAAGATTTAAGGAGACTTCTTGCTCTGACATCCTAATAAGGGCATATGGGACTACAACTCCTTAATCACAGCATGCAGATTTGCTTGTATTGATCAGTTACTGATTTTTTGCTTTGTTTTGGCTGACACAAATACTGAAAAACGTTTTAGTCAACTGCCAATGTTTAAAAATCACATGATCTTGGGGCCGGGCACAGTGGCTCACGCCTGTAATCCCAGCACTTTGGGAGGCCGAGGCAGGCGGATCACGAGGTCAGGAGATCGAGACCATCCTGGCTAAC
>NW_012114844.1:3986725-3989223 GCF_000951035.1 Colobus angolensis palliatus | reverse complement strand
AAAAAAAAAAAAAAAAAAAAGAATCACATGATCTTGTACAAAAATCTCAATTTTCAGCTTTTCTTGAAAAGTCTTATCATCCATCCATGTCAGGTTTAAATTCCTGCCTAGCAGAAGTGGCCAGGGTGGAGCAGTGAGTTCCCTTTAGGAAGGGCCTATGCTCCCCAGTCCTCAGTCCCCACCACTCCCTATTCATTCCCAATACTGTGGCTGCAAGTAGGCTCCCTTTCCCATCATGCTTGTGTTTCCTTTCACTCAGTAAAGAACTGAGTCTCTAACAAAAGTGGGAAAACAAGAGATGGGCCAAGAGGCCCCACGTTTCAGGAAACATCTGTCTCCCTGCCCACCTTGTTTGCTCATTTACATTACCTGCCTAGTCCATGGCATTTGGTATGTGACCCTTGGCTACTAACTGTGAGGGTGCACTAGGTGCTCCAAAGTCCAGGAAAGTGGATAAGACACCATCCTTGCCTTCAAATGGAGAAATGGCTGGATGCAGTGGCTCACACCTGTAATCGCAGCATTTTGGAAGACCGAGGAGGGCAGACTGCTTGAGCTCGAGAGTTGGAGACCAGACTAGGCAACATGGTGAAATCCCATCTCTACAAAAAATACAAAAATTAGCCAGGCATGGTGGTGTATGCCTGTAGTCTCAGCTACTCTGGAGGCTAAGGTGGGAGGATCACTTGAGCCTGGGAGGCGGAGATTGCAGTGAGCAGAGATTGCACCGCTGTACTCCAGCCTGGATGACAGAGCAAGACTCTGACTCCCCCCCAAACACACACACACACACACACACCAAAAAAAAAAAAAAAAACAGAAAAATGGGTGTGGTAGATCCAAGACCCCCACTCTGGCACAGTGCTGACAAGGTCCAAGCAAGGGGAGGGGATGACACCTTATGAATGCATCAGAATGAAGAAAAGTTTCATCAAGGAGGATGCATTTGAGATGGCCCTTAACATATGTTAATTCAACAGTGAAGACAAGGAGGGCCTCTTGGTGGTAGGGGCACTGTGTGGTAAACCCTCAGAGAAGTGGGGGAAAAGCCAGAAGAATGGGCAACAAGAAGTTTAATCTTGGCCCAGGCATGTGTTTTGTAAAATGGGAGGCAATGGAGGGACAAAATAATGCACGATAGAGCATGGGCTTTGAAAGTAACAAGACCCCGGGCAGGCCCAAGTGGGCCACTTAATAGTTGTATAATCTGAGTCACTGCATGTCTCTGGGTTTCAGTTTCCTCATCTGCTTGGAGAATCCAGGCCAGAAAAACATAAGGAGGGGAGCCCAGGTCAAGGAGATGAAAATGACAGAGATAGGGAAGAACTGTTTCCCAGGTTCATTTCCAGTGGGGGATTTCCTAACTTTCCCAAGGATCACAATTCGCGGAGACCACAACTCCAAGGCTCGTTTTGTTTTGTTTTGTTCTTTTGTTTTTTGAGAGAGAGTGTTGTTCTTGTCCCCCAGGCTGGAATACAATGGCACAATCTTGGCTCACTGCAACCTCCAGCTCCCGGGTTCAGCTCTCCTGCCTCAGCCTCCCAAGTAGCTGTATTACAGGTGCGAGCCACCACGCCCAGCTAATTTTTTGTATTTTTAGTAGAGATGGGTTTTGCCATGTTGGCCAGGCTGGTCTCAAACTCCTGACCTCAGGTGATCCACCCACCTCGGCCTCCCAAAGTACTGGGATTACAGGCATGAGCCACTGTGCCCACCCTCCAAGACTTGTTTTAAGTGAGTATTAACATTGGTTCCCAGGGCAAGGACAATCCCAGCCAAGGCAGCTAAAGATGAGCTGAAGGTCAGGGGGCACTGATGCCAACTAGCTCTAAAGTTCTCAACTGGAGGAGCTACATGACACTCTTTTAGGCAAGTTTTGTCCTCAAATGCATGTGGTTGGGGGATGGAAGCAGGTATGTAACTGAGGAATCAACCACTGGGGAGAAAAGGCCCCAAAAGCTTTAAAAAAATAAAGTATCTCTGAGGAAGGACCCATGCCCCAAGGGATGTACAGTCCTGTTGAGAATACCTGCTCTAGATCCTAGGCAAATATTGCAAGACAGAAATTCCAGATGAGTTACAAAGAAGCATCCTATTAAGTTCAAAAATGTGGACAGGGCTAAGTAGAGCTATGCTGCAGGTAAAAAGCATTCGGATTAGTGAGCTCTAGAGCCAGACAGGCTGGGTTTGAATCCCAGCTCTGCTACCCATATCTGTGAGACCATGGGTAAATTACTCAACCACTCAGAATCTCTGTTTCTCCATCTGTAAAATGGGGATGATAATAATTACAGCTGCTCTCTTTGGTTGTGTAAGAATAAAATAAGTTAGCATGTAAGTGCTTACAACAATAGCTGGCACATAACAAATGTGAGCTAAGTTATGACTGAAAATTAGCAAGAGAACTTCTAACGTATACTTAGCTTTTTCTTTTAAAAATGTGTTGTTCTATCTGTTTGCCTAATGGCTTAAAAACAAACAAACCAAACCAAACCAAA
>NW_012114844.1:3983131-3985290 GCF_000951035.1 Colobus angolensis palliatus | reverse complement strand
CCCCATGATAAGCCCAGTGTGTGATGTTCCCCTTCCCGAGTCCAAAGCACTAATTTTTTATAGTGAACTTGTATTGTTTCTCCATTAAAATATTTTTAAAGAGTGCAGGGGTAAGTTTAAAAATAAGTAACTTTCACTGTAGCCTACAGTTGACCCCAGTAGAGATGTTGGTGGCTGAAACTAGCACCACCCAGTGCCAGCAAGGACTAATTGCAGGTTCCAGTCTCAAATGGTCATGTGCTTGCATCAAAGCTGAGCCTGCAGAGCTCAAGTGACAGTGGGATGGCAACAGGCACCATTCAGGAGGACTGCCAGAGATTCATGGCCAAATCTATTCTGCCAAGTCAGGAGGTCTGTTCTGATTGGACCAAGCTCCTGCCACATTGGGTGTTAAATACTTTTAATATCTCCCCTGGGTGACAGAACTGTCACTTTGGAGTTTCTACCAAAGAAATGCCAACATGGTGTTTACCCTCACTCACCTCCCTATCAAGAACCTGAGTTACAATCCAACCCTTCAAATGACCCACAGCTCATGCCAAGAAGGAAAAATAACTGGCAGGGTGGGGGGTGGTATGTGAATGCCCTCCTCTGTGAGTCCTAGTACGCACAGAAACACATGCACACAGGGTTCACATGTGCCATACAGCATGAGGAGGAGACATGACTGGGCTCCAGCCTCAGAAACCCCAGCAGGTCCCTGGATTAGTCACAAGTGGGGAAAAAGGATATATTTTCCTAAAAGTGAGACCAGGATGAGCCCTTTGGTCTCAAGGAAGGTAACATTCAGTAGTAGGAGGAGCCCCAGGCTTAGGTCCTGGGCTCCAAAGAAAATGACAAACAGGCCAGCAGCCTCAAAGTCACCAATCCTGAGGGAGTGCAGAACAGGGAGGACCCCATGCTCTATATCTATGGGAACACTAGAGACAGACTCTACCCTTGGAATGTTTGTGCCCAGATTAGGTAAAGGAGAGTGCCTGGCCTGCCTCTACCCGCAAACAGCAGGTCCAGGTCATCTGGGGAGTCCTGGGTTGGCCTGGCAGATTAATAAAAATAATGACCACTACATTGTAGTCACTGTGTCCTGTACTGAGCAACTGACATATTCAGTATCTCATTTAATACTCATAAGAATACCACCAGGTTGACCGTACCCAGCTCTTCCCACAGTTGCCAGGGGGCCTGGACCCAAGTCCTGAAGGAAGCATTTTCCTGCTCTCTCATTCCCATAGACTGGTTCATCCTCCTCAGCCCCCAGCTCTGGACAGTGGAAAACACAGGCCTCATTCAGGAAGCTCAGGAGTCCAACCCCACAGGTCGCTCTACTCTGAGCCTGTCTGCTGGTCCATAAAAGACCTTTCCATCACTTGCTTTGCAGGGTTGTTGTGGAGATTATGAGAAATAAGAACCCGTAAGGCTGGCACACAGTAGGGGCTCATTAAATGTTCGCTCCCTCTGCAGTCCGCACATGGCTGCTAGACCAAATCTTCCCAAAACATTGCTTTCATCAGCTGCTCCCCTAATCGACTTCCCAAACCTCTGAGACCAAGAGTAAATGTCCCCATCCTTCCCGCCCAGACTACTTTCTAGTCACAATCCCTCCAGTGGGGAGGTAGGTCGACCCCGTCCCAGCAAGCAACCCTACTCCAGTCCCCCGACTGATGCTCCCGAGGGGAGGGCCCCACTCCCTCCATGCCCTTCCAGCCCATCCAGAATCCATCCATCCTTCCAGTCTCTCCAACCTCATGCCCCTCCTCTCCTACAAAGCCTGCCGATCGCCTCTATTGCAGGGCTCTCCCAACTATCCACCGCCTCCCCTGACTGGGAGCTTCCAGAGCACCGGGCCTGGGGTCTCCTACATACTCGGTTACTGAATTCCCGGGCCCGCTGCGCTGCGTCAGACGCGCCAGCAGCGCGGCCGCCCGGCAGGTCTCCGCCAAACAAGAGTCTGGACGCAGGCCAGAGGCTCGTCGGAGGCCGGCCCGGCGGGGCGGGGAGAGTTAACCCACGGCCGGGAAAAGAAGCTCCTGCTCCCCGTTCCATTCCCGGCGTCTTCACACTTGGGGGAGGGAGAGGCAGGAAGTGCAAGGACCGCGCAAGACCCGGTCCCCCCGGCCACCAGGGACCGCGCCAGCAGCCCAGATGCGGTAGGCAGGAGC
>NW_012114844.1:3978117-3978636 GCF_000951035.1 Colobus angolensis palliatus | reverse complement strand
TGCGACCTGGCGCCCTCACCGGCGGTGTCCCGGACAGTCCGCTTTCCAGGAGAATGCCGCTAAGGAGTTTGAGAAACCAAATCCTCAGTGGGTAAACCGCGCTCCATCCAGCCCATTCGGACGAGAGTTCTCCCAGGAGCGAGGCGCGTTGCTGCACCCGAGGTGGGGAAACCGGAGCCCGAAGAGCGGAAGGGGCTTATTCCAGGCAACAGACAGTGTCAGTAGCTGAATCAGGGGCTGAGGAAGTTTCCCCAGAGGCACCGCCTCACTCCCCCGCCAGCCCGACCCCACCCCTGTCCCCTAATACCCTGGGAGCAGAAGACACGACCACCTCCAGGCAGAGCGGGACCGGCGCGGGGACCACAAAGGTGAGGAGGGACTAAACCGAGACTTGGGGAGAGGGAAGGGGTGGCAGGGCTGGCTGGCCGGGGAGGGGCGGACACCCACCTGGTGCGGGTCCGGGGGCACCGGGAACCAGAGCGCAGAGGAGCAGGAAGAGGGGGCGCAGCGACGGCGCGG
>NW_012114844.1:3970080-3977582 GCF_000951035.1 Colobus angolensis palliatus | reverse complement strand
GCCCCCCTGTCCCCAGCGCCCCCTGCCGGCGGAGCCCAGCCAGGCCTTCCCGACCCCGGCCCGTTGAGGCTCCCCACAAAGAATCTGGAATTTCCAGAATTTCTGTGTTGTCCCTAAACTGGGCTCCAGGAGGTTCCCTTCGCTGTGTTCTCCGGGCCAAGTAGGGCAGCCTCTCAAAAGGGGACACGGGAGGCCTCCCGAGGGTCCAGGGTCACACAGAGGGGCAGCGGGGTCCCTGCTTCAAAGCTAGCTGCGAAGAGAGGCCTGGGCCCTCCCTGGATGGACAGCTGTTGCCCGCGCTAGGTGGGGCCCCGCAGTTCCCCATCTCCTGACTCCTCTCCTAGTGTGTTTGCTTGAAGCAGAGCGCAGAGTTGAGTCCACAGGCAGGGGACCGCGGCTTCGCCTAGGCCAGGGCCCACAGACTTTCAACAGGGGCCCCCGGGGAGCCTGGAGGCCGGCCAACCCCAATCTCACATCCCAGGCCAGCCTCCACCCCTAACACGGGCCATCTGTTCTTCGCGGCCCCAGCCTTGGCTCTGGCTTCGGGCTCCCCTTCCCCCTGTGCTCCCAGGAGCTTCCTCTCTCCCTTCTGCCATCACTAAACATGGCCCTGCCCAGAGGATGCCAGTCTTGTCCTCAGGGAGGTTATGGTCAGCTTCCTCCCTTTGTTTAGCCTTTGTGTGCCCCTTGCCCTCTGAGGTCCGCACACCTCCTCATTGTTCAATCTCCTGGGTGCTTTCCTTCAATTCCTGGAAGCTCACTTCTGGCTTCCTCTCCACCCTCAACCCTTCTGTCCTCTAGGGAATTCGTGTAGCACAGGGTCACCTACTTCCTCCACCTCATCTCCAGTGACCTTCCACTCCACCTTAGCCATCAGGTCTCAGGGTCACAGCCTGGGCTATGTCATCACTCAGAACTGCTCCATCTCGGAAATCCGAAGATCAGGTGCCCTCCTCTCAGACCCAACCCTGCCCTCCTTTCCACTTTTGCAATCCCACTATGTATTGCTCTTCCTCCAGTCCCTTGACACCTTCCTCTTTGCCCCATCTACCAGCCCCTCCTGGCTTCACCTACTTCCCTCCCTAGCTATATCCACTGCTTGACTCCTGGCCCCTACCCAACCACCTTCCGTTTCTTCCCCACCGCTTACACCAGCTGGTCTTGCTGGTTAGTGACAGGGACAGTTCAGACCACCACATCCATTGCACTGCATGCAATGAGCCTTTGTAGCTGGCACCCACTTGCTTCTCCCTCCATCTGGACACAGTGAAACAGGTGCCCTCCAGCAGTCAGAGACAATGCTTCCACCAGGGCTCTGTGGCTCCCTCCCCTCCTGTCTCTTCAAGGGTCCTGCTCCAGGTGTCCCCTACTGTCCTCAGTCTCCTTGGGCTGGTGATCGTCAGTCTAAAACATTCTTGTCTTCCTCCTATTAAAGATACTGTTAATAGCTGGGCACAGTGGCATAGGCCTGTAGTCCCAGTGATACTCAGGAGGCTGAGGAGGGAGGATCACTTGAACCCAGAAGTTCCAGGCCAGGCTGGGAGACATACTGAGACATTGTCTCTAGGGAAAAACAAACAAACAAAAAACAGGCAAGGTGCCTCACACCTACAATCCCAACACTTTGGGAGGCCAAGGTGGGAGGGTCACTTGAGCCCCGAGTTTGGGACCAGCCTGGGCAACATAGTGAAACACCGTCTCTACAAAAAAATTAAAAATTAGCCCAGCATGGTGGCGTATGCCTGTGGTCCCAGCTATTTGGGGGGCTGAGGTGGGAGGATCACTTGAGTCCAGGAGGTTCAGGCTGGGCCAGGCCCAGCCCCACCTGTGAGCAGTAGCCAAGATCACACCACTGCATTCCAGCCTGTGCAACAAAGTGAGGCCCTGTCTCAAAAAAGAAAAGAAAAGAAAAGAAAAAAAAGTACTGATAATACCCCTCCGTGGACTGGATGTCCCTTCTAGTTCCCACCCCACATACCTGCTCCTTGTCTTAGTCAAACTTCTCCCTCAAGGTTGTCTAGATTCCCCCTTTCCCTGTTTGTACCTCAGGCTAAGCCTCTTGTCCATCCCCATCTTGGTGTCAAAGCCAAATTCCTTCTCCACCTTGACCGCGCAGTGCATTCTAGAGATGCCCTCCCCATTCACACGCTTCCACTCTGCCCTTATCACCTGACACATATCTTCTTCACTCCATAAATATCAAGTATGCACTGCAGACCCAGGGCACTGGGGACATAGCTGTGAACAGATGGATAAGGTCTCTGTTCCCTGGGGCTCCCACTCTGGAGGAGGCCACGGACAGCAAGCAAATAGACAGATGGATAAACAATTCAGACCACCATATAAACAAGACCAGCTACAGAGAGGTGCTTTGAAGAAAATAAAACCGGAAGTGACTAGAGAGTCTACTTTCCATGGGGTGGTCAGGGAAGGCCTTCCTAAAAAGGTGACATTTAAGCTGTGACACCAGAATGACAAGAAGGAGCCAGTCATGTGAAGGTGAAAAGGAGAAGATGTGAGCCAGGCACGGGATGCATGCCTGTTGTCCTACCTGCTCAGGAGAATGTGGCAGGAGGATCCCTTGAGCCCAGGAGACTGAGGCTGCAGTGAGCTCTGATTGCACCACTGTACTCCAACCTAGGCGAGAGAATGAGACCCTGTCTCTAGAAATAAAAATAAATGGTAAAAAACTGGACACTGGCCAGGCGCAGTGTCTCACACCTGTAATCCCAGCACTTCGGGAGGCCGAAGAGGGCAGATAACTTGAGGTCAGGAGTTTGAGACCAGTCTGGCCAACATGGTGAAATCCCTTCTCTAATAAAAATACAAAATAATGAGCTGGGCATGGTGGTGGACAGATGCCTGTAATCCCAGCTACTCAGGAGGCTGAGGCAAGAGAATTGCTTGAACCTGGGAGGCAGAGGTTGCAGTGAGCTGAGGATCATGCCACTGCACTCCAGCCAGCGACAAAGCGAGACTCAGTCTCAAAAAATGAAAAATAAATAAAAGATGGGCATAAACTTGATGTCCCTGAGACTTGTCCTTTCAGACCTAGGCTATATGTCACCCCTTCCAGAATGCCCTCCCTGACCTCTTAGGTTCCCCGGAGTACCCTTTGCCATTCTCGTTGACAGCGCACTAGAATGCTATTGTCTGATTATGGGTCTGTCAACCCTGACACACTGTGAGATGCTAAGGTCATGTCTTAGTCTTTGTGATCCCTGCCACCAGCACAGCAAACCCTAGAGATCAGGAGGATCTTGGGAGGGGACACACAGCCCTCCCTGGCCAATGCCACAAACTGCCTCCATGCTGCCAAGGCCCAACAGTAGATTGGAGGCTTTTCTGAAATGCAGCCTTGAAGTTTGTGTTTTCAAATCCCGCAGCTGACGACAGTCCCTGCCTGCTTCTTCCAGTGTCCCAGGTCCTGGTCTTTACTCCATCCACACCCTGCTGGATGCCTTCATTTTAAACCTCCTTGGAAACCATGGGATACAAAAAAAAGATACAAAAAATGATAAGCCTTAGTCATGCCATCATGATGCATATAATAATTCAACTGGAAATACAGGACCAGCCAACTACAAATTTTGGGGAGTAAAGTGTACATTTTGTTTTTGTTTTTTTTGAGTTTTGTTTTTGTTGTTGTTCTTGTTGTTGTTTGAGACGGAGTCTCATTCTGTTGCCCAGGCCCGAGTGTAGTGGCACGATCTTGGCTCACTACAGCCTCTGCCTCCTGGGTTCAAGCAATTCTCCCGCCTCAGCCTCCTGAGTAGCTGGGACTACAGGCGTTCGCCACCTCACCTGGCTAATTTTTGTGTTTTTAGTAGCGACAAGGTTTTGGCATATTGGCCAGGCTGGCCTCAAACTCCTGACCTCAAGTGATCCGCCCACCTTGGCCTCTCAAAGTGCTGGGATTATATGCCCAGCCCAAAGTGTACATTTTGAACAAAGCAAGAGATCTGATATTTCAACATATATTTTATGTCATTGTTCAGAGTGTCGAGTATCCAGTTAGTGAGCTTCTCCCCCGTATCTTGATATAAATTATTTCATTTATTGTTTAAATGATTATCATGCTATATGACCCAACATCTCCAGTAAGTTTTAACATAGCTAAAACATTACCAGAAACTGATCAAAATTTAAAAAGAAACTATATTTGTTCTGCTGCTGTATATCCATTTATATATTGATAGATTGCTTAAAAAGTAGGAAAGGGCTGTGTGTGGTGGCTCTTGGGAGGTTGAGGCAGGAGGATTGCTTGAGTCCAGGAGTTGGAGACCAGCCTGAGCAACACGGCAAAACCTTGTCTCTACAAAAATTTAGCCAGGTGTTGTGGCACACACCTGTAGTCCCAGCTAATCAGGAGGCTGAGGTGGGAGGATTGCTTGAGCCCAGTGGCCCAGGCTGTAGTGAGCCATGATTATGCCATTGCACTCCAGCCTGAGGAAGAGTGAGACCCTGTCTCAAAATAATAAATAAATAATAATAAATAAAAGATAGGAAAGTATAGCAGAACACCATCCATTTAAAATTATAAATGAATAAATAACAAAGAAAATGAGCCACACATTTTTTTTTCTTTTTGAGACAGGGTCTTGCTCTGTCACCAAGGCTGGAGTGCAGTGGCATGCTCAGGACTCACTGCAGCCTCAAACTCCCCAGGTTCAGGTGATCCTCCCACCTCAGCCTCTCGAGTAGCTGGGAATACGGGCATGTGCCTCATGCCCAACTAATTTTTGTTTTTTTTTGTAGAGATGAGGTTTAGTTCTGTTTCCCAGGCTGGTCTCAAACTCCTGTGCTTAAGCGATCTGCCCTCCTCAGTCTCCCAAAGTGCTAAGATTACAGGCATAAGCCACAGCACCTGGACAAGGCACACAATTCTTAAAAGCAAAATAAAACCTCTTTGGGCCTCAACTTTCTTATCTGTCTAGTGGAGATAGAGACTCCTACACCCCTATTTCATATGTTATCTAGAGCAGTGGTTCTTAAGTGGGGGTGATTCTGCCTTCATGGAATTTGCAATGTTTGGAGACATTTTTGGTTGTCACAACCAGGGAGAGGGTGCTACTGGCATCTAATGCGTAGAGGCCAGGGGTGTGGCTAAATGACAACCCCCTGCAACAAAGAATTCTTCAGCCCCAAGTGTCAATAGTACCAAGGTTGAGAAACCCTGGTCTAGAGGAGTAAAGAAAGGATTTGAGGCATTTGGCAAAAGTAAAAGCCTTTATGTTTTATTTTGTATTTTGTGGTAAGACAGCACAGAATTAAAAATGTAAACTTTACAAACATTGAAAAGTAATTATTCCCTTCCAAACCTGACCCCTGGTCCCTCAGTGCTCCTTCTCAGGGGCCATGACTTGTTTCAGTTTCTCATGAATCCTTCCAGAAAAATGCATTGCAAACACAAAGATATATTTTACACACATGCTAGCATATATACTCTCTATCTTTACCCGGCTTTGTTAATAAATTTAACAATGTAACTTGGAGGCTGGGTGCCCTGGTTCATACCTATAATCCCAGCACTTTGAGAGGAAGGTGGGAGGATTGCTGAAGCCCAGGAGTTCAAGACTAGCCTGGGCCACACAGTGAGACTACAAAAATTTAAAAATCAGCTGGAAAGGCTGTGGTTAGCTATGATCATGCCACTGTACTCCAACCTGGGCAACAGAGCCAGACTCTGTCTAAAATATATATGTATATATATATATATACACACACACATATATATATATACACATATATATATACACATATATATACACACACATATATATATACACACACATATATATATATATATATACACACACACACACATATGTATATAAACTTGGAGATGGCTTCATATCCTTGGTTGTGGAGCTTGTGGCACATAAGCCACAATATGAGCTCTGTGAGAGCAAGCAATCTTTACTTTGCTCTCTAATGTGTCCTAACTACTTTGAACAGTGGCTGGTGTGTAGTGTGTGTTCAATAGCTATTTTCAATATTTAAATAAATGTTTTGTGATTGATATTCCATTGTGTGCATATGCCATTATCCTCATCTTCTACTGAAGGATATTTAGATTGTTTCCAATCTCTTTCTGGCCATGTCCACGATACACCTGCATGAGTACATCTGTAGGATAAAGTCCTTGAACTGAGATTGCTGTCAGAGATGTGTGCATTTGTGACTTTGATAGACAGGTATTGCCAAATTAAAGACATTATTTTTGGTGGGTCTCTTCCACCCCAGTAAATTTCAAGCATTGCAAAATAATTGAAAATGCCAGTTTAGGTTGCAGATTTCTAAACAAGGATGCCCGAAAAAGCTCCCTCATTAGACAGAACTGGGCAGAATATGAGCTGGCCTTGAAAATGTATGGGATGATTGACTTGGAAAGGGGTGCTGAGCTGCCACTGTGGGCCTGATTAGTCATTGTTCTGGAAGCCCTGGAGACATGGGTGTTTTCAATCTATCCCCATTCTCTGGAGCACTGCGGCCTTCACCCGCCAACGCCATAGCCACAGCTGCCTCTGCAGCTTGGGAGTGTGTCCTGCCCCCTCACCGTAGGGGAGAAATGCCACAGGAAGAGTCATGAGAATTATCCACATTGGGATTTCGGAGCCAGCACTTAGCTGATGGGAAAAAGGCTCATGACTGGCTTCTACTGCCTTTGAGTTGCCACTTGGGCAGTGAGAATGATGATTTGATGGAGGCAAATTAAGATAGTGAAGGAGTGCTGTATCCTATGTTCTGGCACTGTGCCTTACACACAATGTCTCATGTAATCTTTCCAACATGAAGCAGATATTATTTTCCTCATTTTAGGAGTGGAGAAACTGGGGCATGGAATGGTTAAGTAACTTGCCCAACATCGCACATTTGGAGGTGTCAGGGCCAGGACTGGCCTAATTCCAGCACCTGGATTCCTAACCACTCCATCTCACTGCCTCTCCAAATTACCAATTTTGGCTTCTATTATTAAAGGATCTGTTTCTTCAGGACTCCTCCTTTTAGAGTTGTTTCTAAGTCTGTCAGACAGCTGGATATGTGGGAGGCTGCCAGATCCCCTTCACCAGAGACTCACTGATGAACATATACTAAGTGCTAATTGCCAAGAGCCATGCTGATTTGCAAAGGGACTCTTAATGATAGCTATCTCGTTCTTTCCTGCAGTCAAATCTTATCTTCACTTCTAGCTCATGAACACCGAGAGGGCACGGGCCATGTCTGATGGGCTGGTGCTTAGTAGGATCTCAGAAGACTGTTGTTTGAGAGTCTAACCAGTGCTGAAAGTGTGAGCGGTGCACGCTACCTGACCCAGCCTTGTCCTGGTACAAAACCATCTTTGGGTTTCTTTACCACCTTGATGCTATAGCTTACTTATTGCCTTGGCTGTTTTCTTCTTCTTCTTTTTTTTTTTTAGAATGAGTCTCACTCTTATCGCCCAGGCTAGAGTGCGGTGGCGTGATCTCGGCTCACTGCAACCTCTGCCTCCCAGGTTCAAG
>NW_012114844.1:3968186-3969035 GCF_000951035.1 Colobus angolensis palliatus | reverse complement strand
TGCACCACTGCACTCCAGCCTGGGCGACAAGTGAGACTCTGTCTCAAAAATAAACAATAAAAAATAAATTTAAAAAATAAAAAATAAAAATCAGAATCCCTGCTGGCAATAAGATGCTGGATAAAATGAATTACATGGATCATTTTTCTTTTTCTTTTTTAAAATCAATTAATCATTTCACTGTTTTATTTATCCAACAAATAGTCACTTCTGCTGCCTACAGTAGAACTTAGACAAGAAAAACAGCATGAACCTTATTTTGAAACTGCTATTGCCAACATGAAAAGTGAAGTTGGTTATATAATTTTTGGGATTGAGAAGGATATTTTAAAGATGAAATCAACAGCAAAATCTGTAGGAAAACAGTTTATGGATATGCCTGTATGAAAAGTAAAAACTTGTCCATATCTTAAAACTTCATAAATCCAACATCCAAAACATAGGAGACCTAGCAAGATCAGAGGAAACAGAGGGAAGACTATCAAATAAATAATACAAGAGTTTTCTCAGAACTGGAGCACATGAATTTCTAGATGGGTTTACTGGTTTCCAGCACACACACACAAAAAGACCCACACCAAGACATGACATCTTGGCGTACCATAACTCTGGGATATTAGAGAAAATTGTTTCCAGATTTTCCAGAGAAGGAAGAAAAATGGTCCAAAGACTCTGTAACTGGGGTGGCAACAGAATTCTCTCCAGTAATGCTACAGATTAGAGGTCAACAGAGCAATGCCTTCAAAATTCTAGGGAGAATGGTTTCCAACATAGGATTCAACTCCCAGACTCTTGATCAAGTGTAAGAAAGTGGAATAAGAACATTTTAAGACATACAAGGTCAAACTT
>NW_012114844.1:3955531-3967301 GCF_000951035.1 Colobus angolensis palliatus | reverse complement strand
TTTTTTTTTTTTTTAAGACAAGGTCTTGCTCTGTTGCCCAGGCTGGAGTACAGTGGCGTGATCTCGACTCACTGCAACCTCCACCTCCCAGGTTCAAGCGATTCTCCTGCCTCAGACCCCCGAGTAGCTGGGATTACAAGCTTGCACCACCATACCCGGCTAATCTTTGTATTTTTAGTAGAGACAGGGTTTCACCATGTTGGCCAGGCTGGTCTCAAACTCCTGGTCTCAAGCAATCTACCTGCTTTGGCCTCCCAAAGTGCTGGGATTACAGTTGTGAGCCACTGCACCCAACCAATCCTTCTGAGTCTTAAATCCTTAGTGTAAAAAAAGAGTTGTTGGCTGGGTCCAGGGGCTCATGCCTGTAATCCCAGCACTTTGAGAGGCCAAGGCAGGAGGATCACTTGAGCCCAGGAGTTCGAGGTTGCAGTGAGCTATGATCACACCACTTCACTACAGCCTGGGCAGCAGAGCTAGACCCCAACTCAAAAAAAAAAGGGCAGGGGATTAAAATAATGGCCCATGGTATAATAATGATTACAGTAACACCCTATGGCATTAAAATAATGCCCCAAATGAGATGATATATGTGAAAGTACTTTGTAAACTAGTGTTAGTCACAGTGGAAGTTCCTTAGCAACTTCTGCCAACCTAACTCACTGCAACACCACCAATCTCCCAGTAAAACATAGAGACTATAATGCCCAGCCATTAGCCCATTGCTACTAGTAGAATATAGTTTCCTTCCCTACATTAAATGTGGCCCTTTGGACCAACAGCAGAACGTCACCTAGGAGTTTGTTAGAAATACAGCATCTGGGCCAGGCAAGGTGGCTCACACCTGTAATCCCAGCACTTTGAGAGGCTGAGGTGGGCGGATCATGAGGTCAGGAGTTCGAGCCCAGCCTGGCCAATATGGTGAAACCCTGTCTCTACTAAAAATACAAAAATTAGCCGGGTGTGGTGGCATGCGCCTTTAGTCCCAGCTACTCGGGAGGCTGAGGCAGAAGAATCGCTTGAACTTGAGAGGCAGAGGATGCAGTGAGCTGAGATCATGCCACTGCACTCCAGCGTAAGTGACAAAGCGAGACTCCATCTCAAAAAAAAAGAAAAAGAAAAGAAAAGAAATACAGCATCCGGCTGGGTATGGTGGCTCATTCCTGTAATTCCAGCACTTTGGGAGGCTGAGGCCAGAGGATTGCTTGAGACCAGGAGTTCAAGACCAGCCTGGGCAACAGAGCAAGACCCTGTCTCTACACAAAATCAAAAATTAGCCAGGTGTGGTGGTGCATGCCTGTAGTCCCAGCTACTTGAGAGGCTGAGGCAGGAGGATCACTTGAACCTGAGAGCTGGAGGTTACAGTGAGCTGTGATTGTGCCACTGCACTCCAGCCTACATGACAGAGTGTGACGCTGTCTCAAAAAAACAAACATACAAACAAACAAACAACAGATATTTTATGTCTTTCTGAAGGGAGGAAGGAAAATTAATAGAATACAGGCCAGGCGCGGTGGCTCACGCCTGTAGTCCTAGCACTTTGGAAGGCCAAGGCGGGCGGATCGCTTGAGCTCAGGAGTTTGAGATCAACCTTGGCAACATGGCAAAATCCCATCACTTCAAAAAATACAAAAATGAGCCAGGGTATCAGGGAGAGGCAAGTGGAGATAGCTTGAGCCTGGGAGGCAGAGGTTGCAGTGATCCAAGATCGGGCCACTACACTCCAGCCTGGGTGACAAAGCAAGATCCTATCTCAAAATAAAATAAAACAAAATACAGCATTTAAAAACGTTATTTTATTTTTCAATTTTTATTTACTTTTTTTTGATACCAAGTTATGAGACTGGCTAATTTTTTAATTTTTGGTAGAGTCAGGGTTTCACCATGTTGCATTATGTTAATTTTCTAGTTAAAAGTTGAGCAACCCTATGAAGTAAACTTACTACAGGTTGAGCATCCCTAATCCAAAAATCCAAAATCTGAAATGCTCCTTTTGAGCACTGACATGCCGCAAGTGAAAATTCCATACCCAACACCTTTGCTTTCTATGATTCAATGTACCTAGACTTAGTTTCGTGCACAAAAATTTTTTTAAAATTTGTTTCTGTAAACTGTTTGAGTGCAGAGATGTTCTTCACAATCTCAGTACAGTACAGATTTCTTCCCCAAAACGAAATGAGAAGGAAAAAAAGAAAAAGAGCTATATAAAATATGCCCATGGAGAACCAAGCCAATCTCATCTTTCTTTAAAAACAAAACAAAACGATCCTTTTGAATGTGTTGTGCAGGCCTAGGATTAAAGCCACAGGCTTTTGGTGCACCATGAGCCCAGGGCTTTGCTCAACTCACAGCTAGCGTGGCGGGCGGAGCAGCCCCATAGCCCCAGCCATCCTCACTGCTTGCACAGAAGCTTCCTGAACCTAAGGCATCTGTTCCCAGCTCTCCTTATATTCCCAGTCCCCACTCTGGGCCTGTCTCCCTAACACCCTCATCATTTTAGGAGTCCCAGAATTGAACCCTGAAATACTCCCTCCATCAACTCTGGGCTCAGATCTTTGCCCTTCTCTGTGTCACAAGGAAATTTCAGTCAAGAGGGCAGGAACGGGTGTTTTCAGGCCGTGCAGCAAAGCCATTGCCAGTTTTAGGCAAATTTTATCTCTTCTTATTCGGTCTGAGCCAGACTAACCTTCTCACCACCAAGCAATCCTGCCTCTGCTGGACCTGCAACTTAGGCAACTCTGGATGGAGGTGGGATGAGGGAGCCCAGGGCAGATTTCAAGAGGTCTAGGAATGGATGTGTGCATACACAAAATTATTTAAAATAATGTATAGGCTGGGCATGGTGGCTCACGCCTGTAATCCCAGCATTTTGGGAGGCCGAGGCAGGCGGATCACCTGAGGTCAGGAGTTTGAGACCAGCCTGGCCAACATGGTGAAACTCTGTCTCTACTAAAAATACACAAATTAGCCGGGACTATAGATGGTGGTGCCCATCTATAGTCCCAGCTACTCAGGAGGCTGAGGCAGGAGAATTGCTTGAACCCAGGAGGTGGAGGTTGCAATGTGCCGAGATAGTACCACTGCACTCCAGCCTGGGCGACAGAGGGAGACTCCATCTCAAAATAAAAAAAATAAATAAATAAAACAATGCATAAAATTACCTTCATGCTATGTGTATAAGGTGTATATGAAACATAAATACATTCCATGTTTACACGTAGGCCCCGTCCCCAAGATTTGCATTATACATATGCAAATATTCCAAAATCCAAAAAATCCAAAATCTAAAACACTTCTGATCTCAAGCATTTTGAATAAGGGAAACCCAACCTTTATCTCCAATGTGCAGACAAGAAAAAAAATGGAGATTAAGTCCCTTGCCAGTAACTGGCAGAGCCAGGACTTGTAGGTAGATCTGTCTGCCTCCAGGTGCCAGGCCCACAGCCATTATCCTATTCCCTGATGGGAAATGCCAAAAGTGTAGAGAAAATACAGATGGTGCAGAAACATTTGAGAAATGTACAGCCTTGCCAGAAATTAAAGGAATGCAAATCCAAGCAACTGTGGAGCATTTGCCACCTATCAAATTTGCAAAGGTTTTTGTGCTTTTACTATTTAATTTGCTTTACATCCAAGTAATATATGTTCATGGTTTAAAAGAGTCAGGTTGTATACAGAAATACGAGCTGAAAACCAGCCCACTCTGTCCTAGCCCATCAAACACACACACACACACACACCCCCCACTCATGCAGTGGGAGGAGGGGAAGGCCCCTGAGCCAGGCCAGGCCTGTCTCCCTATCATGGCCTTGACCTACTGTCTGTTGCTTCCGGACCCCCTCACTTCCTCTGGGCTCTCCAGGGACTCTGGGAATACTGCCCTGATGTTTCTGTGATCTTCCCAGTGCAGCAAAGCAAGGGGTCGAGTGGCCTATTGTGGAGATGGGAATGGGGAATCAAAGGGATTATGCAGCAAGACACCAAAACTTGACACAGTCACCTATAATCTCATGGTGGGGAAATTTTCTCAAGGGAAAAATCAACACTGGCCACATAATTTGTACAAAACTACATGTGGAAATGCTGTATTTTCACTGCAGTAATAATATAAAGAGTTTTGTGTTTTAGGATTTTTTGTTTGTTTTTTTGAGACAGGGTCTTGCTCTGTCACCCAGGTTGAAGTACAGTGGCAGGAACATGGCCCACTGCCCCCCAACCTCCCCTGCTCAAGTGATCCTCCCAGCTTGGCCTCCCAAAGTGTTGGGATTACAGGGGTGAGCCACTGCACCTGGCCATAAAGGGATTTTTTTTTTTTTGAAACAGGGTCTCCTCTGTTGCCACAGATGGAGTGCAGTGGCACAAGCATGGCTCACTGCAGCCTCCAACTCTTGGACTCAGGCGATCCTCTTACCTCAGCCTCCTGAGTAGCTAGGACCTCAGGCACATACCACCACACCCAGCTAATTTTTTTTTTTTTTGATAGAGAAAGGGTCTCACTATGTTGCCCAGGCTGGTCTTGAACTCCTGAGCTCAAGTGTTCCTCTTGCCTTGGCCTCCCAAGGTGCTAAAATTACAGGTGTGAGCCACTGTGCCTGAACATAAAGATACTTTTTTAAAAGAAAAATAAATGCATCCGGCCAGGTGCAGTGGCTCACACCTGTAATCCCAGCACTTTGGGAGGCCGAGGTGGGCAGATCACTTGAGGTCAGGAGTTCGAGTCAGCCTGGCCAATATGGCAAAACCCTATCTCTACTAAAAATACAAAAATTAGCCAGGTATGGTGGCACACAGCTGTAGTCCCAGTTAATCGGGAGGCTGAGGCAGGAGAATTGCTTGAACCTGGGAAGTAGAGGTTGTAATGAGCCAAGCTGGAGCCACTGCACTCCAGCCTGGGCAACAAAGCAAGGCTCTGTCTCATAAATAAATAAATAAGAAAAAGAAATCTATCCCCAACTTGTGACCCCCTCTCACCAATAACTGTTTCTCTTAGGAGACTCCCCTGGTGTGCAGATTTTAGGAGTGTTGTCAGCAGAGCACCTCAGGGAAAACTGGACAGGCTCTTCAGAGGGAGGCTTCTGTTCACCTGCTGGGTAGGCCTTTAGGCAAGTCCTCTCTCTGAGCCTGCTTCTTCCTGTGTTAAGTCTGGGTCACATTCCCTGTCTCACAGAGCAGTCATGGGGACTGGAGGTGATGATCCTTGTAAAACACCTGGCACTGGACCTGGCACATAGTAGATGCTCAGCCAATGTGAAGAAGCTGCAGTGAGCTATGATCAGGCCATTGCACTCCAGCCTGGGTGACACAGCGAGACCTTGTCTCTAAAAACACTCTTCATATTAGAAGGTGTCTTATTTTACAAATGAGAAAACAGACCAGAATGGGAAAAGTCACTTGATTTTACACAGAGTGCTAGGGCACAGAGACTAGAACCCAGGCCACTTGACATTCAGTGACAACTTCCACTGAAGGAAGAAAAAATCCCAGGCATCAGACCCTGCTGGAAGGAAACCCTGGGAAAGCATGATCTAATTTTGGAAACTTTCGATCAGATTCCCAGTTCATCCAGATTCTGGCCTAGTCTATGTCTCGGTAAGTAGGCTAATCTCCCTTTCCTAACTGCTGGGCAGAGAATGTCACTTACTGCAGATTCCCTGTCTCCTGGGAAAGCAAGGCAGAGGCCTGGGAGTGATGGGGAGGCTCTGGCAGTGGTGATTGATTGAGGGCAGGAGACATGAAGGAGATCTGCCCTCCGGGAACCACCTCCCAGCTCCTGGTGGCATGTTGTGCCTGTGTTCTAGATGGAGGTAGGAAAGAAGGAAAAGGCAAGTGCACGGTATGCCAGGTTTGACATACAGTGGGAGCTCCAGACTAAAGTTGGCCAAGAAGTTCCAGAGAGGGCCTTCAGCAAAACAGGAGGTCACTCTAGCCTCTCAATAATAATCACAAGAAGAAGAGTTCCGTACTGGGCACAGAGCTGAAGGCTTTCTCTCATGAGGTTGGTTAATTGTCCTATGACCCTGACAAGGGGTTATCAGCATCTTCCTTTACAGATAGGCAGGATTAATTGGTTAACCTCTGGCTGGAGGTGGTGGCTCACACCTGTAATCCCAGCACTTTGGGAGGCTGAGGTGGGTGGATCACCTGAGGTCGGGAGTTCAAGACTAGCCTGGCCAACATGGCAAAACCCCATTTCTACTAAGAAGTACAAAAATTTGCTGGGTGTGGTAGCAGGCACCTGTAATCCCAGCTAACCAGGAGGCTGAAGCACGAGAATTGCTTGAACCCGGGAGGCGGAGATTTCAGTGAGCGAAGATCGCACCACTGCACTTCATCCTGGGTGACAGAGTGGGACTCCATCTCGAAAATAAAATAAAATAAAATAAAATAAGAAAAATAAAAACTGGTTAACCCCAAGACATACACCTGGTAAGTGGCATAAAGGGGACCATGGTCTCTCCTCCCCTGGGAGCCCTCCCATCCCTAACTGATACCCCTTCCTTCAGCCTGTTGCCCTGCCCCTCACTCTCTATCTTGTTACCCTGCTTTGTTTCATTGTCACTCTTTCCCCCATAAATTCATCTCATTTACTTGTTTGTCTTTATCCCCTAGTAGAAGACACACTCCAGGCTGCATCCTGGGTGCTTAGCAAAGTGCTTGGCACATAGTGGGCACGCAATGAATGTTTTTGGAAGTAAACAGAGTGGTGGCAGACGAAAGTCTCTTCTGAGGAAGTGATATTTGGGCTGAGGCCTGAGTGCTGAGAAGGAGCAGCCACATGGTAATCCGGTTGAAGGGCATTCTTGGCAGATGGAACAGCACCACTCCGAGGCAGGCCAGAGTGGTGTACCTGGGGAAGGGCCACTGTGTCTGGAGTGAAGTGAGCAAGGCTCAGAGTGGTAGGTGACAAGGTCTAGGACATGGGCAGAGAGAGCACAAACAGAGGACTTGTCAACCCTGGCATACAGTGGCATTGCCTAGGCACCTTTACAAATACCAGGGCTGGCCAGGAACGGTGGCTCATGCCTATAATCCCAGCACTTTGGGAGGCTGAGGCGGGCAAATCACAAGGTCAGGAGTTTGAGACCAGCCTGGCCAACATAGTGAAACCTGTCTCTACTAAAAATACAAAAATTAGCCAGGAATGGTGGCTTGCGTCTGTAGTCCCAGCTCCTCGGGAGGCTGAGGCAGGAGAATCGCTTGAACCTGGGAGGCGGAGATTGTGATCAGCCAAGATCGCTCCACTGCACTCCAGCCTGGGCAACAGAGTGAGACTCTGTCTCAAAAAAAAAAAAAAAAAGAAAAAAGAGCTATAGTTGAGTGCCTCTGTCATGAGGCCTTGTAGTCCAAAGCAGGAAATCTGGGTTTTATTTTAACTAGAGGAGGAACTCACTGGAATTGGAAGCCAAGGCAATATTAGGATCAGCTCAAAAATCACCTCCTCCAAGAAGCCCTTCAGGATTCCCCAGGCTTTAGGACCCTCCTCTATGCATGCTGAGCATTAGTGCTGACCCAGTCTTGGTCTCTCAACACTGGACCTTTTTTTTTTTTTTTTAGATGGAATCTTACTCTGTCGCACAGGCTGGAGTGCAATGGCCTGCCATCTCGGCTGTCTGCAACCTCCGCCTCCCAGATTCTCTTGCCTCAGCCTCCCAAGTAGCTGGGATTACAGGCACATGCCATCAAGCCCAGCTAATTTTTGTATTTTAGGTAGAGACAGGGTTTTACCATGTTGTTCAGGCTGGTCTCAAACTCCTGACCTCAGGTGATCCGCCCCCTGGGCCTCCCAAAATGCTGAGATTACAGGCGTGAGCCCTGGCACCTGGCCCAACACTGGTCTTTTAAACCCTGTTTGTGTGTCTCTTTCTCTGACTGCTCCTAGATTAGTTGCTTCTCAGGCTGACCTTGGGAAGAAGGTCACAGATACTTGCAGAGCAGACAACAGTGAAGGTGGAGATGAAGGGTACCCATGGCTAAAGCAGGGGAGGAGAAATGCCTTTATCAGGAGCAGGGGGTTCAAGGAAGCAGGGTTGGCGGGCAGTGGGCTGCCAGGCCCCACTGGTCGGACTTGGGCAACCCTCCTTGGGCTTCAGTTGGCTATCTCGGGGCCCACACGGGAGGTGGAGGGGCACACTGCCTCCACAGGAAGAATTTGTATGACCTCCCTTCTCCGCCCCCCGAGTATCAGAGTCCCTGTGGGAGGCACTGGGAAGCTGGAGCTGCGTCGTCGGGCGGGAACCAGCAGCTGTGGCCCCACACCTTGGGTGGATCACAGACGCTGTTTCCTCTGGTTCGGGCTTCCGGCCTCCACATCTCAGTTCACCCGCAAAGGGTCCCCGGTTCAACGCGAATTCAAGGGTACAGAAGCAGCTAATGGAAATACAGCTCGGAGGCCTTTGGGGTGGGACCATGGGTGCAGTTGGCCGATCGCAGGCTAGCGAGTGGTCCCCAGTTTTTAAAAGGTGCTGCGGCGAGGTACCGCAGACCCCTAATTCTCTCTCAGCGACTGCCGGTGTTGGAGTGGATCTGAGCGGATCCCTGCATCGCCATCTACGGCGATGGCGTCCGCCAGCGGCAGGGTCGAATCGCCCGAGCTCTCTGGGCCGTGCTCCCCTTCAGCTGGCTGGAAGAGGCGTCGTCAGGGCTGCGCCCTAACAGCTCCCTGGACAACGGATTGGAGAGCACTTGCCCGGCCCGGAGTCCCCGCAGCCTGGACGGCCTGGACTGGGTGGCAGGGGCAGTCTCGGCGCCGGCGCTGCGGGCGCTGATTGCGGGCGCCTACTGGGCCCGGTGCGCTGTAGGCCTGGTGCGCAACATGCTGGTGCTAGTTCTAGTCCCGCCGCCACTGGCTGCTCAATTGCTTCCTCCTCAACCTGGCAGCCACTGACCTGCAGTTTGTGCTAACGCTGCCTTTTTGGGTCGTGGACACGGTGCGCAACTTCAGCTGGCCCTTCGGGGGTGCCATCTCTGCAAGGTGGTGCTGACGCTCACCGTGCTCAACATGTATGCCAGCAGCTTCTTCCTCAGCGCCATGAGCCAGTCACGGTGCAATAGCGTGTGTGCCGGGCCAGCTGTGTGTGCTGCCTGCTCTGGGCTATGGCTGTCCTGGCTACAGCACCCACCGCCCTGTTCGCCAGGGCAGCTAGGGTGGGGGGAAAGCACTCGTGCTTGCTGCGCTTCCCCGATGGCGGCCCCAACTGGCAAACGCTCTACCACCTGCAGAGAAGATCGCGGTGGCCTTCGTGCTGACGCTGGCCACGCTGGGCACTTGCTAGCTGCTACTGCTGCTGCTCTTCCTGCAATTTTGGCGCGCACGCTGGCCGTCGAGGGTCAGGCGCCGACTGCTTTCCTGAGTCACCTGCTCGCTGGCCTGCATGCTGCTGGCCTTAGTGCTCTGTTGGCTGCCCAACCAAGCGTTCACACTCTGAGGGATGCTGATCAAACTGAACGCCATGCCCTTGGACTGCTCTTACTTCCTGTCTCAGGCCTACCTCTTTCCGGTCTCCATCTGCCTGGTGCACTGCAACAGCTGCCTCAGCCCACTGCTTTACTGCCTGCTGTGGCGCCACTTCCCACAGGGCCTTCCAGAGCTGTGTAGCTAAGCCCAGCGCCCGGTGCCCCTCCCAGCTCCCATGGCAGCGCCCCAGCGGCTGCACTCTCCCAATGAGGGCTGCTTGTCTTTGCCGCAGTACCAAAGGCACGGGGTAAATTGGCTCATTTGGGGTTAGGGCGATGACATCAAGAAGCAGGGTCTGACCTCTAGGCCACTATTCTGGGGTCTCTCAGAAGGTCAGGGTTGGTCCATTGGTGGAGATTACTTAAGACTGAGAGTCATCATTAACCTGCGTGTCCTAAGGTGAGCCCCATCTTCCCTGGCTTCAGTTTCCCCATTCAAAAAGTTTGGGTATGAGATGAATCCTGGGGACTCTGCCAGGTCCAGCACTTTGATCCTCCTAGCACAGCCTCGGCAAATGGTATGAGCTCCATTCATTGCACTTTAAGGGACTTAACTGTCCTGGTTTCTGTTTTGTTTCCTTTTTATTTTTAGGAGGGAGCTCCCAGGGAGAGGTCTGGGCCATTTTTGGAAACCTACAATGGAGGAACATCAGGCTCAAAGACAGCCCTCAATGGCTGAAGATTTCTGAGCTTTCATCTTTAAGACCTTCCTGTTACATGTCCTCTTAAGATCCTGGGGACTTGACTGACCCCAAGCAGCACTGATTCAGCAGTATGCTGACTCCGAGAGTGTTAGATATTGCATGAAAAGGGGCTGCAAGAAGCAGCCAGAGGGCTGAAGCTGTGCAGTTTGGAGAAGGGGACAGGGTAGTAACCCTCTCCCACCCCCAGGCTGGGTGAAGCAGCAGTGGCCTGGGTGACCACAGAGGGCAGAACTGGGACCAGTGGTAGAAAAGTCATAGGAAGCAGATTGCAATCCTAATTATGACAGACTTTTTCCATTTTTGAGCAACTGAGCCTCATGAGTTCCCTGTCTTTGGAGGTATTCCAGCAGAGACTAGCTGATCACTTACAAAGAATGTTGGAGACAGAATTGATGCATCTAGTGAGGCTGTGGAGTGACTAGATGATTTCTGCAATTCCTTTTAGCCTGGTGACCCTGTACCTGATATGGGACCAGGTAGGAGTATAACTTCAGCGTTTGCATGCTGTAAGCCTTAGCAGTCAGCATCCTCTCTTCCCCTGCTCCCCCAAAGCACCTGAAGGTTAATCTAAAGACAGCCAAGTTAGATCCTTTCTCTAGTAGGCAACACTTGAGTCTCATATTGATGCAAAGCCGCCATAAAGCAGCATTCTCAATACACATCACTTGAGATTAGATGGCCAGAGGTCAGAATTTATATTTGCATGCTTGCGAAAAGACCTGCTCATAAATTTCATGCCTGATGCATTGAATGAGAAAGACTTGATGCTTGAACATAGAGGGAAAAACACATTCCACAATGCCTGCTGTCCAAGCAAAGAGCCTGCACAGGACCTTGTGTCAACCCAAATGTCTACAAATGTATCATCCCAGAGCAGCCTGAATTGGGGGCAATACCTACCCACAGCTAGCGCCTGATGGAATAAGAGTGCCTGAACCGCTTGGTGTGGGCGATACTATTATTCCTTCAAAGTACTCCAGACCAAAGAATCTTAGCTCCTATTGTAGTGGTTGTCTACTTAAAAGGAAAGTTACATTTTTGGAAAGAAGAAAACACAGTGTCAGTTCTAGGAGTCAGGAAACATTTAAAAGATAAAGAAAGAAGAGAATGCAGTGGTTCACAGGTAGCTTTAAACCTTGATTATTTTTCTTGGTGTTCTTTTTTTTTCCGAGGCTGAGTCTCACTTTGTCGCCAGGCTGGAGTGCAATGGCACAATCTCGGCTTACTACAACCTCCACCTCCTGGATTTAAGCAATTTTCCTGCCTCAGCCTCCTGAGTAGCTGGGACTACACTACAGGTGCATGCCACCATGCCCAGCTAATTTTTGTATTTTTAGTAGAGACAGGTTTCACCATGTTGGCTAGGATAGTCTCGATCTCTTGACCTCGTGATCCACCAGCCTCGGCCTCCCAAAGTGCTGGGATTACAGGCGTCTGAGGCACTGGGCCTGGCCTTTCTTGGTGTTCTTTTTAAAGTGAGTCATGGCCAGACACGGTGGCTCACACCTATAATTCCAGCCATTTGGGAGACCAAGGCCAGTGGAGGATCACCTGAGGTCAGGAGTTCAAGACCAGCCTGGCCAACATGGTGAAATCCCGTCTCTACTAAAAATACA
>NW_012114844.1:3935158-3955182 GCF_000951035.1 Colobus angolensis palliatus | reverse complement strand
TGGGAGGCCAAGGCAGGTGGATCACCTGAGGTCAGGAATTCGAGACCAGCCTGGCCAACATGGTGAAACCCTGTCTCTACTAAAAATATAAAAATTAGCCGAGCATGGTGGCAGGCGCCTGTAACCCCAGCTACACTGGAAGCTGAGATATGAGAATCACTTGAACCCAGGAGGCGGAGGCTGCAGTGAGCTGAGATCGGCACTCCAGCCTGGGCGACGGAGAGAGACTCTGTCTCAAAAAAAAAAAAAAGAAAAAATGTTCTAGTCCTTTCCTGAGCCCCAGCCTACTCTCTTGGGGGCCCTTGTATTCCCACTTTGTGCCCACTGCTCTACTCCTGTGTGCCCTGTGCCCTTTCTCTGTCTGTATTGTGGTTCTCACTCTCCACTCCCGGACACCCTGCACTTCCTCTGGCCTACCTGGCTCCCCCGGCACAGTGCTTTGCCTGTGAGGTATAGCAACCTGAATGCTGAGTATGTTTTCATGTTTTCTCTTCAATTATGAACTGTCAACGTGTGTCTGACTTTTGCTTGAATTGCTTATACAGTAGGTTCTCAATAAATAACCAATATGTGAGTGCACTCTGCAAGGTACATTCTCATTCTCCAGTTTGCCTGTGTATGATGCTGTCTTCGGTCTCTTTCCTCATTCCCTTACCCTGAGCAGGGTCTGCCAAAGCCTCGCCTAGATTCCAGAAAGTTGCTCCTAAAATCCAAGCTCTTGAGGAATGGGCCAGCTGGCTGAGTCTTCTCTGGCACTCACATTTGTTCAGCCTGCCACATTCCCCTTTATGTCATCATCTCAGTTCATCCTCATAGCATCTTTGGGAGCTGGATCTTATTATTGTTCCCACCTCCTGCAGGAGCAAACTGAGGCTTCAAGCAGAGGAGTGGCATATAGTCAATCAACAACAGAGCTGAGAGACAATCCCAGGTCTCCCACCCTGCACTGCCTTTAATAAGAGTTGTCAGACTGGAGTTAATCAAGACAGAAATGATCCAAGTAAATGTGGAGATGACTGATGGCTTGCTACTTTCTATAGTTGTTTTATTTATTTATTTATTTATTTATTTATTTATTTTTGAGATGGAGTCTCACTCTGTCACCCAGGTTGGAGAGCAGTGGTGCTATTTTGGCTCACTGCAACCTCCGCCTCCTGGGCTCAAGCGATTCTCCTGCCTCCCGAATAGCTGGGACTACAGGCACACTTGGCTAATTTTTGTACTTTTAGTATAGATGGGGTTTCACCATGTTGGCCAGGCTGGTCTTAAACTCCTGATTTCAGGAGATCCACGTGCCTCAGCCTCCCAAGCGCTAAGATTACAGGTGTGAGCCACCACATCCGGTCAACAGTTGTTTTATCTTAATAGAGGTTGTCCTAGAGACTTTTGGATTTGTGGGGGTTGCTTGAGGATGGTGGACTTGGGTTTGCAGCAAAAGCTTCTCTGAGAAACGGAGTCTTGACCACTGACTGATATAAGGCCACTCCTGGCTGAATTCCAACCACCCAGGACAGGATGGGAGAGGCAGGGCAGGGAAAATCAGATCACAGCAGCTGGCGGAATAGGTGGGAGGTGAGGAGAAGAGTCCGCAATGTCCACACATGGGAGCTGAGGAGCTGAGACTGCAAATGCAGACAGCCCTTTCAACATGACCTGGGATGGAGAAAGAGAATGGGAAGTTGCCATAGGGTTGTAAGAGAAGCAGGTGGCTCTTTAGGTACTTGTGGGAAGGAGCCAGTAGAACAGAAGAGGCTGAAGACAGAAGAGAGAAGAGACCATGGAAGAGTGAGCGCTTGCGAGGGATGAGAATACCTAGAGTTATTTAGGGGGCTGGGGAGGTAGTTGTAGATAGCATGAACCCCAAGATTGACAACCATATCTGAAAGAAGATGCTATTGTGCATTGAATTGTGTCCCCCCACCTCCAAAAAAATATGTTGAAGTCCAGCCCAAGATTAGAAGTATGGGAGTGGCCCCACATGGTCTAACAGGGAGCCACAGCAGAGGTTTTGGGCTCAAGGAGGCTAGTTGAGTGGGAAGGACAGACAGTGTGAAGGTAAAAGTGGCTCTGGTTGCAGTAGAGGTAGTGTGGCACAGAGGAGAAAGCATGAGCACAGTCACTTCTGGGCTATGCCTTTGGTTGTGAGTGAAGCATGCCTTAAAAAAATTTTTTTTTCCTTTTTTTTGAGACGGAGTCTTGGTCTGTTGCCCAGACTGGGGTACAATGGCACAATCTCAGCTCACTGCAACCTCTGCCTTCCAGGCTCAAACGATTCTCCTGCCTCAGCCTCCCGAGTAGTTGGGATTATGGGTGAGCACCACCACACCCAGCTAATTTTTATAGTTTTAGTAGATGCGGGATTTCACCATGTTGGCCAGACTGGTCTTGAACTCCTGACCTCAAGTGATCCGCCCACCTCGGCCTCCCAGCATGCTGGGATTACAGGCATGAGCCATGTGCCCAGCCAAAATCTTGAGTTTTGTCTTCAAAAGTAGTCTAGTTGGTTGTCTGCTGCCTACTGTTCACAAGTTTATTTTACAATAAAAAAGAATGATCCCCTTCTCCCATCCTCAAGTGACTGACGCTCTTGGAAGATATTCCAGCTATATCCTGAGTAGCACTGTGGAGAGCCCCATTTTGAGAAGCATGAACTTTGAGAAGCAGGGTAAAGCCCAGAATCCTTTGTCTCCCCCATGGCCTTGGCACGGCCCAGACTCCCTCTCCAGTCTTCTCTGGCCACGCCCCTCATGCCTGTGCCCTGAGCAAATCCACTTCCTGATGTTCCTTCTGCCTGGAATGCCAGTCCTGCCCTGCCCTGCTGGTTGGGAGGTTTTCTTTTGTTCCCAAAGTCCGTTGTGTATCTGATACTGTGGTGCTCTGTTGTCCTGGCTGCTGATCCCTAGACTCAGCACCCTGAGTCAGAACCCACTTCCCTTTTTGGCCTTCTTGCCTCTCAAAGCATTTTTTACCACCTCTTTTAAAGCACTCAGGTTCCACAGACAGTGCTTTGGGCCTGATGGAAATAATGTTTTAGATCCCCAGATATGGCGGAAATAATGTTTTAGACCGCCAGATATGGCAGGTTTGTATTGATAAGTCATGCACTTGTTGAGGTTTCCTCTGGTTCCTGGGGGCTCTGAAGAGCACCTGCCACAGGGTGCTTCTGGTTCCATCCGTTGTGGGCATGGCACCCCCTTCCTGAGGTGAGCAGGAGCTTCTGGAAGCTGGGACCATGCTTCTCCTGTCTGTGTGTGTCTCCCCTACAACAGCCTCTGGCCTGGAGTGGGCAGTGGAATATTCCTTGCTGAAATGGAAATGTGTGTGACCCTGACTCTTGACCTTTCACCTTTAAGTTTCTCTGCTCTTAACTCCTTGATTAAAATGTCAAGTAAGCAGGGATCTGTAAACTCACTTTTAATTCCATGGGGAGTGGAACAGGGCTCCATTTTAAATGCCCCTTTGCTGTGGCTGGCATGAATAATCATCTCTTAAATGACACACTTAGAGAATGGAAAAAGTAAGACTCTGTGTGCGGGGAGTGGAGGAGGCCACCCCTGCAGGGATCTAGTAGTCACTGTTTTTTCAGCACTGCCCCAGGGGAGTTGGCAATTTAGGCAAGGGACCAAAACATGCCATTAATCAACAAAACATTGGTTCGGAAACTGTGGAACATGTAAGCTAGAAGCATCCTCAGAGGTGCTATTGAATGTTCCCCCACCTTTTTTGTTTGTTTGTTTTTTTGAAATGGAGTCTTGTGCTGTCGCCCAGGCTGGAGTGCAGTGGCTGGATCTCAGCTCACTGCAAGCTCCGCCTCCCGGGTTCACGCCAGTCTCCTGCCTCAGCCTCCCGAGTAGCTGGGAGCTAATTTTTGTATTTTTAGTAGGCATGGGGTTTTACCATGTTGCCCAAGCTGGTCTCAAACTCCTGACCTCAAGTAATCCATCTACCTCAGCCTCCCAAAGTGCTGGGACTACAGATGTGAGCCACTGATCCTGGCCAACAGTCACTCCTAAAACCATTCTCTTTAAAGAATCTTGCAGAAAGCTACACCAGTTACTCCATAAACACCATATAGTGGACAGCAGGGTCTGGAGGCAAAGGCATTCAACTTGGAGTCAGCCTGGTCAGAAGCCCCTGCTCTTTCTTGTCCTGTTACCTTAAGCAAGTAACTTTGCCTCTCTGAGCCCCAGTTTCCTCATCTATAAAATGAGAAAAGTTGAGTTCCTTGTGCATTTTTCAGATCAGTGGTTTTTACCCACTCTGTATTCTTTTCTAATTACTCTTTACGCACCAATTGTTTTTGGGTCATTTCTTGCCACAAAGTTGAGATCCTAGAAAATATTGAACTTTTAGTTTCTGAATGTTTTCTATTATCAAGGCCAGGGTGAAATTTTACTGGCTTTTGTTATAAAAGCATCAGGTTGCTCACCCAGAAGAGGACTGGCTCTTAAGAGGGGAAGATCAAATAAATACACATATTGCTAGTACTGGACTGTGCGCCCAGCTCCGAGCTGGTGCTCTTGAGTCCTCTGGGAACTGTTCTACAGTGTGGACATGGGTCTCTGGTGTGCCTCCAAAGGAAGGCATAGGGTTACCCGGAGGAGATGGTCTGGATAGGGTGGCTGGAAGAGTGAGTAGTCAATGAATGCAGAGAAGAGAGACACAAAGGAAATGCATGCAGAGAAATGCAGAGTACATGAGGTTTCTGAAGGAAAGAACAAACCCCAGGGCCGGGCGCAGGGGCTCACGCCTGTAATCCCAACACTTTGGGAGGCCAAGGCAGGCAGATCATGAGGTCAGGAGATCGAGACCATCCTGGCTAACACAGTGAAACTCTGTCCCTACTAAAAATACAAAAAAAATCAGCCGGGTGTGGTGGCGGGCGCCTGTAGTCCCAGCTACTCTGGAGGCTGAGGCAGGAGAATGGTGTGAACCCGGAAGGCAGAGCTTGCAGTGAGCCGAGATCATGCCACTGCACTCCAGCCTGGGCAACAGAGCAAGACTCCGTCTCAAAAAACAAAAACAAAAACAAAAACAAAAAAACCCAAAGTTTGTAAAAGAGCCATGGGCTGGCATTTATTGAGCACTTGACAATGAGGCAGGTGCAGCACTTCGTGTATGTTTAATCTTCACAAATGTTTTTAGTGCATCATATTATTTATGCTGTATGGAAGAAACTGAGGGTCAGAGAGGTTATGAAATTGCCCATGGTCACACAGCTTATAAGATGGCATAGCAAGTGTTTCAATTCACAGCCCCCTGATTCTGAAGTCCAAATTCTTGGGGTTTTTCATTTGTTTTGTTTTGTTTTGTTTTTGTTTTCATCCTTGAGGCAGGGTCTCTGTTGCCCAGATTGGATACAGTGGTGCAGTGACAACTCACTGCAACCTAGACCTTCCAGGCTCAAATGATCCTTCCACCTCAGCTTCCCTAGTAGCTGGGACCACAGGCACACAACAACTTGCCTAGCTTTTATTTTCTTTATTTGTATTTTATTTATTTATTTTTGAGACAGAATTTCACTCTTGTTGCCCAGGCTGGAGTGCAACAGTGTGATATTGGCTCACTGCAACCTCTGTCTCCCAGGTTCAAGTGATTCTCTTGCCTCAGCCTCCCTAGTAGCTGGGATTACAGGCATGCACCACCACATCTGACTAATTTTGTATTTTTGGTAGAGACAAGGTTTCACCATGTTAGTCAGGCTGGTCTTGAACTCCTGACCTCAGGTGATCCATCCGCCTCGGTCTCCCAAAGTGCTGAGATTACAGGGGTGAGCCACTGCGCCCTGCCTTATTTTACCTTATTTTATTTTATTTTGTATTTAGACAGGGTCTCATTATGTTACCCAGACTGGTCTTGAACTTCTAGGCTCAAGCAATCCTCCCACCTTGGCCTCAAAAAGTGTTGATATTACAGGTGTGAGCCACTGTGCCTGGCTCCAAACTCATAATCACTAATGGCTCATCTGCCAAGTGCCAAGAAGGGGAGCAAAGTGCTCTAAAAGGCCAAATAAGAACTTATATCCTGGTGCACAGAGGCCACAAAGGAGCCAGGCACCTGGGAAAACAATAGATGCTCTGGGTGAATGAATGAATGGCAGCTGGGTTGGTGTTGGTGTCAGATGCTGCAGAGGAGGGAAGGAGGGTGAGAAGCAATGTCCTGAGTAAATCATAAGCATGTCTGATATTGTCATTCATCCCAGCACATCCCAGTCCCCTCAGTGGCAAATAGGGGAGGGCTGTGAGGGGCAGCCCGTGGACTCCTGCACCCCCTCCAAGAGGGCAAAGGTGGGTGGGTATCCGAAAGAGCATCTTCAGCTCACAAAGGTGTCCCCCACCTCTCACAGCAGCCAGGCTTCTGCAGGCTAAGCCCTGTCAAGCTTTCTGTGCTGAATTCTCTCCCAAAGAGGGCAGGCTGCTTCTCTGAGCTCCCCACCCTAAGTCACACAGTCTCGCTGGCGCAGAGCCCCTCCTGACTCTGACCACCTTTGTCTTTTCCCCTTCAGACAGGACAGCGGCTGAGCCTTTCTTTTTCTTCTATTCCACCTCACTCCTTCCCCTCCATGGACTCTTCCAGGTGTTGGTACCTCAGGCAGAAATGTTCTAGTCCTGGCCAGGCGCGGTGGCTCACGCCTGTAATCCCAGCACTTTGGGAGGCCAAGGCAGGTGGATCACCTGAGGTCAGGAATTCGAGACCAGCCTGGCCAACATGGTGAAACCCTGTCTCTACTAAAAATATAAAAATTAGCCGAGCATGGTGGCAGGCGCCTGTAACCCCAGCTACACTGGAAGCTGAGATATGAGAATCACTTGAACCCAGGAGGCGGAGGCTGCAGTGAGCTGAGATCGGCACTCCAGCCTGGGCGACGGAGAGAGACTCTGTCTCAAAAAAAAAAAAAAAGAAAAAATGTTCTAGTCCTTTCCTGAGCCCCAGCCTACTCTCTTGGGGGCCCTTGTATTCCCACTTTGTGCCCACTGCTCTACTCCTGTGTGCCCTGTGCCCTTTCTCTGTCTGTATTGTGGTTCTCACTCTCCACTCCCGGACACCCTGCACTTCCTCTGGCCTACCTGGCTCCCCCGGCACAGTGCTTTGCCTGTGAGGTATAGCAACCTGAATGCTGAGTATGTTTTCATGTTTTCTCTTCAATTATGAACTGTCAACGTGTGTCTGACTTTTGCTTGAATTGCTTATACAGTAGGTTCTCAATAAATAACCAATATGTGAGTGCACTCTGCAAGGTACATTCTCATTCTCCAGTTTGCCTGTGTATGATGCTGTCTTCGGTCTCTTTCCTCATTCCCTTACCCTGAGCAGGGTCTGCCAAAGCCTCGCCTAGATTCCAGAAAGTTGCTCCTAAAATCCAAGCTCTTGAGGAATGGGCCAGCTGGCTGAGTCTTCTCTGGCACTCACATTTGTTCAGCCTGCCACATTCCCCTTTATGTCATCATCTCAGTTCATCCTCATAGCATCTTTGGGAGCTGGATCTTATTATTGTTCCCACCTCCTGCAGGAGCAAACTGAGGCTTCAAGCAGAGGAGTGGCATATAGTCAATCAACAACAGAGCTGAGAGACAATCCCAGGTCTCCCACCCTGCACTGCCTTTAATAAGAGTTGTCAGACTGGAGTTAATCAAGACAGAAATGATCCAAGTAAATGTGGAGATGACTGATGGCTTGCTACTTTCTATAGTTGTTTTATTTATTTATTTATTTATTTATTTATTTATTTTTGAGATGGAGTCTCACTCTGTCACCCAGGTTGGAGAGCAGTGGTGCTATTTTGGCTCACTGCAACCTCCGCCTCCTGGGCTCAAGCGATTCTCCTGCCTCCCGAATAGCTGGGACTACAGGCACACTTGGCTAATTTTTGTACTTTTAGTATAGATGGGGTTTCACCATGTTGGCCAGGCTGGTCTTAAACTCCTGATTTCAGGAGATCCACGTGCCTCAGCCTCCCAAGCGCTAAGATTACAGGTGTGAGCCACCACATCCGGTCAACAGTTGTTTTATCTTAATAGAGGTTGTCCTAGAGACTTTTGGATTTGTGGGGGTTGCTTGAGGATGGTGGACTTGGGTTTGCAGCAAAAGCTTCTCTGAGAAACGGAGTCTTGACCACTGACTGATATAAGGCCACTCCTGGCTGAATTCCAACCACCCAGGACAGGATGGGAGAGGCAGGGCAGGGAAAATCAGATCACAGCAGCTGGCGGAATAGGTGGGAGGTGAGGAGAAGAGTCCGCAATGTCCACACATGGGAGCTGAGGAGCTGAGACTGCAAATGCAGACAGCCCTTTCAACATGACCTGGGATGGAGAAAGAGAATGGGAAGTTGCCATAGGGTTGTAAGAGAAGCAGGTGGCTCTTTAGGTACTTGTGGGAAGGAGCCAGTAGAACAGAAGAGGCTGAAGACAGAAGAGAGAAGAGACCATGGAAGAGTGAGCGCTTGCGAGGGATGAGAATACCTAGAGTTATTTAGGGGGCTGGGGAGGTAGTTGTAGATAGCATGAACCCCAAGATTGACAACCATATCTGAAAGAAGATGCTATTGTGCATTGAATTGTGTCCCCCCACCTCCAAAAAAATATGTTGAAGTCCAGCCCAAGATTAGAAGTATGGGAGTGGCCCCACATGGTCTAACAGGGAGCCACAGCAGAGGTTTTGGGCTCAAGGAGGCTAGTTGAGTGGGAAGGACAGACAGTGTGAAGGTAAAAGTGGCTCTGGTTGCAGTAGAGGTAGTGTGGCACAGAGGAGAAAGCATGAGCACAGTCACTTCTGGGCTATGCCTTTGGTTGTGAGTGAAGCATGCCTTAAAAAAATTTTTTTTTCCTTTTTTTTGAGACGGAGTCTTGGTCTGTTGCCCAGACTGGGGTACAATGGCACAATCTCAGCTCACTGCAACCTCTGCCTTCCAGGCTCAAACGATTCTCCTGCCTCAGCCTCCCGAGTAGTTGGGATTATGGGTGAGCACCACCACACCCAGCTAATTTTTATAGTTTTAGTAGATGCGGGATTTCACCATGTTGGCCAGACTGGTCTTGAACTCCTGACCTCAAGTGATCCGCCCACCTCGGCCTCCCAGCATGCTGGGATTACAGGCATGAGCCATGTGCCCAGCCAAAATCTTGAGTTTTGTCTTCAAAAGTAGTCTAGTTGGTTGTCTGCTGCCTACTGTTCACAAGTTTATTTTACAATAAAAAAGAATGATCCCCTTCTCCCATCCTCAAGTGACTGACGCTCTTGGAAGATATTCCAGCTATATCCTGAGTAGCACTGTGGAGAGCCCCATTTTGAGAAGCATGAACTTTGAGAAGCAGGGTAAAGCCCAGAATCCTTTGTCTCCCCCATGGCCTTGGCACGGCCCAGACTCCCTCTCCAGTCTTCTCTGGCCACGCCCCTCATGCCTGTGCCCTGAGCAAATCCACTTCCTGATGTTCCTTCTGCCTGGAATGCCAGTCCTGCCCTGCCCTGCTGGTTGGGAGGTTTTCTTTTGTTCCCAAAGTCCGTTGTGTATCTGATACTGTGGTGCTCTGTTGTCCTGGCTGCTGATCCCTAGACTCAGCACCCTGAGTCAGAACCCACTTCCCTTTTTGGCCTTCTTGCCTCTCAAAGCATTTTTTACCACCTCTTTTAAAGCACTCAGGTTCCACAGACAGTGCTTTGGGCCTGATGGAAATAATGTTTTAGATCCCCAGATATGGCGGAAATAATGTTTTAGACCGCCAGATATGGCAGGTTTGTATTGATAAGTCATGCACTTGTTGAGGTTTCCTCTGGTTCCTGGGGGCTCTGAAGAGCACCTGCCACAGGGTGCTTCTGGTTCCATCCGTTGTGGGCATGGCACCCCCTTCCTGAGGTGAGCAGGAGCTTCTGGAAGCTGGGACCATGCTTCTCCTGTCTGTGTGTGTCTCCCCTACAACAGCCTCTGGCCTGGAGTGGGCAGTGGAATATTCCTTGCTGAAATGGAAATGTGTGTGACCCTGACTCTTGACCTTTCACCTTTAAGTTTCTCTGCTCTTAACTCCTTGATTAAAATGTCAAGTAAGCAGGGATCTGTAAACTCACTTTTAATTCCATGGGGAGTGGAACAGGGCTCCATTTTAAATGCCCCTTTGCTGTGGCTGGCATGAATAATCATCTCTTAAATGACACACTTAGAGAATGGAAAAAGTAAGACTCTGTGTGCGGGGAGTGGAGGAGGCCACCCCTGCAGGGATCTAGTAGTCACTGTTTTTTCAGCACTGCCCCAGGGGAGTTGGCAATTTAGGCAAGGGACCAAAACATGCCATTAATCAACAAAACATTGGTTCGGAAACTGTGGAACATGTAAGCTAGAAGCATCCTCAGAGGTGCTATTGAATGTTCCCCCACCTTTTTTGTTTGTTTGTTTTTTTGAAATGGAGTCTTGTGCTGTCACCCAGGCTGGAGTGCAATGGTGCGATCTCAGCTCACTGCAACCTCTGCCTCCCAGTTCAAATGATTCTCCTGCTTCAGCATCCCGAGTAGCTGGAACTACAGGTGTGCACCACCATGCCCAGCTAATTTTTGTATTTTTGGAGACGGGATTTCACCATGTTGGCCAGGCTGGTCTTGAACTCCTGACCTCAGGCAATCTGCCTGCCTTGGCAGTGCTGGGATTACAGGCATGAGCCACCATGCCCGGCCTAAATATTCCTATTTTAGAAATGGGGAAATTGAGGTCCAGGGAGGGAGGCTGCTGTCTGAGGATACACCAGGAAGAGATGCCACAGCCTGCCTCTCTAAGTCTGACAGAGTCCCAGGAGGAACCCAGACAGGGTGACCAAGCATCTGGTTTGCTTGGGGCTGAGGGAATTCCTGGCACCTGGCATTGCTAACACTGATACAGCCTCAGGCAAACACCAGTGGTGGTCATCCTACCCCTATGGGTCATGGGTCATGGTTTCTTTCTCTGGCTATAAAGCCTTCCAGACAAGTTCTAGAAAAGAGTGAAAAAGCAGAGGTATCTGAGGCCCAGTCTGTCACTTGGACCCAGCAGGACCAATGGTCCAGCTGGCAGTGAGGTGGGCCGCCAGGCCTAAGGTGGCTGAGGCTCTAAAGCTTCCCAGTGTCTGCCTTGCTGGGCACTTCCCCCTGGGCCTCCAGCTCTGCCTGTCTTTGACTGTTGTGCTCTATCTGTGCAAAAGACATGATTTTTAAAATCTCTCTGGGGCTATTTAACTTTGATCTCTGTAAACATTTCTTTCAATAAATGTACATCCACATGGTATGTATTTTGAGAGGTTCTGTTTAGCAATATGCTGGCAAGTCTTTCTGATGTTCTGCAATTTGGGGAAATCCAGCTAGCTCTGTTCCTTGCTCTCTGTGTGACCCTAAGTAAATTCCTGCATCTCTCTGAGTCTTGGTTTCCCCATGTATGAAGTGAGAAATGCTAGTATCTACCTTGTTGAGTTGCTCTGAGAAGTAAAGAAGAAACAACTGCAAATTGCCTGGCACCCAGTAAGCACTCAGTAAAAGGTAGTTGGTTTTTTTTTGTTATTTGTTTGTTTTTGTTTTTTTTGAGACTTTTTTGGTTTTCTGAGTCTTGCTTTGATGTCCAGACTGGAGTGCAGTGGTGTGATCTCTATTCACTGCAATCTCCGCCTCCTAGGTTCAAGTGATTCTCCTGCCTCAGCTTCTTGAGTAGTTGGGATTATAGGTGGATCTCATCACACTCAGCTAATTTTTGTATTTTTTATAGAGACAGGATTTCACCATGTTGGCCAGGCTGGTCTTGAACTTCTGTCCTCAAGAGATCCGCCTGCCTCGGCCTCCCAAAGTGCTGGGATTGTAGGCATGAGCCACTGCATCTGGCCAAAATGTAGCTGTTCTTATCTCGACTCCCTGGTGGCTCTAGGTCCAGTTGGTCCCTACCTCTGAGGTATGGAGGAGTCAGCCAGGGCTTAGTGAAAGCACTGGGATTCTCTGTGGATGGAAATTTAAAATTTCTCCTCCTGGCTCCTGCAGGTTCAGAACTTAACTCCGCTGTTAAATATGTATTAGTTTCCATGCAGAGGAAACTAATAGGCTTTTCACCGGAGCTTCTTTTCTTCTTAAATTCTCAGAACAGAGCTAGATTCTGAAGGAGGCTCATGTCTTCTGTATACAGAGCTGCCATAATCCAACAGTAAGGGAGACTGGACGTGGGCAGGTGGAGGTAGAGTAAATGGAGGAGAGCAGGGCTGTGGGGCAGGACACTGGTCTGGGCACCAGGAGGCAGGGCTTGTCCCAAGTCCACCCCACATGTGAGTGATGTAAGCAAAGCCCTTTCGTCTCTGGGTCTCTGCTTCCCCTCTGTGAGATAAGTAGGTCAGAGTCAGTGATCTCCAAGGCTCTATCTAGGTCTTGATTCTTTGACTCTAGGCTCCTATATCCAGCCCTGTGCTGCATACACAGTAGGCATTGATAAAGATGACATTTAATGATTGTTTAATGAATTGATATATGGGGCAGGCGACATTGCTAACACTCATGGGGACTTTGACCCTTCCCTTTCTCTTCCACGGGAAGGGTCTGGCCCTGGTGTGACATTCACTTTTATTTATTTATTTTTTTTTGAGACAGATTCTTACTCTGTCACCCAGGCTGGAGTGCAGTGGAGCAATCTCGGCTCACTACAACCCCCACGTCCTGGGTTCCAGTGATTCTCCTGCCTCAGCCTCCCTAGTAGCTGGTATTATAGGTGCCCACCACCATGCCCAGCTAATTTTTGTATTTTTTAGTAGAGACAGGGTTTCATCATGTTGGCCAGGCTGGTCCTGAACTCCTGACCTCAGGTGATCCACCTGCCTTGGCCTCCCAAAGTGTTGGGATTACAGACGTGAGCCACCATGCCCTGCCGTATGCACTTATTTGCTATCCGTCCCTGGCAGCACAGTCCTGAAGAGAAGTGTTGAGGGCCAGGATATCTGTCTCCCCTCCCTGGGGTCCCAACTCTGAATTTCTCCTTCCAGGGGAGGAAACTTCTCTTCCAACTGAGCTCCTCTGGAAAGCAACCAAGAAACCTCAACTCCTTTTATTCAAATAAACTGGCCTGTAGACCAAGGCTGCCCTGCCTGATTTCTAGGGTACCTGCAAGAGTGACTCTGGTTAGCCCAGGATGCTCAGGGCCCTGATGGCAAGAATGACCTTGGCAAAAGAGCAGTTCAGGAGCTCTGCTGTTCTTAGAACAGATGGGGTGGGCTCGCTTTCCAGCTCAGGCTTCCCTGTGGGAGCTCTCACCTAAACTCACTGCACTTAAACTCTTTGCAACTGTTCCAAATCAAAAGGCTAGGCTCTCAGTTCATACAGCAAAAGTTAGATGGTGGCCATCAGTGTTTCCACTGGGGAGAAAAGGGATTATCCATCCTCATTCACTGGCCACAGCCAGTCTTCTTTCTCTTTCTCCTCTTATGATCAGCTCTTCCCCATTTGGGGCTTTCACTCTTGAAATTGGTTCTGTCTCTCCAGGACATTCTGCCCCTCATCTCCTGCGTCAGGTGACAGCCTTCGGGGCTCAGCTGAAATGGCACTTCTTCAAAAAGGTCTTCGCTGACCTCCAATCTAAAATAGGTGTCTCTACCACAGTTTTCCTTTGAGTTCTCTGTTCTTTTCCAAAATAATACTCACTGGCATTGGTGTTTATTTTTTTGTTTATGTATGTCTATTCCAAGTTTCCCCTACTACAGAGAACACTTACGGGACGATGCCTTGTCTTTTTCATCAGTCTATCCCTAATATCTGGTCATCTTTTCATTTCTTATAATCTCTTTTTTTCCCTTTTTGTATTAATATCGTCTCACCAGTTTTCTTTTCTTTTCCTTTTTTTTTTTTTTTTTTGAGACCAGGTCTTGCTCTGTTGCTCAGGCTGCAGTGATGTGATCATAGGAGCCTCGAACTCCTGGGCTCAGAACAATCCTCCCACCTCAGCCTTCCCAGTAGCTGGGACTACAGGTACATGCCACCATACCCAGATGATTTTCTTTTCTTTTCTTTTTTTTTGAGACACAATCTCACTCTGTCACCTAGGCTGGAGTGCAATAGCGAGATCTCAACTCACTGCAAGCTCCGCCTCCTGGGTTCAAGCAATTCTCCTGCCTCAGCCTCCCAAGTAGCTGGGATTACAGGTGCCCGCCACCATGCCTGGCTAATTTTTGTATTTTTAGTAGACAGGGAGTTTCACCACATTGTTCAGGCTGTTCTTGAACTCCTGATCTTGTGATCCGCGCTCCTTGGCCTTCCAAAGTCCTGGGATTACCGGAGTGAGCCACCGCACCTGGCTTTTTTTTTTTTTTTTTCTGAGATGGAGTCTTTCTCTGTTGCCCAGGCAGGAGTGCAATGGCACAATCACAGTCTTGGCTCACTGCAACCTCTCACCTTCTGGGTTCAAGAGATTCTCCTGCCTCAGCCTCCTGAGTAACTGGGATTACAGGTGCACACCACCATGCCTGGCTAATTTTGTGTTTAATTTTTTTATTTTAATTTTTTTTTGTAGATACTGGGTCTCATTATGTTGCCCAAGCTAACCAGCCTGCTTTATTTTAGTTAGTTGTTATTAGGCATATTTTTTATCTGTGTCTATTTTAGTTTGTCTTATAAACTTGGTTTTGTTTTACTTTTAATCCAGCCTGACAATTTTTTTGCCTTCCTAATTTAGTTCATTCACATTTATTATGTTTTTCACTGTAATGGCTAGATATGTTTCTATCATATTTGATACTTTATCATTATCTTTGTTTTTCTATGTTTTAATTTCCTCTCTTTCAATTTGGATTTAATTATTTTTCTCATTTCATTTTTTCCCTCTAGTAGTTGGAGAGTAGTATACTCTACATTTAGTCTTTTAATAACTATCCTATAATGTTCAACATTTGTTCTTGTATCTCAAACTTATCTGAGGCTCATTTTCTCTTTTTGTGAACTATTTCCTTTAAACATTCCTTTAGTGAAGGTTTGTTGATAAACTTAATTTTCCTTTGTCTGAAAATGATCTGATTTTCTTATCATTCTTGAAATACAGCTTCATTAGTTTAATTGTAAGTTGATTGTTCTTTTTATTCCAGCTCTTTGAAGACATTATTCTACTGTCTTCTGGTTTTCCATCCTTGCTTTTGAGAAGTCTGCTATCAATTTAATTGTTTTGTTTTGTTTTGTTTTGAGACAGCGTTTCACTCTTGTTGCTCAGGCTGTTCTCCACTCACTGCACCCTTCACCAGGTTCAAGCAATTCTCCTGTCTCAGCCTCCCAAGTAGCTGGGATTACAGGCATACACCACCATGCCTGGCTAATTTTTGTTATTTTTAGTAGAGACGGGGTTTCACCAGGTTGGTCAGGCTGGTCTCAAACTCCTGACCTCAGGTGATCCACCCACCTTGGCCTCCCAAAGTGCTGGGATTACAGGTGTAAGCCACCTCAGCCAGCTGATTTAACTGTTGATTTATTTTAGGTAATCTGTCTTTTCCCTCTGGCTGCTTTAAGTTTTTGTTTGTTTGTTTGTTTTTTAAGAGACATGGTCTTGCTCTGTCATCCAAGCGGAGTACCGTGGCCCAATCATAGATCATAGCTCACTGCAGCTTCGAACTCCTGAGCTGAAACGATCCTCTCATTTTAGCCTCTCGAAGAGCTGGGACTATGAGTGCACACAACCTCATCTGGCTAATTTATTTTATTGTATTTATTTTATTTTATAGAAACAGAGTCTTGCTTTGTTGCTTATGTTGGCCTTGAACTTCTGGGCTCAAGCGCTCCTCTTGCCTTGACCTCCCAAAGTGCTGGGATTGCAAGTGTGAGCTACAGCACCTGGTTCCTTCCCATTTTTGTTAGCCTTTTGTTTCTTACTCATGTTTTCAAGTAGACCTTTTATTTCTTTAAACTTAATGTTATTATAGTCTAATCATAGTAGCTTAAGTTTTTATGGGCATAATTATGCTGTCAGTCATGTCTGTTGATGTCACTTCTGATTGTGAGGTCATGTTTACGTACACTTTAGGAATTCTTTGCCATCTGGATTGAGAGTAGTCTTCACCGGAGAGATTTTCATTTGCTTCTGCCACTTTTAATTAAGATACAGCTTGGGCAGGGCACAGTGACTCACGCCTGTAATCCTAGCACTTTGGAAGGCAGAGGCAGGCAGACTACTTGAGGTCAAGAGTTCAAGACCAGCCTGCCCAACATGGTGAATGAAACACTGTCTCTATTAAAAATACAAAAATTATCCAGGCGTGGTGGTGGGCACCTGTAGTCCCAGCTACTCAGGAGGCTGAGGCAGGAGAATTGCTTGAACCTGGGAGGCAGAGATTGCAGTAAGCTGAGATCACACCACTGTACTCCAGCCTGGGCAAAAGAGTGAGACTCTGTCCCCCACCCCACCCAAAAAAAGTTAGTTGCCAACATTTAAAAATCAGGAAGTTTCACATAAAAACGTCCAGTCTCTAACTGGATGCGGTGGCTCATGCCTGTAATCCCAGCACTTTGGGAGGCCGAGGCTGGTGGATCGCTTGAGTCCAGGAGTTCGAGATCAGCCTTGACAACATGAGGAAACCCTGTCTCTATAAAAGTTACGAAAAATTACCTGGGTGTAGTGGTGCGCACCTGTAGTCCCAACTACTCAGGAGGCTGACATTGGGAGGATCGCTTGAACCTGGGAGGCAGAGATTGCAGTAAGCTGAGATCACACCACTGTACTCCAGCCTGGGCAAAAGAGTGAGACTCTGTCCCCCACCCCACCCAAAAAAAGTTAGTTGCCAACATTTAAAAATCAGGAGTTAGCCGGGCATGGTGGCTCATGCCTGTAATCCCAGCACTTTGGGAGGCCGAGGCTGGTGGATCACCTAAGTTTAGGAGTTCAAGACCAGCCTGACCAACATGAAGAAACCCTATCTCTACTAAAAATAAAAAATTCCCCAGGCGTGGTGGTGCATGCTTATATTCCCAGCTACTTGAGAGGCTGAGGCAGGAGAATCGCTTGAACCCAGGAGGCGGAGGTTGCAGTGGGCAGAGATCGCGCAATTGCACTCCAGCCTGGGGAACAAGAGTGAAACTCCAACTCAAGAGAAAAAAAAAAATTCAGAAATTTTCACTTAAAATCCAGATTTCCGATTCCTTTCTAAATCAAGTCAGCAGAACCAGTGATCTTGGGCCTGCACGTCCAGCAGTGGCTGCCCCTTTAGATCAGACATTTAAAAAAACCAGTCTCACAGGCACCTTTGGCCCTTCACTCATCCAGTCAATGGCAGACCTGGGCACCAGAGCTCTTACAACCATACTTGAATCTCTATTCAGCCAATCAAGAAATTCTTCATAAGTCTATCAAAGTGAAAGGTCACATTCAACTGTCTGGTACATAATAGTAAGAGCGTGGACTTTGGAGCCTGACAGCTTTATCCAAGTTCAAGCTCTGCCATTTATTAGCAGTATGACCTTGAGCAAGTTACCTAACCACTCTGTGCCTCAGTTTCCTTATCCTTGTGATGATGACAACACTCCCTCCTTCCAGGATTGTTATGAGACTTACACGAGTTAACATACATGAAGTCTTAGGAAAGTCTCTGGGACATGCAAAATGAGAAGAGTTACAGAAGGAAATTGACCGTGGTAACTGGAGGTTTTGAAGGTGTCCAGGAGTGTGTGTGAAGCCCAGCACTGCCACTAGTTAGCTGTGTGGTATTAGACAAGTCATTTAGCCTTGCTGAGGTCCTTTTAGTACTTGAAGGGCCTCCACAGAATGGCGACTCCACAAATGGCTACTATGTTCATTAAGTGCCTGCTAACCTCTTGGCTGAATTCCGTAGCATTCACTAGCCCTGCTTCCCACCCCTTCCAGAGCTGGGGAATGGATACTGATCGGAAAGAGGGCTGAAAAGAACAAAGAGGCTCTGCTGGGCACAATGGCACCATTGTGAGCTCACAGGGCTCACAATTTCCTTTCTGTCCTTTCAACCTGTAGGGATGCCATTTGGGGCCTGGGTGGGAATGCATGGGGGTCCATGCAGAATTCCACCAGCCAACTTCAGGGAGGGTCAAAGTTGTGCAGGATGCCAGAGGAGGGACAGCCTGCAGGATCCTGTGCAGTAGCCTCCTTGTTATGTAAATGGAGAGCCTGGAACTCCAGTGGGATGAAGACTTGCCTGGCACCACAGGGCAAATCAGCAGCCGACTTGGTGCTGGAAACAGAGCCTCATATGGGGGGCAGCAGGGAGCCCACTGCTCCAGGCCATACCTTCCCAAAGGACATTTGAGACATTTTGACTCTAGACATTTGACCTTTTCTCCTTACGGAGTTGTCTATTCTATCATTAAACACACTGACAAGATGCCGCAAAGCAGACATTTATCTTGCAACTAAAACAAATATTTAGAAAATATCTAAACCCTGATAATCTTGTTTTGTCATGTTTGCCCTTCCTTTTAAAATAACAGCTTATTAAGATATAATTTACATACCACAAAGTTCACCCTGTTAAATTGTACAATTCAATGGTTTTTAGTGTATATATGTGTGCAATCATCATCATTATCTAATTTTATACCATTTTCTTTATCCTTCCTCCCAGCCCCTGGCAACCATTAATCTACTTTCTGTCTCTGTGGATCTGCCTCCTACATGGAATCATACAATATGTAGTCTTTCGTGACTGGCTTTTCTTCACAGAGTAGAATGTTTTCAAGGTTCAGCCATGCTGTAGCATGTATTAGTACTTCATTTACTTTGTGGTTGAATAATATTCCATTATATAGAATATAATATTACAGAAGATTTTATGTCTCTATTCATCAATTGATGGACATATGGTTTGTTTTCACTTTTTGGCAATTTTGAGTAATGCTCCTATGAACATTTGTGTACAAGTTTTAGTGTGGACACGTTTTCGTTTCTTTTGGATCTCTACCTAGGAGTGGAGTTGCTGGGTCATACGGTAACTCTATGCATAACCTTTTAAGGAACTGCCATACAATTTGCCAGCTGCACCGTTTAACATTCCTACCAGCAATGTATGAAGGTTCCAATTTCTCCCCATCTCTCCAACACTCGTTATGATCTGTCTTTTTCATGCTAGCAGCTTGGCAGCAGTGTGGCCTTTCCTTGACTTTCAGGCTGTTCCCTTGTCATCCCCACAATGCCCCTGAATCTGCCTTGGTTGCCCCCTCCCTTACAATTCAACCTTATGTGATCTACAATACCATCTCCTCGATGTGAATGAGACAACTGGAGAGCTCATGACACCAAGCCCCTAATTTAACAGGCATCCCAGGCACAGTGGCTCATGCCTGTAATCCCAGGACTTTGGGAGACCAAGGCAGAAGGATCTCTTGAGACCAAGAGTTCCAGACCAGCTTGGACAACATAGGGAGACCCCATCTCTACTGAAATAAACAAGTAAATAAAAAATAAGAATTAGCCAGGTGTGGTGGTGGGGGCCTGTAGCCCCAGTCACTCTGTAATTCCAGCTACTAGGGAGGCTGAGGAGGAAGGATCTCTTGAGCCCAGGAGTTCAAGGCCTCAGTGAGCTATTATTGCGCTACCGCACTCCAACCTGGGTGATAGAGTGAGACACTGACACTAAAATAAAAATAAATAAATAAATGAAAGAAAGAAAAAAAGGACACCCATTAAGGGTAGAACACAAGTCCAGCTGAGTTCACAGATTGCTAGGAGGAAGCCAAGTGTTCTATGTGCGAGGCAGTACGTACCACACATATTCATTCATGCAGTCCTCACAATGCTCCTAAGAAGTAGGTAGGCAAAAATGCTCCTAAGAAGTAGGTAGGCAATTTTTAATGTCCTGTGGTTTTATGAGTGGCCTGGTCAGGATTTGAACCTAGGTGGTATCACTGGGTGCTTCCTCTCCACACTAGCCATGGCAGAGGGACTGTGTTGAGTCAAAAGGGAGTACAGTCAAGTGTGGGTGTACGAGAGAGCACATTTGCCTTCCTGGTAAGCTGTAAGGCCTTCCTGGAGGAGGTGCTTCCTGATACAGGCCTTCCAGGACAGAGTTGAGAAAGGAGAGTGGGGAGCAAGTATTCCAAGGTAA
>NW_012114844.1:3929691-3934128 GCF_000951035.1 Colobus angolensis palliatus | reverse complement strand
AAAAGAAAAGAAAAGAAAGCGCCTGACTTTGCCCTTTCCAGCAGCTCCGCATGGCTGGAACATCGGTATGGGTTGCCAATCAATTAGGCCCGAGAGGTAAGCTGAAGCTAGACCATAAGCAAGATGTGGTAGGCCTTGTTAAGGAGTTTGGACTTTGGACTTCATCCTGAAGCAGTGGGTAATTTTGCAGAGTTTTAGGGAAATATCAGAATGATTGTGCTGGCTACAGAGGTCTCCACAAATCACTGAGGAGTCTGGTTTAGCTGCAGCTGATATACAGGGGGAGAAGGCAAGGAGACTGGAGTCCAAGGGTTTTCATGAGTCTCATCTCAGCCGTCTCCATGGTGACACTGGACGATAGTACAGTTCCTTCTGATGAAATTTCCTTGCTGAAATTTCAAGTGTTTTGTTTCATGCTGGACTAGACCTTGGCTTCACCCGCTTCTCTCTGACACACAGAGGCAAACTGAGCAAGTGAGGGGATGGGGAAAGAAATACTGGGATGAGATGGGGAGAAGCAGAGGGGCCCCGTAGTGCCACTAGCCTATGCAACCTTGGCCACCCATCCTCCGTTCTTCAGCCCTAGGCCCCTCCAGAACCAGCACCAAGTAAAAATCAAGTTGTGCCTCTTGGGAAGAAGAGCCTTTCTTCTTGTACTTACTCACAGAGGCTCTAAATAGGGGACCAGCACTTTTGTCCAGGGTTCTGAGTGATCATCAATTCATGAGCTGTAAGGCCGGGAGGCTCTTTAGAGATCTCCTAAAGCCCTCCCTTACTTAGCCCTCCCTCTGTCTCTTACCCCGCCTTTTTATTTGTAGATGAAGAAACAGAGGCCTGCATTATGGAAGTGACTTTCATAAACGTTAAAATTCCAAAGAGGCCAGGCGCGGTGGCTCACGCCTGTAATCCCAGCACTTTGGAAGGCTGAGGCGGGCAGATCACTTGAGGTCAGGAGTTTGAGACCAGCCTGGCCAACATGGTGAAACCCCAACTCTACTAAAAAAACAAAAAAAAGAGGAAATAGCCGGGCATGGTGGTGTGTGTCTGTAATCCCAGCTACTCAGGAGGCTGAGGCAGGAGAATTGCTTGAACCCGGGAGGCGGAGGCTGCGGTGAGCCAAGATCGCACCACTGTACTCCAGCCTGGGTAGCAGAGCAAGACTCCATCTCGGAAAAAAAAAAAAAATTCCAGAGGAACGCACAAAAAATTATAAATAGAATTACATGATTCAACAATTCCACTTCTGAGTATATAGCCAAAAGAATTGAAAGCACGAGCTCAAACGGATATTCCCCATACCAATGTTCATAACAACATTAGTCACAATAGCCAAAAGGTGGAAGCAACCCAAATGTTCATCAACCGATGAATGGGTAAATAAAAATTCCCTGACATATACATATAAGGGAATGTTATTCAGCATAAGAAATGAAATTCTGATACATACTACCATATGGATGGACCTTGAAGACATTATGTGAAATAAGCCTGACACAAAAAGACAAAAATTATATGAGTCCATTTATATGAGTACCTAGAATACTCAAATTCATAGAGACAGTAGAATGGTGGTTAAATACAGAAATTAGCAGGGCGTCGGCCGGGCCTGGTGGCTCACGCCTGTAATCCTAGTACTTTGGGAGGCCGAGGGAGGCGGATCATGAGGTCAGGAGATCAAGACCTTCCTGGCTAACACAGTGAAACCCCGTCTCTACTAAAAATGCAAAAAAAATTAGTCAGGCGTGGTGGCAGTTGCCTGTAGTCCCAGCTACTAGGGAGGCTGAGGCAGGAGAATAGCGTGAATCCGGGAGGCGGAGCTTGCAGTGAGCCGAGATTGCTCACTGGGCTCCAGCTTGGGCAACCGTACATCTCAAAAAAAAAAAAAATGGTGGTTGCAGGAGCTGATGGTGGGAGAGGGCAGTGTGAAGTCACAGTTTGCTAAGCATGGAGTTTCATTTTGGGGTGATGAAACAGTTCTGGTGATGGATGGTGGTGATGGTCACATAATAATGTGAATGTACCTAATGCCATTGAACTGTGCACTTAAAAATTGTTAAGATGGTAAATTTTATGTAATGTATATTTTGCCACAATAAAAAGAAAAAAAAGGCCGGGCGCGGTGGCTCAAGCCTGTAATCCCAGCACTTTGGGAGGCCGAGACGGGCGGATCACGAGGTCAGGAGATCGAGACCATCCTGGCTAACACGGTGAAACCCCGTCTCTACTAAAAAATACAAAAAAAAAACAACTAGCCGGGCGTGGTGGCCGGCGCCTGTAGTCCCAGCTACTCGGGAGGCTGAGGCAGGAGAATGGCGTGAACCCGGGAGGCGGAGCTTGCAGTGAGCTGAGATCCGGCCACTGTACTCCAGCCTGGGTGACAGCGAGACTCCGTCTCAAAAAAAAAAAAAAAAGAAAAAAAAAGAAAAAAAAGAGACTGGGCTTGGTGGCTCATGCCTGTAATCCCGGCACTTTGGGAGGCTGAGGCGGGAGGATTACAAAGGTCAGGAGTTCGAGACCAGCCTGGCCAATATGGTGAAACTCCGTCTCTACTAAAAACATACAAAAATTAGCTGGGCATGGTGGCGGGTGCCTGTAGTCCCAGCTACTCAGGAGGCTAAGGCAGGAGAATTGCTTGAACCTGGGAGGCAGAGACTGCAGTGAGCCAAGATCACACCACTGCACTCCAGCCTGGGCGACAGAGTAAGACTAATTGTTGGCCACATTTTAAAGTTTTATATTTGCTTTACTTTATTTCTTCTTTCTCATGTACTTTTAAGAAAGAACCCTTTTAATATTACAGAAGTATACATATGCATTTTAGAAAAGTTGAAAACAAAGACAAGCAAAAAATTAAAAAAGTAAAACATTCAGATTCCCACTACCCAAATAACAATAATTAATATCTTAGTTAATGGCCTTCTTTTTACCAAAATGAGTGATTACATTTATTCTGTAACTTGCTTTTTTCAGCGAAACATCTCCACTTTCCATTACAGTAAATTTTCATCTCATCCAATATTTAAACTATATTCAAGTTTCTCCAGTTGACTCCAAAATCTCTTTGTAACTGGTTTTTCCAGAACAGTATCCAATCTAGGATCACCTGTTGCATCTGATTATCATGGCCTTTTTGTCTCTTTTAATCTAGCAAAAGTTGGCCAGGTTCGGTAGCTCACACATGTAATCCCAGTACTTTCGGAGGCCAAGGCAGGTGGATCACCTGAGGTCAGGAGTTCGAGAGCAGCCTGGCAAACATGGTGAAACCCTGCCCAACATGGTGAAATCCTATCTCCACAAAAAATACAAAAATTAGCTGGGTGTGGTGGCACGCACCTGTAATCGCAGCTACTCGGGAGGCTGAGGCAGGAGAATCACTTGAACTCGGGAGGCAGAAGTTGCAGTGAGCCGAGATTGTACAACTGCACTCTAGCCTGGGCCACAAGAGCAAAACTCCGTCTCAGAAAAAAAAAAAAAAAAAAAAGAAAAAGAAAAAGAAAAACTAGCAAAAGTCATTAAAAAAATATATAATACTTGTCGAAGGTTAATTGTCCTGGAGAATTTCCCACCCTCTGACTTTGTGTTATTGGTTCCTTATGGTGTCATTCATCTTGTTCCTCTATCCTTTACATTTCCTGTACACTGGAATTAATATCTAAAGGCCTATTGACATTTAGATACTAATTAATCAAAAACATTTTTTGACTAGAATAAATAATTACCATTGATTTCGTGTTGTATCACTGCTAAAGATACACTATCTATCTCGTTGAGGATTAGTAAAGCACCAGCAAAACTCAGATTAATTTCTGGATTAAGGTGATAACAACCTGAACCCACCATCATACAATGAGATTGTCCTTGCATCTACTAACCTGTGTGGTGTTACTTCGACCCTGTAAATATCCAGTTCTCCACCAACTATTAACATAAAATTAACATAATGGTTTAACCACAGTTGATAACCATTTGCCACTGCTGGGTGTGGTGGCTCACTCCTGTAATCCCAGCATTTTGGGAGGCCAAGGCGGGTGGATCACCTGAGGTCAGGAGTTTGAGGCCAGGCTGGCCAACATGGTGAAACTACATCTCTACTACAAATACAAAAATTAGCCTGGCGTGGTGGTGCACACCTGTAATCTCAGCTACTCAGGAGGCTGAGACATGAGTGATCACTTGAACCTGGAGGTGGAGGTTGCAGTGAGCTGAGATTGCCCCATTGCACTCCAGCCTGGGCAACAGAGCAAGACTCTATGTCAATAATAATAATAATAAGTGAATTTGCCAAAGTATGCTTTTCTAATCCTGCTTTTTTTTTTTTTGAGACAGAGTCTTGCTCTGTCACCAGGCTGGAGTGCAGTAGCACGATCTCAGCTCACTACAACCTCCGCCTCCCGGGTTCAAGTGATTCTCCTGCTTCAGCCTCCCAAGTAGCTGGGA
>NW_012114844.1:3926703-3929211 GCF_000951035.1 Colobus angolensis palliatus | reverse complement strand
TCTCGGCCTCCCAAAGTGCTGGGATTACAGGCTTGAGCCACCGCGCCCGGCCAGCCTTTGTTTTTTTCTTACAAAGTAGTTTCCCTCATTAACTGGGACTGTTTGGCTACTGTGAAATCGTTTCTACTGGAAAACAGAATGAATCTTTATTTATTTTTTTGTTTTAGTAGGGAGAGGCTTGGAATAATGGTCCCTTCCCACACTGAGGTTCCATTAGTTTATGGAATAAATGTTTTCACTTTTTAGTTTTGAGCGTGAGCAAACTCTCTACGGTATTTTCAATTACTCGCTGAGACTGCTTTAGTTTTCTAATCTCTTGTGTGAACACCATGGTATGTCTTAGTTGAACAACTGTCGTGCCAAAGAAAAGAATTCCGAAAATCTCTAAGTCACACGATCTCAAGAGGCCAGCCAGCTCTGCAGCTGGGTTTTCAGTTTCAATCGTTTCCAGAGAGTGTGCAGGACGTTTCTCCCGAGCCTTCTTTTGCAGTGGGCCACGAGGGTGCTGAGAACATCTCCGGTCCCCGCGCTGCAGGGGGTGGGCGCTCTGCCGGCGGGAATCTTTAGGATTAACTGGAAGCACCCCCACACTCACTCCTATTCTCCAGGCTGGAGTTGGCATCGCCTTCCTTGGCCCGCCTTACCTTTAAGGAAACGGAAAGGTGCTGACCACTAGAGGGCTGTTTATACATTTTTATTAAACAACAAAAGTTTATGTGCACAGAATCAGACATTAAACACAAGTTTTAAAAGTCGTGAAAAACTTTACAAAAAATACATATATATGTGTATAAAATGGAAAGATCGTTTAATGCGAAATGCAATTTCTTGGAGCAAAGCAAAACAAGCTTATTCCTTTGAAAAGATCTAGAAAGAACATTTTTCCGGTAACTGCCCGGCTAGCTCAGTCGGTAGAGCATGGGACTCTTAATCCCAGGGTCGTGGGTTCGAGCCCCACGTTGGGCGGCTTCTCTTTTGCTTTCATTTGACCAACTTCAGATCTAATCAATGTTAGTAATTTCACCAGTTTCAGTTCTCATCAACGGTAATAACAGACTTCACCCCGGATGGGCTTATTTTCAAATAATTCAATACATACAAAACTACTAAAACTAAGCTAACTTAAAAAAGGAAAAATGGGCCGGGCGCGGTGACTCACGCATGTAATCCCAACACTTTGGGAGGCCGAGGAGGGTGGCTCACGAGGTCAGGAGTTCGAGACCAACCTGGCCAATATGGTGAGACCATCCCCCACACCGTTCCCCACCACCCCACCGTCCCCCCACCCCGCAACGTCTCTACTAAAAATACAAAAATTAGTTGGGCGTGGTGGCGAGTGCCTGCAGTCTCAGCTGCTCAGGAGGCTGTGGCAGGAGAATCGCTTGAACCCAGGAGGTGGAGGTTGCAGGTGAGCCGAGATCAGGCCATTGCACTCCAGCCTGTGCGACAGGGCAAGACTACTTAACAAATAAAAAAAAAAAAAAAAGGAACAATGAAACCAGAAAATTTCATCTTGTACATTACACAGTTAAAGGTTATCTGCCGTGGAAAAGTATTTGTTGCTGAGTGGCCTGTTTGAAGGGCAGCCGAACGCCAAAGGTTAGGGCATAAGAAGACATTAAAATTCACGAAATTGTAGAGTTCATAATATTGCCGAAGTAATCTCTGTTAAAACGTTTGAAATATTTTTTACTTAATATCATGTGATATTGAAGATTAGTTTGGAGAACAATTCTGCATATTTTTAAACCACCATTAAGATTGTTTTAGCGATGAACAAATATGGTGGTTACTGTGAGCAGAGCCTTAGAACTTTATCTTTTTTTTTTTTCTGAGTGCTTCTATGTAGATACCCTTTTTTCTTTCTTTTTTTTTTTCTTTTTTCTTTTTTTGAGACAAAGTCTGGCTTTGTGACCCAGGCTGGAGTGGAGTGAGTCGATCTCGGCTCACTGCAACCTCCACCTCCTGGGTTCAAGCGATTCTCCTGCCTCAGCCTCTTGAGCAGCAGGGACTACAGGCGCAGGCCACCACACCCGGCTAATTTTTGTATTTTAGTAGAGACCGGGTTTCACCATGTTTGCCAGGCTGGTCTTGAACTCCTAACTTTGTAATCCACCCGTCTTGGCCTCTCAAAGTGCTAGGATTACAGGCGTGAGCCACCGCGCCCGGCCAGAAGCTCACCTTCTTTGAGCAAAACTATTGTATGTTGACAGTTCCAAGTTTTTTCCTCTACCTTTTAGTCTACCTTTAGACTACCTTTTAGTCATTCCCAGCAATTCTCAAATGTTCTCCACAATTACTATATGTTATCTAATCAATTCAAAATACAGTTTCAGACCTTGGAAGAAAGATATTAAAAAATTTCAGCATCTGGCCGGGCCCGTGGCTCACGCCTGTAATCCCAGCACTTTGGGAGGCCTAGGCGGGCGGATCACGAGGTCAGGAGATCGAGACCATCCTGGCTAACACGGTGAAACCCCGTCTATACTAAAAACACCAAAAAAATTA
>NW_012114844.1:3923904-3926643 GCF_000951035.1 Colobus angolensis palliatus | reverse complement strand
GCCTGTAGTCTCAGCTACTCTGGAGGCTGAGGCAGGAGAATGGCGTGAACCTGGGAGGCGGAGCTTGCAGTGAGCCGAGATTGAGCCACTGCACTCCAGACTGGGAGACAGCCAGACTGCCTCAAAAAAAAAAAAAAGAAAAAAAAAATTTTTCACAAATTTCAGCATCAGAAATGAAGATACCCAAACACCCCCATTATCACAGATGCATAATTAATCTCTAGGTGATGGGAGGTGAGGTGAATTTTTTATTTTTGTTTTTTAATTTTTTTTCTGAGACAGAATCTTGCTCTGTTGCCAGGCTGTAGTGCAGTGGCTCGATCTCGCTCACTGCAACTTCTGCCTCCCGGGTTCAAGCTATCCCCCTGCCTCAGCTTCCTAAGTAGCTGGGACTACAGCTCGCACCACCACACCCGGCTAGCTTTTTGTATTTTAGTAGAGAGGGAGTTTCACCATGTTGGCCAGGATGGCCTCGAACTTCTGACCTCGTGACCCACCTGCTTTGGCCTTCCAAAGTGCTGAATTACAGGTATAAGCCACCGCGCCAGGCCCGGATTTTTTCCAGAGAAGTAAACCAGGTGGGAAAAAAACCAAATTGGTAAATTGATGAAAGGTCAATGGAAATGTTATACATTAATTTAAAATAGAAGAGCAGGGTTACTTGAGTCCCACCCAAAATTTATATTTAAAGCGCTAACCCTCAGAGCCTCAGAATGAGATCTTATTTGGAAAAAGCTCTGTTGTAGATGTAATTAGTTAAGATGAGGTCATACCAGAGTAAGGTGGCCTCCTAATCCATAAAATCCATAAAAATCTGGTATTTTTATAAGAAAAAAAAAGGGGGGGATTTGGAAAAAGACACACAAACCCAGACACCAACATCTGGAAACCTGGGAGAAAGCCATGTGCAGACGAAGGCAGAAACTGAGGTAATGCTTCTGCAAGCTAAGGAACACCAAATGTTCCTGCAAGCTAAGCAACGCCAAAGATTGCCAGCAAACCACCAGAAGCTAGAGGACAGGAATGGCACAGATTCTTCCTCACAGTCCTCAGAAGGAACCAAACCTACCAACATGTTTATATGGGATTTCTAGCCTCTAGCACTGTAAAATAATACATTTATGTTTGGCAGCCCTGGGAAACTAATACAATCAGTATTCCAGTTGGGAGGTAACTTTGATTTTAAATTTTTTTTATTATACTTTATATTAAGTAATTGTCATCATCTTCATTCTCAAAAAGTCTTTATGAGAAGCAATAGTTTTTTTTTGATGCAGTCCTAAATTAAGGTCAAGGGAGGAAGTTAGGATCACTGAGCCTTCAGAAGTAGCATTTTAACAAGCTTAATCTTAATGGATATTTTTTCTTATTGTTAGTTGATGATTCATTATGTTGAGTAGTGACTTATTGCTATTTGTACTAAAAAATGCAAAGATATGCTATGTCAAATACATTTTATTCTCCCATGGAACTCATATTTGAAGATTTTATGTTCAATTAATCTATAAATGAATACTTTAAGACAGTGTGTTAATTCAATGCAGTCCAGTTTCTTCAACAAGTAAATGGCAAAAAAAGAGAGAGACAGAGATACCTTAATGAAATGAAATGTGTGGATTTTGTTTCCATCTTGATTTGAACCAGTCATAAAGAAACATCTATGAGACAATCAGGGAATCTGAACACAGACTGGGTACTTGAAGATAAGGAGTTACTTGCAATTGAATGCAATAATGTCATTTAGAGATACATACTATTGTTTATGGATAAAATAGACACGATCTCTGGAATCTGGGTATATGTATTTTTCGGGGGAGAGGAATGAAGAGATAACAATGAAACAAGATTGGCCACGTTAATAATTGTAGAAGCCGAGTGACCCACACAACAGAGTTCATTACACTATCACCTCTGCTATTGTATATGTTTACATTTTTCCATAAATTTAAATACCATTAGATTATGCAAAAACAAAACTGTCTTAACCTCTGTAGCCCAGTGATCACACTTAGCATCACTAACAGTGGGACAACCAGATATTATGTGCCTACTGATGTAATTTTATGAGAACTGCACAGCATCACCTTTAAAATATTCTTGTCAAAACACTCAACTTAGATCTAATCAATCCTTTAGACCTAACTTTACATTTATAGGAAATGTAAGTAACAAGTAACACTGTGAGTAAATAATCGGGTGAATTCAGAATGTCAGACATTCAACAAAGGCTTGGGCTCTTCAGAAAGCAAATACTAATACCATAAACAAAGACTAATACCACTACTAATAAGGGGTATGTGTTGGGGGGCAGACTGTATTTGAGCCAAAGGCTTCCCCTCCAGCCCCATTGACCGTCTGGTGAAGCCAGTGAATTCTCTTCTCAGAATGTCTTAAATGCATTTAAAAAAGAAAAAAAAAAAGATTATTAAAAAAAACTACATTGAAATACAGTTACCAAAATATTTAAAAGTACAATATGGTAATACACATGTTCCATTATTAATGCATTAAATAACAAGATCCAGCAGCAGGTCCAATAACTACAATAGTTTTATTTTATTTATTTATTTATTTTGAGATGGAGTCTTTCTTGGTTTGTCGCCCAAGCTGGAGTGCAGTGGCAGTGGCGCAATCTCAGCTCACTGCAACCTCCATCTCCCGGGTTCACAGTATTCTCCTGCCTCAGCCTCCAGAGTAGCTGGGACTATAGGCGCCTGCCACCTCACCCGGCTAATTTTT
>NW_012114844.1:3888052-3918324 GCF_000951035.1 Colobus angolensis palliatus | reverse complement strand
AAAAAAAAAAAAAAAAAGAAAAGAAAAGACAAGATAAATATATAATATTGAAGAAATCCGTTTGTTTAGTGTGTGTACATTCAATTATGGCTCAAAAAATTAGATGACAAAAAAGCACAAACAGGGCAGGTACGGAATGCAGAGGTTGGCATATTCACACTAGCCTTTTGCAGATAGCAGAGCTCCATTATCTCAAAAAGCCAAAGCCTGACTAGTGTTTCCCACGTCATCTTCCTCATTTCCGCAAGGCCGGGACTGGAGAAGAGGAGGTAGACCTAGGAGCCAACAAATGGCTATCAATCCCACCAAATAGACTAGGCAGTGGGCTTGCTAAACAACGAAGCTTCCAGAAGCGGACCCCACTTCCTATCCTCTTGTGGCCACATTGCTGATCCTAAAGCTTTTCTATGCAAAAACTAGCGGAATGCTATTGAATGTAGGTTTCCGAGGCAGCCCTATTCTCTCCGGCTACTTCAACATCAATGGGGGCTTATTTGCCCAAGGGACGTCGCAACTGGGTCTTTCCCATTCTTTCATCGCTGGTGGTTCACCGCCCCCACTCTCCCCCATTGCCAGCTCTGCCTTAACCTCCCACGAAATCAAATCCCCGCTTTACCAACCCACAGCAGCCGGGGGGATGGTGAGTGGCGGGGGGTGGGGAGAAGTGGGGTGGGGTAGCCGGCCCCTCCCCCACCCAGCTGCGCCTACACCGACTAGAAACTACCAGTCCCGGCGTGCCCCGGGGCGGCGCGGGCGCAGGGGCGCGGGCGCGGCGGGTTGTCGTTGGCTGGAGCAGCGGCTGCGCGGGTCGCGCTGCTGTGAGGTCTGCAGGCGCTGGCAAATCCGGCCCAGGATGTAGAGCTGGCAGTTTCTGACGGCGCGTCTGACGCGGAGTTGGGTGGGGTAGAGAGTAGGGGGCGGTAGTCGGGGGTGGTGGGAGAAGGAGGAGGCGGCGAATCATTTATAAATGGCGCCGAAGCAGGACCCGAAGCCTAAATTCCAGGAGGGTGAGTGTGTGCCTTTGCGAAAAAGGCACCTAACGGCGCAGGAGATGGAGGCGGGCTCGAGGTGGTTGAGGTTTGAGGGCCGGGGGTGGCGCGGGGTGCGCCCTGGGAAGGCGGCGGAGAGTGCTTTGTGCGGGGAAAGCGCATTGCGGATGGCAATTCCGATGCGTCATTGTGAGCGCTTTGTGAAGCGAGAGTGCCACGCAGGCGTTAGAGTGGGAGAGGGAGCGTTTGGCGCGTGGCACACCCTCGTCAAGTGTTTGTTATTGTTCTGAGGAAGAGGGCGCGAAGAGAGCAGCCTATTGTAGGGAGGCGACCGGGGCGCCATGGCGGCGGTTAGGGGAAGTGATGTGGCGGCGGGGGGAGGGGCAGCGGTGGTTTCTGGTGGTCCTGCAGCGCGCCCGGCCGCTTGGGCAGCCACGACGGGCAGTTAGGTGCTTCCTGGAGCCCCGGGGTGGTCGCGTTCGGTGGAGACTGGGAGCTGCGGATGGGGGTGGCTTTGGCGCCACGGGGCGGGAGAACTGCGTTGTAAAATGGCCGTTGCAACATGGCGGCGCCATCATGGCCGCCGGCGTCTCTGCCCCGTATGCAGGCGCAGCTTCAGGGCAGATGCAGCGCCCCCTTCCACGAAGACCGCAAAGTTGCCGGGACCCTTCGCTTACCTCAGAGTGGTGGGTGGGGACAGACAAAAAAAAAAAAGGATCAGTGAGATGAGCGTTTTCCTCCGCTTTGTGTTGCCTGGAGGCCTCACTCTGTTGTTCTTAGGCGCAGTGCCAAGATCCTATGGTAATGTTAGTGCGCTCTCGCTTTGCAGTTGCTCTTAAAAAGTAAATGAAAATGATCTGAATGCAGTGTTAACGCCGTTTGCATTTGTAAGTCCCATTGTCTCGATGTCATTTTTTAAATGCAGTAATTGTTTGATTAGTTGCAGTGTTTAACAGTGACTTGAAAGTTGAGTTTATTTTTATTAATTGGTTTTCGATTGACATGAGTTTTGGCTAAGGTTAGACTGCCAGTGGAAGGCAGCTCTTTAAATTTTCACAAAGCTTCAATTTATGTATAATAAGGTGGAGGTCTAATAGCTAAAAAGGAAGTAAAATCCTGTTGAAAAGGAGGAACACTCTAATATTCGTTTTCATTGCTATGGAAATTTATGCTAGTTACCGTAAATAACGGTGTCAACATGCGTACGATTTTTGTTCTGGGGATTTTTAGACTTGCATTAGAATTCCTTTTAGAGACATAAATCTCAAACCGTAGTACTGCGTATTGTAATCTTAGGGGATATTTAAGGGAGTTTTAGGGTTATTTTGTTAATGAGTGACTTTTTTGTTTGTATTTTTGAGACGACGTCTCACTCTGTCACCTAGGCTGGAGTGCTGTTATGGTATCTCGGCTCACCTCTGCCCCCCGGGCTAAAGCGAGCCTCCCACATAGCTCGGATCACAGACGCGCGCCGTCACGCCCGGCTGAGTTTTGTTCTTTAGGGGTTTTCTTTTCTGTCTTTGTGGGGTTTTTTTTTTTGTTTGTTTGTTTTTGTTTTTGTATTTTTGGTAGAGATGGAGTTTCATGATGCCCAGGCTGGTCTTGAAGTCTTGGGCTCAAGCGATCCACCCGCCTCGGCCTCCCAAAGTGGGGGGATTACGGGCGTGAGCCATCGCGCTCAGCCGTGTGACTTTTAATACCCTTCTCCCACCTTGAGACGCTGTGACTCTACCTCCTATGGATTCATTATTTTACTAGAATTAATTCAGAGGGTCCGTAAAATTGAATGAGGAAGATGTTTTTTTTCTACCTACCCAACTTTAGTATTTAACAGTGTAATTCCTCCCCCCAAACCCCGAAAAAAAACGCCACATTAGTATTTTCAGTGTATTTTCATATCTTAGCATTACAGTTGTGGAAGATGTTTTCAGTTATCAATCATTCTCGTTTCTTCAAAATTAGGGTAGTTACTGGATGAGCAGCCAAGTCTTGTTTGTAGAACGTGACATTTAAAATGTTTTGGTGTTTCGGTACAGTTGATTTCCTTTGTACTACTGTGTGTTTTATGTATTTATGAAACCATTCGGCTCGTAGGCTGTATCAGACTGTCAAGGCACAAAAAGTTAGTCGCTTCTGTAGGAACAGCCTAAGGTTGGCTGTTTAAGGAAGAGCTTTAATTCTAGAGGGTTGCTAGTTGAGAGGGGAATAGCAGCAGAGAATTCCTTGTGCTGTTTTAAGTGGTGTAATTGGAGAAGAGTAGGAACCAGGGTATCCCCAAGTAAGGTTTAAAGCTGTGTGAGAGATTCTGTAGTTAACATTATTTTCCAGGTGTGTTTTCTACTTGTGTTTAAAATGGAATTGTATAACCACCGTTTAAAAACGATTTTAGTGGGCTGGGCGCGGTGGCTCACGCCTCTAATCCCAGCACTTTGGGAGACTGAGGTCAGGAGTTCAGGACCAAGCCTGGCCAACCTGGTGAAGCCCAGTCTCTACTGAAAATACAAAAATTAGCAGGGCGTGGTGACAGGCGCCTGTAATCCCAGCTACTCGGGAGGCTGAGGCAGGAGAATCGCTTGAACCCAGGAGGCAGATATCGTGCCATCGCACTCCAGCCTGGGCCACAGAGCGAGACTCCATCTCAAAAAAAAAAAATTATTTATTTATAAGATGATCAGAGAATATCTTGCAAGGGAAAAGGAATATTTTATGAGTGCTAACAGAATCGTCTTGAAACACTCCAGAGTAATGTAATGGTAGAAAAAAGAGTGGCGAGAAATAGTATTTTTTTGTGTGTGTTTTTGTTTTTGTTTTATTTTTGAGACAGAGTCTTGCTCTGTTGCCCAGGCTGGAATGCAGTGGCTCTGATCTCGGGTCACTGCAGCCTCCGCCTCCTGGGTTCAAGCGATTCTTTTGCCTCAGCCTTCTGAGTAGCTGGGATTACAGGCATGTGCCACCGCACCCAGCTAATTTTTGTATTTTTAGTAGTGTTTCACCATGTTGGCCAGGATGGTCTCGATCTCCTGACCTCGTCATCAGCCTACCTCGGCCTTCCAAAGTTATGGGATTACAGGTGCGAGCCGCTGCGCCCGGCCGAGAAATAGTGTTTTTAATGATTCTTGTAAACTTGTAAAAAAGTTTTTTTATTTGAATGTTCTATAAGCAATTCTTAAGGCATAGTGATTTCTTTGCACAGGACTTGGTTTTCCATTGGAAATGCTTTTTTGTTTTGTTTTGTTTTGTTTTTGAGATGGAGCATTTGCTGTCCTGGGTCATACTCCTCAGCCAGCTGTGTATTTTTTCAACAGAATACTAGGGCCTCGTAGCTAGAATGGCGGTCAGAGGGCCTCGGTTTCAGTGCACTTTTTTCTGGCAGCAGCAGCCAAGGGGAAAAAAATGGTAGGCCATTTTCAGAGTGCCTTTAAAATGTACCTGGAGAGTGAAATTAGGAAACACAGATCTGATCGGATCTTTGGCGCTGTTATTAGCAGTATGGTTTAACCATTTTAGTTCTTGTTCCTGGGCTGTTGGAGAAGTCTTTCATCTCACTCTTTTCCAATCTCCACCTTAATGCAGAAATGCTCTGCGTAGGTCCAGCAGCCTCTAGCAGTGATTCTTTATAGAGTGAACTACTTAACAAGGATTAAATAAAGTTAATAGGTCGTGCTCTGGGAGATTCTTATAATATGGGTCTCTGGTGAGGCTTGAAAATACGTAGTTTAAAAATATATTTTAAATTTTAATTTTTTTTTTGAGGCGGAGTCTTGCTCTGTCATCCGGGCTGGAGTGCAGTGGTGTGATCTCTGCTCACTGCAACCTCCAGCTCCTGGGTTCAAGCAATTCTCCTGTCTCAGCCTCCCGAGTATCTGGGACTACAGGTGTGCACGCCCACGTCCGGGTGATACATATATATGTGTGTGTGTGTGTATGTGTATATATACATGTGTGTATGTATGTGTATATATGTGTATATGTGTGTGTGTATGTATATGTATATGAGAGATGGAGTCTCATTCTCACCCAGGCTGAAGTGCAGTGGCGCGATCTTGGCTTATTGCAACCTCCACCTCCTGGGTTCAAGTGATTCTCGTGCCTCAGCCTCCTGAGTAGCTGGGATTATAGGCACACACCACCATGCCTGGCTAATTTTTTGTACTTTTAGAAGAGATAGGGTTTCTCCTCTTGGCCAGGCTGGTCTCAAACTCCTGACCTCAGGTGATCCACCCACCTTGGCTTCCCTAAGTACTGGGATTATAGGCGTGAGCCACCTCGTCGTGCATGCTCTGTTAATTTTAGAGCTAAAAACTAAAAATTTTAAAGCTGACATTCTTGGATATTTTAGTTTTTAGAGCTAAAAACTAAAAATTTTAGAGCTGACATTCTTGGATATTTCAGTTGTCCGTGGGTCTGTTGAAACCAAGTGGACTGAAAATGTGTGCAAAATCTTTCAGCTATAGTCAAATGTAATCTGAGGTACTGCCTAGAATTGCTTCCAAGACTTCCAGGTCCTGACATTTTGTTTAGTCTTGGGAGTAGGCTCAGCATAGACTGTTAAGTTCCAAAGGTTAGGCTTTATTGTCTCATTTCTTTGTTCAATGAAGCAGCTTAACACCTAGAACATCATTCCACATTTGAGGAATGAACATAGTGAGACCCCTTAATCCAGCCAATTTCTAATGCGTATTGATATTTTAATTTGTAGGATATTTTACTGAGTAAAAGGGTTGGAAGCAGAAATACAAGTGGAGAATAAAGGTCCTCAACTTAGAAAATCAGTTGAGGAAATCTTTAAAAAAACTGTATTTTCAGATGTACAGTTAAAACCAACCAACCTTGACAGCGTTGCAGGAGATTCTACCTATGTGCTTGACAGGTGATAGATGATTTGATTATTTAAGTAGATTGACCTGCTAATAAATTGTTTTTGTTTTTACCATCCGATACCAACGGTGTTTTTGTTGTAGGGTATGGTTGAAGTTTGAGCCAAAGTGGTACTCTGTATAGCTGTCCCCATTTTTCCTAATTTGGCTAGGAATACCCTAATAATAGTGGGATGACTCTCTAAGATGTGAATCATCTTATAGATTAGAAGAAATTACAATTAATCCAGTACTTTTTCTCCCTTTACAGGTGAGCGAGTGCTGTGCTTTCATGGGCCTCTTCTTTATGAAGCAAAGGTATGAAACTTGTTTTCTGTTGAGAAGTTGACCAAAACTACTGGTTAGATCTGACCGTTTAATATACAAGTGCAGTGTTTTGTTGTTGCCTCAGTAAGAGAGTTGCCTGTTTTAGGTTCGTAGTTAATAAATTTCTTCATCTTTCTGGGATTTTTATTGTTTTGCTTAGTGGCTCAAATAAATTAAAACATTGCTACTCTCTTCCACTTTTCTTACTGATCTGGAAGTAGCATTTGAAGGGAGTGTTAGAAGGGGAAGATGGCTTGTGGGAAAAAATAGCATTTTATGGTTAATGACTTGGTGAGAAAACATTGCTCAGGTTACTTTTAAAAGTAAATATATGCTGAGTAAGCATTGAGCTAATTATATTAGGTTAAAGGTAAAAGCTAATATTAAAAATAAGTACATTTAACTTTTGATTGTTGGTTTGTCTGGCAAAATTTGAATCCTGGGAGGCTCCTTTTGTATCAGAGTGTGCTCCAGTTATAAAAACTGATTTTACATTTAGCTGAAGGTAATAGGAGAATGCATTCCAAAGTCAAAAAAAGTTGTAGTATTTTGTTTCTGATAACTTTTTTAGTAAAAATATTTAAGACTTGACTATACCTTAAACAGTTGTAGCTCTAAAAATGAACCCGTAAAATACAAAACAGTATGTTTAATTTATGCAATTTCTGCGTAAATTCTTGAATAGTTTTATGCTATATCTGTCTGAAAATAGCCTTAATTATAAAGTGTCAGACAATTCTGACTAAATATTAGCTATTTTCACTACTTTTTTTTTTCCTGTGTTCTAAATACACAGAAGTGTATTTTTAAAGTTCTGAAGAGCCAAACGCAGTGGCACATGCATGTAGTTTCAACTACTCAGAAGGCTGAGGCTAGAGGATTGCTTGAGCCCAGGAGTTCAAGGCCAGTGTGGGCAACCAAGCGAGACTCTCTCTCCCCCCCCCCGCCCTTCCCCCGACAGTGTTGCTCTGTCACCCAGGCTGGAGTGCAGTGGTGCGACCTCCGCCTCCTGGGTTGAAGCAGTTCTCCTGCCTCAGCCTCTTGAGTAGCTGGGGTTACAGGGGCCAGTCACCACACCCAGCTAATTTTTGTAGTTTCAGTAGAGACGGGGTTTCATTATGTTGACCAGGGTGGTCTTGAACTCCTGACCTTGTGATCCACCTGCCTCGGCCTCCCAAAGTGTTGGGATTAGAGGCACAAGCCACCACCCTGTGGGAGACTGTCTCTTAAAAAAAAAAATCCTAAAATGGCTGAATTTGGATGTATGGAGATGGTCAGGAATTTCTAAGTATGTGTATATGTACATATATCTTCATGATAAGATTTATACAGTTTATAAGTTTATACAGTTTATAAGTGCTAAGTTACGGCTCATGGCCAGGTGCCGTGACTTACAAGCCTGTCATCCCAGGGCTTTGGGGAGCCAAGGCAGGAGGATCTCTTGAGGTCAGGAGTTTGAGATCAGTCTGGGCAAGATAGCAAGACTGTCTCTACCAAAAAAAAAAATTGTGTGTCCTGTTAATCATTTTTATCCCTGAATGTTATTTTTTGTGTATCAGTGTTTGGCAAACTCTACTAAACTGGCTGAGTTTTCTCCTGGCAGCTGACACTCTGGTGAACAGTTTTTGAATTGAAGCTGTCAAAACAAACTGTTGTGGTTATTTTGGTTTTCTCTTAAAGACTTTTAAATCCAAATCCAGTTAGTCATCACTTGTCATAGTTAATGACTTGCTTCTAATAATTCCTTTTGTCTGGCTGCTTTTAAGAAAAATGTGAAATATTTTTAATTCATTGCTTTACAAGTTGTTTAATTTTTCTCAAACAGGTCCATTTACTGCCTTTCATAAGCCAATGAAGTTCTTTTATAATGTAGTTTAAAGACTTTGCTTTAGAGGAATTTGCTTTTGAAATAAATATAGCTCCTGGCTAATTAGACTGAGAAAACACAAGCATAGCTTTCTTTAAGCTGTCCTTGGATGGCTTTTGTAATCCATTGATTAAAGATTTAGGGTGACCTTTTATGCTTGTGGTTCTCAGCTTTGTTGGACCTTTTGTGACTAATCTGCAGTTTTGTAACTTGAGTATTCTGCAAGCTTAAATAGCGTTCTCTTAGTCCTTTTGTTCAGGTCACCATAAAGCTTGTGTAGAGTGTCCTTGAAGGATGATTTGAAAAGGTAGTGTCTCTTTAAAAAATTTCTAAGTGATTTATTATTATTATTTTTTTTAATTTCAGTGTGTAAAGGTTGCCATAAAGGACAAACAAGTGAAATACTTCATACATTACAGTGGTTGGAATAAAAAGTGAGTATTAGATCTTACAATTTTATTTATAATTAACAAGATAGCTTGTGTCACAGACTGGCTTAACAAGCATATGCTTTTCAATTCTTCTGCAGTTTTAATGTAATGTAGTACATATTGAAGCAAGGGTGAATCATTTGTAGTGTGACAAAACTATTGGAAATTAGGGTACTGAGCCATTTTAATTTAAATATAGTTGGTTCTTGGGAATATTTATTATGTGCCAGTGTAATACCTAATAGTCATGTAGTCAACCAGTTATTCTGGTTGAACGTGGCAATCACATTTTTCTGTTTTGTTTCTGGTTTTTTTTTTTTTTTCCGGTTTTGGTACATTTTTAGGATGGCCTGAATTTTTTGGCCTTACCACAAACATTGATTATATATGTTACTTCAAGCAGCTGTGCTAAAAACCAGTTGGGTTTTCTGTCTAGAAAAGGGGAAAGGATAAAGGTTGCTTCATTGAGAAATAAAGACAGAATTTACTAACCCATTTTCTGAACTTCGGAAACACGATTTAGTGTTGACAGAAAATGACTTCATGTGACTCACTTTTTAGCATGATTTAACACAGAAATTCAATTACAGAGTCTTAATTTCTCACCCCTAAGAGTTAAGCCTTTTTTTTTTATTTTGGAGATGGAGTTTCACTTTTTTTTGCCTGGGCTGGCGTGCAATGGCGTGAGCTTGGCTCACTGCAACCTCCGCCTCCTGGGTTCCAAGCGATTCTCCTGCTTCAGCCTCCTGAGTAGCTGGGATTACAGGCAGCCGCCACCACGCCCAGCTAATTTTTTGTGTTTTTAGTAGAGACGGAGTTTCAGCACATTGGCCAGGCTGGTTTTGAACTCCTGACCTCAGGTGATCCTCCCAAAGTGCTAGGATTACAGGTGTGAGCCACTGTGCTCGGCCTGTGTGTGTGTGTGTGTAAAGCACCGATGTTACTGATCTATTTCCAGGAATGGACAGTGGGTATAGATTGAACACATTCTAGAATGTCCATACAGTGGAGCTCTTTTTCAGTGATGAGACTTTTCTCCTTGGGCCTCACAAATAACCCTGTCTAAAAATTTACCCAAGTCTCCTATTTGGTGATTGTAATTAAAAGACTTGTAATTTTTACTATGGGAGATTTTACATTTTATTAATGATGCTTTGTCCTTCAAAGATAGCACTGCCATGGCTATTTAGTATTGTTCTTGCGGAATTGCCCTCTAGTAACTTAAGGCTTTGTGTCACCTGACTCAGGCTCTGGTACCTGGTTTACCATGGGAGCAGTGCCGTCTGATTTGATGAGTAATCTGTTACTATGGAAGGAGTTTTTTTTTCCCTGTGAAGTTCACTGGCCCTGTGACTTTGGTCTTGTTTCATCTAGTACTCTATCTAGGTGACCAACCCAGTTAATTTTATTTCTTTGTTAGGAAGTTGTTTTCACATATCAGATGTTTTCAGCTGAGAATTTATTAGACATTTCACTTCCATTAATATAAATGTGGAAAGGTAGAAATCTGAAATGCATAGAAGTGCATCCTGACAGCTTTGTGGGTTTTTTTCCCCAGTTAATGATAATTAAAGTATTTCTAATAATCAGTGAGATGTGGTGGTGCGCACCTGTAGCCTCAGCTACTTGGAAGGCTGAGGCAGGAGGATTATTTGAGCCCAGGAGTTTGAGGCTGCAGTGAACTATGATGTGCCACTGCACTCTAGCCTGTGTAACAGAGCAAGACCTGGACTCCTTTAAAAAGAAACAATAACATCTATTTCTAATAATGATAGGTAATGTCTAATAATGATAGGTAACTCCAGCCTCATGGACTTGTATTTTAAATATTGAGAAGTTGGGAAAATAACGGAGAAACCTGTAAGTAAACTGTGCTTTTAGTACTAAATGGATTCTAGTATCTAGGAAACAGGAAAATAGTGACTCGTAGTGTATCTCATAGCTTTTTATTACTAAATAGTGCCTTGCTAAAACTGCATTTCAATCTTTATTAGACTTACATTTTATGTGTTGATATTCTGACAATATCCAGATAAAGTTGAGAGTGTTAGGAGAATCTCATTTCTCTACAGGAAAGATAATAATTTTATGCATACTATGAGTGGGAAAGACCATAAAGGATATAAAAGAAAAATACAAAGCACATTTATGGGTTAGGCTTACTCTCCTCCACCTCCTGCATTTTAAAGGAATTGTTTTAGAGCCAGTATGGAGGTACCTATACTTTTAGCTTCTTGGGAGGCTGAGGTTGAGCACAGGAGTTTGAGGCCAGCCTGGGCAACATAGCTAGACACCCCTCTTATAATGAAGCAAATAAAAATCATAAAGAAGTGTTTGAGGCTGGGTGTGGTGGCCCACGCCTGTAATCTCAGCACTTTGGGAGGCCAAAGTGGTTGGATCACTTGAGGTCAGGAGTTCGACTCCTGCCTGGCCAACATGGTGAAACCCCATCTCTACTAAAAATAAAAAAAATTAGCCAGGTGTGGTGGCACACGCCTGTAGTCCCAGCTGTTTAGGAGATTGAGGCAGGAGAATCACTTGAACCCGGGAGGTGGAGATTGCAGTGAGCTGAGGTCGCACCACTGTATTCCAGCCTAGGCTGCAGAGCGAGACTCAGGAAAAAACAAAAAAGATTGAACACATAAGAACGAAGTAAAGGAAACTATGAAAAAAGAATAGAATAAAGAAGATATTTTTAAAAACCTTAAAAAATTATTTTAGAATTTTACCTTAGTAACTGTGAATACAGCTTTTGTGCTTAGTTCTTTTTTACATATAATAGATACCCTGTATAAAATTGCACACATAGATGTGTACAGCGCAAAGACTGGATTTTAAGAGGCATTTGTAGCTTGTCACAAATTGTGAAAATACCAAATGCTTTGTATTTTCTGATTTTACTGCTTCGAAAAATTTTCCTCTTTGGTGTATTGTGTAGTCCAGTAACTCAAAGAAATGATAGGTTTGTGTAGATTTTTTTGTTCTCAACTAATTTGACACATACTAATTACTGTTGGGGAAAGTTAAGAAAAAATGGCATCAAATACTAGATTTGTTACTATCTTTGTAGATGTATTGAGGAATATATCAGAAATGTCTGGTTGACTTGGCGTGTAGATAAATATATGCAATATTGAAAGAATGATCTTAGCTTTAGGAAGTCTTCAAAGAAACCTTTAAATTCATTTTGAAAGGAGGAGGAGTTATTCAGATACCTAGCGTGTTGTGTATTTAGTCTGTGTAAGTACTGCCCATGGATCATTGTGACTCTGGGAACTAGTCACGGTACCGTTAGAAAATTACGGAATTCTAGATGGGTGTGATGACTCACGCCTCTAATCCCAGCACTTGGGGAGGCCAAGGTGGGCAGATCACCTGAGGTCAGGAGTTTGAGATCAGCCTGGGCAACACAATGAGACTCTGTCTCAAAAAAAAAAAAAAGAAAAGAAAACTACGAAATTCTTTTATGCTTCACCTATATATAAAATTTTCTGAGTGGCCTTCAGTTATTACCATGGATCATTTTAACTTTGGGAATTGCACTCACAAATGACCTTTAGAAAATTCTGAAATTTGGGCAGGGTGTGGTGGCTCACGCCTGTAATCCCAGCACTTTGTTAGGCCAAGGTGGGTGGATCACAAGGTCAGGAGTTCGAGACCAGCCTGGCCACCATAGTGAAACCCTGTCTCTACTAAAAGTACAAAAATTAGCCAGGTGTGGTGGCTCATGCCTGTAATCCCAGCTACTCGGGAGGCTGAGGCAGGCGAACCACTTGAACCTGGGAGGCAGAGGTTGCAGTGAACCGAGATCATGCCACTGCACTCTAGCCTGGGTGATAGAGCAAGACTCATCTCAAAAAAAAAAAAAAAAAAAAAAAAAACTCTCGCCAGGCGGGATGGCTCAGGCCTGTAATCCCAGCACTTTGGGAGACCTAGGCAGGTGGATCACGAGGTCAGGAGTCAAGACCAGCCTGGCCAACATGGTGCAACTCCATCTCTACTAAGAATACAAAAATTAGCTGGGGGTGGTGGCGTGCACCTTTAGTCGCAGCTACTTGGGAGGCTGAGACAGGGGAATCGCTTGAATTCAGGAGGTGGAGGTTGCAGTGAGCCGAGATCATGCCACTGCACTCCAGCCTGGAGTGAGACTTTGTCTTAACAAAAAAGAAAACATTCTGAAATTCTTTTATGTTTGACTTACATGTAAAAATTTCTGAGTGTTTGGCTTTCAGTTATTATCCTAGTAGTGATGTTCCTTAGAGCAAAAGATGTCCACTTCATTTTTCTTTGGTTCAGCAAGGATTGTCAGCTCTTTACATATAAAGCAAACTCTAGCAGTAACTGTGTTTAGAGCAAGGTGCTTATTTAAATACATTTTATATCAGTGGGAAAGGGTTTATAACATTCTAAAATGGAAACTTGTAATTGAAAATTGGCTAACTCCCTTTGATTTAGAGAGAATTGGAATAGATATAAATACATGGCCAGGCACGGTGGCTCACGCGTGTAATCCCAGCACTTTGGGAAGCTGAGGTGGGCGGATCACCTGAGGTTGGGAGTTTGAGACAAGCCTAACCAACATGGAGAAAACCCGTCTCTACTAAAAATACAAAATTAACCGGGTGTGGTGGCGCATGCCCGTAATCCCAGCTACTCAGGAGGCTGAGTCACGAGAATTGCTTGAACCCAGGAGGTGGAGGTTGTGGTGAGCCAAGATCGCACCGTTGCACTCCAGCCTGGGCAACAAGAGTGCAATTCCGTCTCGAAAAAATATATATATATATATATATATGTATACACACACACACACACAAATATCTCAAAAATCTCATTTTGAAAATGGCTTGTGTGGGGTACTTTTTAAAATTCATACAATAAAACCTTAATCCCCAAATTGGAATTTTCTTAAACTTCAGTTAATCTTTTTTCAAAAACATACTAGATTTGATTGAGATTTCTAAATTTTCAAACCTCATTAGAATTTGTTGACACAGACACTTAAATATTCCATTTGTAAATGAATCTTAATAAAGCTGAAGCCAAATTCTGCACCTGGTCACTGAGATTACTTTGTACTATGCTGTCTGTATCAGAAGTGCTGTGAGGCCCAGGCGCTCTGAAAAATCATTGAAGACACGTGAGGATATTGTAGCCCTTTTTCCTGTTCCTGAAGGAGCTCCCTCAGTACACCACCCCCTCCTGACCTCTAGGTAAATGCATGTTTTGAAATTTTCTCTAGGAAATCATGTTCAGGATTGCTTTTTATTATTTTCCTTTTGGCTGTATTATATGAGGTCAGAGGTGGGAAGTCATTAAACAAAAGAAGGTCTTAAATTTTTTTTTAATTGGGTACCTTGAGAGTACACCTAATTGTGTCACTAAAGGAGCTCCATCAGCAGGAGAAAAGATTAACTGCCCAAAAAAATTTAGCATTCCCTAAGCAATAACACTGTTTTTGTTTGCCATTTTTGGTGAAAAAACATAATCAGAAATTGTGTTTTGAACAAGCTTTTTGAAGTGCCAAAATGCCTTAACATTTTTAAGAGAGTTGGTTCTGCCTTCTAATATTTAGAAAGCCAGCTTTCTGATCAGCCTTGAAAGTTAGTGTGTGTTCATTTGTGACTGAATGAAGGTGAAGAATGGTGTCAAATCATTTTAATACTTTACAAACTTGGCTAGGTCCCAGTCTGGTTGGTGTTTGAGTATTGTAGACTTCCTTATATATTTCTGACATACTTTTAGTGTTGTTTGTGTCAGGGATTCTCAGGTGTTTTACATGTATTCTCATAACAATTTTTTTTTTTTTGAGACGGAGTCTTGCTCTGTCGCCCGGGCGGGAGTGCAGTGGCTGGATCTCAGCTCACTGCAAGCTCCGCCTGCCTCAGCCTCCCAAGTAGCTGGGACTACAGGCGCCCGCCACCTCGCCCGGCTAGTTTTTTGTATTTTTTAGTAGAGACGGTTTCACTGTGTTAGCCAGGATGGTCTTGATCTCCTGACCTCGTGATCCGCCCGTCTCGGCCTCCCAAAGTGCTGGGATTACAGGCTTGAGCCACCGCGCCCGGCCCTCATAACAATTTTTTGAGATAAGTACTGTTGTTCTCATTTCATAATGAAATGAAAACACAAAAAGCTATGTGGAACTTTGTCATTACACACGGCTGGTTTTAATTTTTAAAAATAACTGAGTTTTTGACTCCTGTGCTTTATTTTTGACAATTAAAGTCTTTAAGATAACATAAGGCTAATCACTTAGTGAATGTTACATTAGGTGCCAGACTCTTAAGCCATTTCTAAAAATGATTTGAACAATCTGCTTTTGGACTCCGGCAGCTTAGATTTGGAATGCTGCTTTTTGAAAATAAAAAGTTTTCCTTTTTACAGAACAGACTTCCTTTAGATTTTCATTGTAGTTGAGACTGTATTTGTAGTGCCAGTTCATCAAATTATTTCAGAGAAATCCAGTCTTGCCTCTTGGATCTCAGAAAATAAGTTGGAGAACAGAGTATTTTTGAGTTAAATTTTAACTTTCCTCTTTTTCAGTTGGGATGAGTGGGTTCCAGAGAGCAGAGTACTCAAATACGTGGACACCAATTTGCAGAAACAGCGAGAACTTCAAAAAGCCAATCAGTAAGTTTGTTTTGTGAACTGAATATTAAGGAGAAATGCCTGTAGATTAATTTTTGGGCATGGAATGAACAGTGGAGATCATGTTGGCTGCCCTGCCTATAAAATAATTTCTGGTACCTCTCAGCTGCTGTGTTAGAGCTTTGACTTTAAGTAATCAAGCCATTTCTAGGTAAAGGAAGTAGCTACCTGCCATTACTTGAGCTTATCTTTAGATCTAGGTAGAAAACAGCAGAATGTTTTTGGAAATTGCTATAGGTGTGAACTCATTGGTAAACATCTTTCTTATTTTTGGGGCTCTGGAAGACAAATTTGGGGGGAAACAAGAAAGCAAACGAGGCATTTCCTATTCTATTTTTCATCTCTGAAAGTACAGGAAAAGGAACCCTGAAAGACTGTATGATCTATAGGGTAATTTCAAAGTTGAAATGTATATTTAAAAAAATTAAAATGATGGCCGGGCGTGGTGGCTCATGCCTGTAATCCCAGCACTCTGGGAGGCTGAGGCGGGTGGATTACGAGATAAGGAGATCAAGACCATCGTGGCTAACACGGTGAAACCCTGTCTCTACCAAAAATGCAAAAAATTAGCTGGGCATGGTGGCAGCCACCTGTAGTTCCAGCTACTTGGGAGGCTGAGGCAGGAGAATGGCGTGAACCCGGGAGGCGGAGCTTGCAGTGCACGGAGATCGCGCCACTGCATTCTAGCCTGAGCGACAGCGAAACTCTGTCTCGGAGACAGGAAAAAAAAAAAAAGGGAACAAATAAAACATTGGGATTAGTGAATTCCAAATCAAATGGAATTTTCCGTGCTGTGAGAACTATTACAGTCACTTTTTATTACATTGATTTTAATTGAGCCTTTTTCTCTTTCTTATTTTGTTTGATTTTTTGGAAGTATCCCTGTCCAACTTGTTAAAAACTTGGTGCCAGAATTTGAATATAAATTCCTAATGGAATCAGGCTGACATAGTTTTTTTTTTTTCACGTAAATGCTCATTTTATGTTGACATTATTGAAATTATTTTTGAAGGGAGCAGTATGCAGAGGGGAAGATGAGAGGGGCTGCCCCAGGAAAGAAGACATCTGGTCTGCAACAGAAAAATGTTGAAGTGTAAGAAGCTCTTTGTTTTGATTTTGCATACTATATGTGAAGATAATATTTTATACTCATTATGTGTTAGACTGTGTTGAAAATTGAAACTTTCGGAACATTGTCGGAACCAGTAAGAATCCCATTCCTCAGGTATCAGGTCATTAAAGTAGTTTAAAATCATATTGCTTAATTTTCCTCAGCAGGTTCCCCCTCCCTTTAACTTGTGTGTATAAATATATGTGTGTATAACGTTTTCTCTTACAAAGATAGTATTAGTGGTTATAAGTTTTGAGATAATTTTTGGCAAGCCTTTTCAAACGTAAAAAGCAAGTGCTGGCAAGTGCTAAAAATACATACCAATTAACTCCCACTTTGGTGAAACCCATGGTAAGAATTTGTGAGAAGTTAAGTTTTCAAATAACTGCCCTCCCCGTCTTCACACCCAAGAAAACCTTTGCTTTTTTTGAGACAGAGTTTCGCTCTTGTTGCCCAGGCTGGAGCACGGTGGTGTGATCTGTGCTCACTGCAACCTCTGCCTCCAGGTTCAAGTGATTCTCCTGCCTCAGCCTCTCAGGTAGCTGGGATTATAGGCATGCGCGACCACGTCTGGCTGATTTTTGTATTTTTAGTAGAGATGGGGTTTCACCATGTTGGTCAGGCTGACCTCCTGACCTCAGGTGATCCACCTGCCTCAGCCTCCCAAAATGCTGGGATTACAGGTGTGAGCCACTGCTTCCGGCCCAAAACCATTACTTCTTGTTAACTCTAGATTTTAGAATATCTGATAAGAAGCCTAGAGTGAGAAAGTCATGTGCATGTATACATTTTGTATGTTTAAAGTTTGTGTAGGATGGTGTGGTGGCTCACACCTCTAATTCCCCTACTTCGGGAGGCTGAGGCAGGAGGATGATTTGAGCCCAGGAGTTTGAGACCAACTTGGGCAGCATCGGGAGCCCCTGGTTCTACAGAAAAATAAAAAATTAGCCCGGGGGGTGGTGGCACATGCTCGTAGTCCCACCTATTCAGGAAGCTGATACATGAGGATCACTTGAGCCCAGGAGGTCAAGGCTACACTTTCGTCTTGGCAACTGAATGAGACCCTGTCTAAAAAGAAAAAAAAAAGTTGATGTACCTGAAAGTGGCTGACAAGAGTGGTAACTTAATAAGTATTCTTAAGTATTTGTTAATAATAAAAACAAAGATTATAATTTTTATTAAGAGGCCATTTTATTTCTTACCAGACTTATTGATCTGACTTTTCTACTTAAAAGTAAGGTGTTGCTATGCCCAGTGCTTTGGGAGGCTGAGGGAGGAGGGATTGCTTGAGGCCAGGAGTTCTGGGCTGCAGTGATCTATGATTGCACCACTGCATTATAGCCTCTTAAAAAAAGGTGTTACTAATGAAGGTATTTGGCATTTAATGCATTTGGAGATGTTTGAAACTTTGTGTTACTGTTAGAGGATTGCTCATAGTTTTATTAAGTGGTAACATGTTTTCATGATCTGGTTCTTTGTAAAACTGTAGTGTAGTATTAAGATTTAATAGTAATTATATCTTAAAAGGCAACAATTTCTCTTTATTTAGAAAAGATATTTTTATCAAAGCAATAGTTTATAACTAATTCTTTATCACTGTGCTAATTATATAGAAATTCAAGTGGTAGTACGCCGATAAGTTATTTGCATTTGAATACAGTATTGTGCAGTTTCAACTACAAAAATAATGGCCGAGTAAATATATGAAGTAAAGCTTTAAAATTCAAATTTCCCATTCTTGGACAGTAGAAGCCTCTTCAAATTGGCTTCTGAGTCTTTTGAAGGAACCTCAGTCTAGACGTTTGAAACCTGAATGTCAGGCTGTTACTACTGGGACTTATTGAAGTGTATGGGTTGAATATCCCTTATGTGAAGTGTTTCGGACCAGAAGTGTTTCATATTTCAGACTTTTTTTGGATTTTGAAATGGTTGCGTTATACTTACCTGTTGAACATCCCAAATACAAAATCCAAAATGCTCCAATGAGCATTTCCTTTGAATGTCATGTTGGCTCAGAAAATTGGGATTTTTGGAGCATTTTGGCTTGGGGATGCGGAGCCTGTGTATTTTATAGATCTTTTACTTTAGAGTTGAGATCACTTGTCAGTGTTTTAGTTTTATATTATAGAGTGAGTGGGTAAAGGATTGAGTGCGAGGACTCTTGGTTTCCCTTGGTCTCTATATATTGACATGTGCGACTAAAGTTGATGGTTGACTTTGTCCGAGAAATACAGTCCAACAGATTTTAACAAAACTAGCAAAGAGAAAACCTATACTTCAGTTTGGCCAGATTTTTGTGTTTATATCCAAACATAAGTTAATTTTAATTGTCAAACCTTTAGACCTAAATTAAATGAATATGTTTAATTAATAACATTTATAAGTATTATTTAAAGCTACAGAAAAGTAAAAAAAGCCAGATGTTATTAATGTATCTTTCCATTGAAAGTAATCCATAATAATGGGCTTTATAAACTGTTTCTCTTGTGGTCTAGAAATAATAATGTAAAAAAGCAAAATTAGGCCAGGCATGGTGGCACACGCCTGTAATAGCAGTATTTTGGAAGGCTGAGGTAGGCGAATCACTTGAGGTCAGGAGTTTGAGACCAGCCTAACCAACATGGTGAAATCGCGTCTCTATTAAAATACAAAAATTAAAGCTGGGAGTGATGGTGGGTGCCTATAAACCCAGCTACTTGGGAGGCTGAGGCAGGAGAATTGCTTGAACCCGGGAGGAGGAGGTTGCAGTGAGCCGAGATCACCCAACAGACAGAGCAAAACTCCTTCTCAAATAAATAAATAAATAAAATAAAAAAGCAAAATTAGCAATTTACCATTTGGCAGTATGTAAGTAGACATGAGTTAAGTTGCTGTTAGAGATGATAATCAAGATGGGGAGACTTAAGTGTTGTCCTAAATGTGGGATTATGGAGTGCATAGTATTGAACAGGAGGGAACATAATTTAGAGAAGAAATAAAGTGAAACAAAGTTTGGACCAGTGAGAATAGAATAACAGATTGGTACTTAGGAAGTATACAAGCCTGGGCAATATGGTACTAGAGACCCCTGTCTCTGCAAAATAAAAAATAAAAACAGAAAAATTCACCCAGCATGTTCCTGTGTGCCTATGATTGTAGCTACCTGGGAGGCTGAGACGGGAAGATTGCTGGTGCCCAGAAGGTCAAGGCTGCATTGAGTCGTGATTGCACCACTGTACCCTAGTCTGGTCAACAGACTGTCTCAAAAACAAAACAAAACAAAAAACCCCAACAACAAAAGAGATACACAAATCTAAAAATTAATATTTTGGGGAACAAAAATAATTGGAAAAAAATTTTAACCTTTGACACTTTTTTTTTGGTGGGTCTAATAATGTAGTGTATACTATAACATATATTAATATAACCTTGGAAGAACAAAGTTGTTTACTAAAGTGTTCTTGGTTTGCTTTTCTGTTTTTTTGTCTCTAAGACTCACTCTGTCACCAAGACTGGAGTGCAGTGGTGCAATCTTGGCTCACTGCAGCCTTGGCCTCCTGGGCTCAAGCGATCCTCTCACCTCAGCTTCCCAAGTAGCTGGGACTATAGGCGCTTGCCACTATGCCCAGTTAATTTTTGTATTTTTTATAGAGAACAAGATTTGCTATGTTGCCCAGGCTGGTCTCGAATTTTGAGCTCAAGAGATCCACCCCCCTTCACTTCCCAAAATGCTGGGATTACAGGCATGTGCCACTGCGCCTGGCTTGGTTTATTTTTTTTCTATTATGTGGAGAGAGATGGGAATTTAACCAATTGTTAATAAAAGTCCTTGTGTCTGAGTAGGACACATATTTACCACCTGATCTTTTATCCAAGTTAGTATTTCTCTGTGAACTTAACCCTGATAAAGGGAGTTGAAACAAAGGCAGTTTTACTGGAAATAATTATTTTTCTTCTTTTTATCTTCTTTTAGGAAAACAAAAAAGAACAAACAGAAAAGTAAGAATATTAACTTTCTTAACGTTAATTTATGTTACCTTTATAACATTGACATTTTTAGTTAGACTATTTTGAAAGCTATGAAATTTTGGAGTAGGCTTATATTTATTGATTATCTCAAATCGGTGTCTCACAGCAGTGTTATAAAATAGGTACATGGTGGTAGAGACCTTTTTTTACCAAGGAGAAACTTGTGAGCATTTATTTTCATCTGCTTTAGTCTTAATGACTCCCACTGAGAAGGTAACATTTATAAATAAATGGACGATGATGATACTAAATGTTGCCTATACTAAATGTTTGGTAGAGCTCTTCATGAAAGTTGTATTTTTGGTGGGAATATGATTCTTTAACTTAGATTCAGGTAACAGCTGTGTAATGGAGAAATAATATAATGAAAAGGGATAATGCATCAAGAGACTGTTTTCCTTATAGAATTTGTTAAATTAGCTAAAATGAGACTCCTCCCCCCCAACATTTACAGCACCTGGAAATGGAGATGGTGGCAGTACCAGTGAGACCCCTCAGCCTCCTCGGAAGAAAAGGGCCCGGGTAGATCCTACTGTTGAAAATGTGAGTTTTTCTTGAGTTTATGAGTAGCATGTTAGGATTTTTAGTCTCAGTTAGATGACATAACCATGGGAGCTTTGATTCTCTACAAGATTTGCTTACATGGTTAATTCTTGAAATTAAACATTTTCTCTTTTAGGGGTAAAGGATATGTTTCTGTACATCTTTATTTCACCTGTAGCTCTAGATTTACCTACTCAGTTAATCATCATTTGTTGTGTAAGCTTCACCTACAAGACTATTTCTTTGGTGTTAGATATATATTTTTATGAGTTAAAGATGTACCTTTAAGATGGTTGTGTTTGGAATAGTTGTTTTGATATCAGTGGTAAATAAGAAAATATTAAGTTAAAATGTGTCAAGTCAGTGTGTTTCATTTCCTGAACAAGAGGAACCTTACTGAAGAATTTTTACTTTTACAAGAAAATGCACTAAATAGACTATAGTTTGGGTCAGATTATTTTCTCCCAACAGCAAACTATGTATGGTCTTTTTCATTTACGATTTTTAAAAATGACAGTACAGCTATATGTGTGGTTGGCTACTTTAAGAATTCATCCCTAGTGCTTCTAAAAGTCAGCTCCCTTCCATGTTTGGTATTTAGCTTTAGCAAGAAAGGTTAGGTTTTTAATACTCTTCCTATTTCTATTTAGGAGGAAACATTCATGAACAGAGTTGAAGTTAAAGTAAAGATTCCTGAAGAGCTAAAACCATGGCTTGTTGATGACTGGGACTTAATTACCAGGCAAAAACAGGTAACTTGAAAAGCTACCCAGATTGTTAAGCTGTATGATACATTCCTGCTAGCAAAAAAAGTTTTTAAAGGAAAGTGTTATATTGACTTGAATTATTAAGGTATGACTGATGAAATAATACTGTAATTTAGAGGCTGAACATTTTAGAACTACTACCAGAAAGAATAACTTGGAGAAGAATAAAAGTTCACATATAAATTTTATGAGTTTATAATGATAAAGGTGGAAATAACTCGTTTTTGGAGATTGCTACGGCAGGAACTCGTTCTGAAAATTTGTAAAGGCAAAGAAGCATGTGTTTACTGTCTTATTGTCATTGCTAATGGTAGGACATAGAAAGCACACACCACCACCTGCAAGGTGTTCATGACCCTGAAAAGAACCTGAATCTTACTAAGCGCCTGAGTCTGTTATTAGTTTGCAGGAAATAAGATGTTTAATGGAGCAACATGTTTATCAATCATTGAACTCTATAATTGAGAATTTTTTTGACAAACGAAGCTGTTTAAACAAATGGCATAGGTAGGGTTAGGGATAGTTGGGGGAGATGATTAGGGACTGCTTGAGGATTATGAAACTTAAGAGACATATCAGTCTATATGTGTATACAGTTTTTCTGGATTTGAATCCTTTGGAGGATTATGCAATTACAGGTAAACTGCGAAGATTGAAGCCATGGCTGTATCACTTATTATTTGTGAGCTTGGACAAGTTTCTTAGCCTTTTTGTGCTTTTGTTTTTGCATTTAATGGAATAATAGTTCCTATTTGACAATGCTGATGAGAGGATGAAAAGATAATTATTTTAATGCTTTAGACTAGGTCTAGCAAATAATATGCATAACAGTAAATGATGACTTGGTAATGCCACAAAGGCACATTCATGTCTGTTGTGTGTCTGACAGATTGACATTTTAAAAAGTTTTGCTGTTCTGTCCAGTAGAGTCTCGTTAGCCACATTTGGCTGTTTAAATATATAGATGCCCCATAACTTACAATGGTGTTACATCCCAATAAACCCAGCAGAGAGTTGGAAAATTAAGTCAAACCGTTGTAAGTTGGGAACTGTCTATAATTAAATTTTTAGTTTCTCAGCTACGTTATCCATGTTTTAAGTGCTGAATATCTCTTAATTTGAAATACTGTTACTGTTACCTGATCTTTGTATAAAAACTTGCCTGGTATAATTTTTCTTTAAAAAAGAGAGTGCGTATATTTAAGCATGTTTTTGTCTTCGTAGCTCTTTTATCTTCCTGCCAAGAAGAATGTGGATTCCATTCTTGAGGATTATGCAAATTACAAGAAATCTCGTGGAAACACAGATAATAAGTAAGAATATACATTTTTCCGATACACTCAAAGACATTTGAAAAAGTTTCTAAATAAGTCATCTGAAACTTGTACTGACTCCAAACCAGTACCACCAGAAACTAGCAAAATAGAATTTCACTGCTTTGAGACAGGAATTGGCTGGCTGACTTTTTCTTAAAGGGCCAGATAGTAAATATTTTTAGGCAAAATTTAAGCTATCATGTAGGTATTTTCTATAACCATTTAAAATTTAACCATCTGAAAATGTAAGAATCATCTTAATTGCTTTAGTTTGTCAAACCCTGCTTTCATATGCCCTTTTAAAACATCTCAGCTATGGTTCATTGTTACTAGCTCAGCTTTTGATTCTTTAAATTGGTTGAATTATTCTGTATCTCAGTTCTTTTCATTGACCAGTTTTGGAATATTTCTGTTCATTTATCAGGGAGTATGCGGTTAATGAAGTTGTGGCAGGGATAAAAGAATACTTCAATGTAATGTTGGGCACCCAGCTACTCTACAAATTTGAGAGACCACAGTATGCCGAAATTCTTGCAGATCATCCCGATGCACCCATGTCCCAGGTGTATGGAGCGCCACATCTCCTCAGATTATTTGGTAATATTCCATTTGGAAAATAATGGATTTTACTTTTTGGAGGGGTTTTCCCTAAATAAGTCAGAGGTAAAATAATTCACTTTCCAAAACATGACTATTTTAATTTGAACTTTTGTCTAGAATGTTAAATAGCAAAATCTCTTTGAGAGCAAGGGTTTCAAAAATCATATATTTTACTTTATTTATTTTTATTTTATTATAATTTTTTTTTTTTGAGACAGAGTCTCACTCTGTTGCCCAGGCTAGAGTGCAGTGGTGCAATCTGCTTACTGCAACCTCCGCCTCCTGGGTTCAAGCAATTCTCCTGCCTCAGACTCCCAAGTAGCTGGGATTACAGGCGTGAACCACCACACCTGTGGTAATTTTTGTATTTTTTCAGTAGCTATGGGGTTTCACCACGTTGGCCAGGGTGGTCTCGAATTCCTGACCTCAAGTGATCTGCCTACCTTGGCCTCCCAAAGTGCTGGGATTACAGGCGTGAGTCACCACGCCTGGCCTAAAATCATTTTAAAGGAATTGGTGGTGTTTGCTCACATAATTAAAATACATGGTTGTAGTGCTCCTGCCTTGGATGTAATTTTGGATAAATTCTGTTGTTTAAACAGTACGAATTGGAGCAATGTTGGCCTATACACCTCTGGATGAGAAGAGCCTTGCTTTATTACTCAATTATCTTCACGATTTCCTAAAGTAAGTCTGTGCTTGAAATTATAAACATGAATTTGAAAATTAGTGTGTAATGGGAGGGATTGGCAGTATAGATGCTAAAACATTAAACATTGTACAGGCATAGATAGACCATAATGAAGCAGTATAAATAAGTGCAAATATATTGGAGTCTCAGAAATGACAGATGGTATATGGATGGCATATTGGTGCAGTAGGGGAAAGCAGTGGAGTCTGGTAGATGGTGATAAGACAGCTGACAGTTTGGAAGAAAACAAAGCCACACTTTGTGTGATGTCATGAACCAAACATCACACGTGTACCAAAATTCTAGATGAATCTGAAGTTTAAAATTGTTAAGATAATGAGAGGACAAATGTAATATTTTCATAGTTCTGTAGTGTTCCATTTATGATAAATGGCTGGTACTTTTAATACACAGAGTTCTTCGGTAAGAAATGAACAAACCAGTGAAAAGTAGGACAGGAAGTTTACAGCCATGGCAGCACAAAGGACCATTAAAAATATGTCAAAAATAATGATACAAGTATAAACTGTCAGTAAAGTAGCACTTGTCAGATTGGCTAAGGTTTAAATGTTTGAAGAAATGGAGAAAAGGGCAGTCCTGGTTTCTACTAGTTTTTGGAGGGCATTTTTATAATAGTGAAGAATTTGAAACAAGAACTTAATTAAAAGGATGAGGTCATTCTAAACATACTGATAAAGATGTCTGTGTTTTCAATTGTAGAACAGCCAAGTTGTGGTAGAGGAGTATGGTATAATTCTTACTTGTAGAGAAACATTATTTTAGTCTTTGCATAAGATCTGGCTTTCCAATGTGGATCTTAGTTAATACTGGATTATTTCTTGGGTGTGGTGTTGGGAGGAAGGGTGGGAGTTTTCAGTTTCTACTTTGTATATTTCTGTATATGAATTTTCTCATTACAATCGTTTTATAGTAAATTTAAAACTGCAACGTGGACTTGAGAATCTAGGCAAAATTTATTGTCTTTGCTTTACTAATGATAAATACCTTCTTTATGGAATGTGCTGTACTACTTGACATTTCACCTTTTATATAATTATTATTATTTTTTTTTAAAGTTTATTCATTTAGAGATGGAGCCTTGCTCGGTTGCCCAGGCTGGAGTGCAGTGATGGCAATCACGGCTCACTGCAACCTCCGCCTCCTGGGTTCAAGCGATTCTCATGCCTCAGCCTCCCAAGTAGCTGGGATTACAGGTGTATACCACCATGCCTGACTAACGTTTGTATTTTTAGTAGAGACGGGGTTTTGCCATGTTGGCCAGGCTGGTCGTGAACTCCTGGCCTCAAATTTTTCTGCCTCGGCCCCCCAGAGTGCTGTGATTACAGGTGTAAGCAACCACTCTTGGCCTGATACGACTTTTTTCTTCTTTTCTTTTTTTTTTTTTTTTTTGAGGTGGAGTTTCGCGCTTGTCCATGCTGGACTACAATGGCGTGATCTCAGCTCACCACAACCTCTGCCTCCAGGTTCAAGCAATTCTCCTGCCTCAGCCTCCCAAGTAGCTGGGATTACAGGCATGCGCCACCATGTGCTAATTTTATGTCTTTAGTAGAGACGAGGATTCTCCACGTTGGTCAGGCTGGTCTTGAACTCTCAACCTCAGGTGATTGGCCTGCCTTGGCCTCCCAAAGTGCTGGGATTACAAGCATGAGCCACCACTCCCAGCTGATACGATTTTTTTCTAAGAAAATATCTAGGCCGGGCACGGTGGCTCAAACCTGTAATCCCAGCACTTTGGGAGGCCGAGACGGGCGGATCACGAGGTCAGGAGATCGAGACCATCCTGGCTAACATGGTGAAACCCTGTCTCTACTAAAAAATACAAAAAAACTAGCCGGGCGAGGTGGCAGGCGCCTGTAGTCTCAGCTACTCAGGAGGCTGAGGCAGGAGAATGGCATAAACCCAGGAGGCAGAGCTTGCAGTGAGCTGAGATCCGGCCACAGCACTCCAGCCTGGGTGACAGAGCGAGACTCCGTCTCAAAAAAAAAAAAAAAAAAAAAAAAAAAGAAAATATCTAGATGTTCTTTTAGGGTAATGCTGTCATGTAATAGGTTAATTGTTTCTTAAAGATAGTTCAGACTCCCAGGCTGGTATTCTGAAGACATAACTGTTATTTCCTGTTTAGAAATAGGGGAGTAATTCCAGAGTTCATTCCTTTGTATATGCATAGTGTTGTTTATTATAGAACCTTATTTACCTGAATTGTCATTATGTGTGGTTTTATTGTGAGAGAATGTCTGGTTTAATGTATTTTAGGGACGTGTTTTCTGTGGCTTACGTATATAATATGTAGGAAGAGATTTGGATCAAGATAATGACTTTAAAAATTTTTTGTAATGAATATTTTATTTTTAGGTACCTGGCAAAGAATTCTGCAACTTTGTTTAGTGCCAGCGATTACGAAGTGGCTCCTCCTGAGTACCATCGGAAAGCTGTGTGAGAGGCACTCTCGCTCGGTTATGTTTGGATCTCCGTAAACACATTTTTGTTCTTAGTCTATCTCTTGTACAAACGATGTGCTTTGAAGATGTTAGTGTATAACAATTGATGTTTGTTTTCTGTTTGATTTTTAAACAGAGAAAATAAAAGGGGTAATAGCTCCTTTTTTCTTTTTCTTTTTTTTTTTCATTTCAAATTTGCTGCCAGTGTTTTCAATGATGGACAACAGAGGGATATGCTGTAGAGTGTTTTATTGCCTAGTTGACAAAGCTGCTTTTGAATGCTGGTGGTTCTATTCCTTTGACACTACGCACTTTTATAATACGTGTTAATGCTATATGACAAAATGCTCTGATTCCTAGTGCCAAAGGTTCAATTCAGTGTATATAACTGAACACACTCATCCATTTGTGCTCCTTTTTTTTTTTTTTTTTTTTTAAATGGTGCTTAAAGTAAAGAGCCCATCCTTTGCAAGTCATCCATGTTGTTACTTAGGCATTTTATCTTTGCTCAAATTGTTGAAGAATGGTGGCTTGTTTCATGGTTTTTGTATTTGTGTCTAATGCACGTTTTAACATGATAGACGCAATGCATTGTGTAGCTAGTTTTCTGGAAAAGTCAATCTTTTAGGAATTGTTTTTCAGATCTTCAATAAATTTTTTCTTTAAATTTCAAAAAACCAGTGTGCTTGTATTGATGCCTTACAAAAACCATTGTATATTTGTATATTCCTTCTTGTATTTAGGCAGTGGTTTTTCAGGTGCGTGCCTTGTTTCTGGTATGGCCTTGATGGAATGATACGCTTTAGCTTTAGTACGTAGCGCTAACCCATAGCAGCTTTGGCAGTTTGCTGTCTTGAGTCCTAGCTAAAAAGTTAGAAGTTTACATGACTGTTTTTTTACTTTCCCCAAATTGTTACTCTGAGCATTAATTAAGGGCATTTTTACCTGTATAAAATTATGGTCAGCTTTTTTTCTGTCTATAATTGTTTATTTTTATGGATTTACCCTAGAAACAACCAAAAATGTCAGTAGACAACATATTAAAATAACACAAAGGTTGTAAAGGGCAACATTTCTCCCCTTTGATAGAGACACTAAAGTGGTCTGTACTTGGGTGGAGGGTGGCAGACGCTTAGAATTAAAATGCAGCCGAGTGCAGTGGCTCATGCTTGTAATCCCAGCACTTTGGGAGACTGAGGCGGGTGGATCATCTGAGGTCAGGAATTAGACACCAGCCTGACCAACATGGAGAAACCCCATCTCTACTAAAAATACAAATATTAGCCGGGTGTTGTGGCGCATGCCTGTAATCCCAGCTACTCAGGAGGCTGAGACAGGAGAATTGCTTGAGTCCAGGAGGCGGAGGTTGCAGTGAGCCGAGATTGCGCCATTGCATTCCACACTGGGCAACAAGAGTGAAACTCGGTATCAAAAAAACAAAAAAGAAAAGAAAAAACCCTCAAAAAACAATTAAAATGCAAAGCAGCAGATAAGTTCAGTTGGCAAGAGTTACAGCAGCAATACAAGAGGGAAAATGAGTGCAAGAAGGAAATAGGAATAAGATCCAAAGAAGCAGAATTTGCTTGGGTTGTTTGAAGGGAACTGCTTCTACCCATAGTTGCCTTCCTGCTGCCTCCTTCATTCGGCTTCCTTGTTCTCTTTTTCGTTACCCTTTCCTTTTTGTCACAACTGTACTGATTTATTTAGTTGGACTTCTAACAAATAGGCATTGTTGTTGCCTGGTGTCTTTGAGCTGTTGAATGTTCTTGTTTATGTAGATGTGACTTTAAAAAAAATGAAACACTTCAAGAATTTACATGTTGTTCTTGGGTGCAGAGGCCATGCTAATCTTTATTGTTTGAGTATTTAATATTTTTGCTAACAAAGTGAGCCCTAGATGTGATTTTTAAATGTGTACTCATGGTCCCTTGAACATTAGTGTTACTGGTTAGGTATTTAAAGATTTGCTTGCCGAGCGTGGTGGCTCACACCTATAATCTCAGCACTTTGGGAGGCTGAGGTGGGAGGATTACTTGAGCCCAGGAGTTTGAAACTAGCGTGGGCAACATAGGGGAGGATACCTTGTCTCTACAAATAATATAATAATAATAATTATAATTTTTTTTGAGATGGAGTCTCGTTCTGTCACCCAGGCTGGAGTGCAGTGGCACGATCTCGGCTCACTGCAAGCTCTGCCTCCCAAAGTGCTGGGATTCACACCATTCTCCTTGTCTCAGCCTCCTGAGTAACTGGGACTACAGGTGCCCGCCACCACGCCCGGCTAATTTTTTGTAGTTTTATTAGAGACAGGGTTTCACCATGTTAGCCATGATGGTCTCGATCTTCTGACCTCGTGATCCACCCACCTCGGCCTCCCAAAGTGCTGGGATTACAGGCGTGAGCCACTGTGCCTGGCCTCTACAAATAATTTTCAAAGTAGCCTGGCATGGTGACGTGTGCCCGTGGTCCTAGCTCCCTGAGAAGCTGAGGCAGGCGAATCACCTGACCCCAAGATATCAAGGTTGCAGTGAGCTGTGATTGTACCATTGTGTTCCTTCCAGCCTGGGTGACAAGAGACCCTGTCTCTTAAAAAAAAAGTTGAGGACTCAAAGGATCTTTTCGTTTATGTTATCAGTATTTACTATGGTAGAAATTAAAACTTTAAAACTTAGAAATATGTGTGTTTGTTAGTCGTCAGAATGATACTGTCACACATGTAACCTCAAGAAAATTTCACGTACACTTGACAAAAAAACCAATGATTTAAAATAGCTTTAACCTCCTAGGGTGCATGAAAATATCTCAGGTATTGCAGAGATCTCTGCACCACTCATTGAGAACTGCTGCTATAGGATTATAACAATCTTAGGGTTCTGTATTTAGAAATTTAAAAACGTTCCTTCACAAAACCTGAAAGTCAGGATTTTCTTCATTATTCATTAAGCCTCCTCCCTCCATTTAAACACGGCATTAGAATAGAGCATTGATGGGTTTACTTGATGACACTAAAAGAGGCAGTAATCTTTGGATATTAAATCTACAGAGTATTTTGAATGTTTTCATTTTCTAGTAATTCTTACTGTGGCTCCAGAATATCTTACATATCAGTAGTAAGTAGCTGGAATGATGTAATCAAAATCATACTGATTAATCATTGCTTACCAAAAAAATGAAATGAGATGAATATTAATAGAAGTTAGATGAATATTAATATTAGTACCATTAAGTTTTTTTTTTTTTTTTTTTTTTTGAGGAGGAGTTTCGCGCTTGTCCATGCTGGACTACAATGGCGTGATCTCAGCTCACCACAACCTCTGCCTCCAGGTTCAAGCAATTCTCCTGCCTCAGCCTCCCAAGTAGCTGGGATTACAGGCATGCGCCACCATGTGCTAATTTTATGTCTTTAGTAGAGACGAGGATTCTCCACGTTGGTCAGGCTGGTCTTGAACTCTCAACCTCAGGTGATTGGCCTGCCTTGGCCTCCCAAAGTGCTGGGATTACAAGCATGAGCCACCACTCCCAGCTGATACGATTTTTTTCTAAGAAAATATCTAGGCCGGGCACGGTGGCTCAAACCTGTAATCCCAGCACTTTGGGAGGCCGAGACGGGCGGATCACGAGGTCAGGAGATCGAGACCATCCTGGCTAACATGGTGAAACCC
>NW_012114844.1:3881667-3886547 GCF_000951035.1 Colobus angolensis palliatus | reverse complement strand
GTGCGTACCACCACACCGGCTAATTTTTGTATTTTTAGTAGAGACGAGTTTCACCATGTTGGCCAGGCTGGTCACAGACTCCTGACCTTAAGTGATCTGCCCATCTTGGCCTCCCAAAGTGCTAGGATTACAGGTGTGAGCCACCGCACCCGGCCAAAAGTTCACTTCCTTCAATCGTAGTCTTTGTTTCTAAAGCGTTATATTAACTATTTTCAAATCACTTGTAAAATGGCAAATGATATGTAATAGGTACAATGTTAGAAATTGATACACATGTTCATGGAGAAATAGATTTGTAAAATTGTAGGCTGTGGTTGTGTCATTAGGAGTAGGATACACTTGTGAAAGACATTAGCTCTCTTGCCATGTTTTATGTCATCTGACAGCACTGACGTAGTGGTACCTTGTTTGTGTATTAGGCACTTTGGTTTTTTCTTTCTTTTCTTTTTTTTTCTTTTTGAGACAGAGTCTCGCTCTGTCACCCAGGCTGTAGTGCAGTGGCGTGATCTCGACTCACTGCAAGCTCCGTCTCTGGAGTTCACGCCATTCTCCTGCCTCAGCCTCCCGAGTAGCTGGGACTACAGGTGCCCGCCACCACACCCGGCTAATTTTTTGTATTTTTAATAGAGACAGGGTTTCACCGTGTTAGCCAGGATGGTCTCAATCTCCTGACCTTGTGGTCTGCCCGCCTCGGCCTTCCAAAGTGCTGGGATTACAGACATGAGCCACCATGCCCGGCTGGTTTCTTTTAAAAATTTTGTTAACTTCCAATGAGCACAAGCCAGGCACTCCCATTGATCAGTTGTGATATTTTCTAGGTTTTGAAATTACTTCCTCAAAATCGAGATAATTGGCCCTTGATTCTCCTTCCTTGGGCATCCTTCTAACTGCCATGTCTTATGGGCATTTGTCGTAGTAGTATCTGCTGTCACTTTTGCAGTGTATATTTCAAACAAAGTTAGTTACAGAGGTTTAGTAACCCTTGCCTATGGTCTGGTCATTTAGCTAAGGAGTGACAGAGCTGAGTTAAACACCACCCTGTTTCCCAGTCACACACTTAAACATTTAATGCCTGAGTCTTACGAATTACCAAGTACTTTCGTTTGTCCCATCTGCCTCTTAAATGGCTACAGTGGAGAGTGTATTTTAATAGTTTTCTGGATTAAAATAATCATACTCCTTTCTCCTTTAAAACATGGTTTCCTGTATGATAGTGTTTTGAATCATGGGAGTAAAGACCAAGTTAGGTTAAGGTACAAACTCTGCTAAACACAGCTTCTGTAGGGTCCAGCCCTATGGGGCTTAGTGGGTGTTCTCCCCGTGTGCGGACATGAGAGATTGTAAGAAATAAAAACACAAGACAAAGAGATAAAACAGCTGGGCCCGGGGGACCACTATGACCAAGATGCGGAGACCGGTAGTGGCCCCGAATGGCTGGACATGCTGACATTTATTGCATACAAGACAAGGGGGCAGGGTAAGGAAGGTGAGTTGTCCAAGTGATTGATAAGGTCAAGCAAGTCATGTGATCATGGGACGGGGGGCTCTTTTAGGTAGCTGAAGCAGAGAGGGAAGGCAGCATACCTCAGCATTTTCTTCCATGCACTTAGCAGAAAGATCAAAGACTTTAAGACTTTCACTATTTCTTCTACTGCTATCTTCTAAGAACTTCAAAGAGGAACCAGGAATATGGGAGGAACATGAAAGTGGACAAGGAGTGTGACCATTGAAGGACAGCACCACAGGGAGGGGTTTAGGCCTCCAGATGACTGCGGGCAGGCCTGGATAGTATCCAGCCTCCCACAAGAAACTGGTGGAGCAGAGTGTTTCCTGACTCCTCCAAGGAAAGGAGACTCCCTTTCGTGGTCTGCTAAGTAATGGGTGCCTTCCCAGACACTGGCATTACCGCTTGACCAAGGAGTCCTCAAGCGGCCCTTATGCGGGTGTGACAGAGGGCTCACCTCTTGCCGCCTTGGTCACTTCTCACAATGTCCCTTCAGCACCTGACCCTATACCCTATGGTTATTCCTTGGTTATATCGGTAATACAACAAAGAGTAATATTAAAAGCCAATGATAATGTCTACCATTAAAGCACCTGACCCTACACCCTATGGTTATTCCTTGGTTATATCAGTAATACAACAAAGAGTAGTATTAAAAGCCAATGATAATGTTTATCCTAATGACTGATAATGTCCATGATCATCTCTATATCCAATTTGTGTTGTAACTATTCTAAGTATTTTCTTTATTATACTGAAACAGTTTGTGCCTTCAGTCTCTTGCCTCGGCACCTGAGTAATCCTTCGCCCACAGGCTTCCCCAGTCTTCACATCAGCATGCTGTGTTTCAATCAGTTCTCCTTTGTTTTTTGTTTCTAAGCTTGCTTTCACATGCTGTTGGATGGAAAAAGCAAATTGGAGAACAGTAATACAGTATATGAAAAAATACCGTATTTCCTAGGGTGTATACATATGTCGGTGTGTTTTTTGTTCTGTGTTTTTGAGACGGAGTCTCTGTCACCCAGGCTGTGCAGTGGCATGATCTCGGCTCACTGCAACCTCCGCCTCTTGGGTTGAAGGGATTCTCCTGCCTCAGCCTCCTGAGTAGCTGGGACTAAAGGCGCTCGCCACCATGCCTGGGTAATTTTTGTATTTTTTGTAGAGATGGGTTTCACCATATTGGCTAGGCTGGTCTCCAACTTCTGACTTTGTAATCTGTCTGCCTTGGCTTCGCAAAGTGCTGGGATTACAAACCTGAGCCACTGTGCCCAGCTGGGTTGGTTGGTTTTTTTAAGGTCTGGAGATTTGTCATGGGGAGCTAGACTACAGAATACCTAGAAATGTAAGATAAAATACAACTTTTTTTTTTTTTTTTGAGACGAAGTCGCATTCTCACCCAGGCTGAAGTGCAGTGCCATCATCTCAACTGTCTCGGTTCACTGCAGCCTTCACCTCCCAGGATCAAGTGATTCTCATGCCTCAGCCTCTCAGGCGTGTGCCACCACACCTGGGTAATTTTTTTTTTTTTTTCTGAGATGGCCATGTTTTGCTCTTGTCTCCTAGGCTGGAGCGCAGTGGTGCAGTCTCGGCTCACTGCAACCTCCGTCTCCCAGGTTCAAGCAATTCTCCTGCCTCAGCCTCCCAAGTAGCTGGTATTACAGGCATCCACCGTCACGCCTGGCTAATTTTTTGTATTTTTGGTAGAGATGGGGTTTTGCCATATTGGGCAGGCTGGTCTCGAACTCCTGACCTCAGGTAATCCGCCCACCTTGGCCTCCCAAAGTGCTGGGATTACAGGTGTGAGCCACTGCACCTGGCCAAATACAATTTCCTCTTAAGTGCATAAATGAGCAAAAGGGAAGAGACTAAAACTGAAAACCCCCAAATTTTGTCTGCGTTCAATCTAGGTAATAGATACTGCATACAAAGTGTTTAAAATATATAAAAAGAATTGAAAATGTGAGAAAAGCAAACAAAATAGACTTAACCAAGACCAGTATAAAGTAATGGGATACTTTGTAAATAATTCAGAGCAATCTTCCACTGAAGACTAGAAAATAAGCAGAGAGAAAACATCTGCTCGAAGGCATTGGCGACCTAAGAAAATGGTGATGGGCCAGCATTTGGTGGAGAATTAAGTTTCAGGGCTGTAAGTCCATGTTCAGTGTGGCTTTTATTTTGCAGTTGTTTGCCAAGGTCAGAGAGGCTTATGGTCTGGTTCTTTTGATGGTCTCACTTGGACATGATTTGGAGTCTGATACCTGCCAAGAAATTAGGACCCCAAAAGGATACCCCAGGAATAAAGATGAACCAGGTTTAACTATTTCTTCAAATATATTTTACAATTTTACAAATATACGCAGCAAATAGCTAGTTTTGCATGAGACAAAACTACATAAAGTCCAGGTGCAGTGGTGTGTGTGTGTAGTCCCAGCTACTTGGGAGGCTGATGGGGGAAGGTTGCTTGAGCCCAGGAAGGCTGCAGTGAGCTGATTGCCTCACTGCACTCCGGCCCGAGCAACAGAGAAACCCTGTCTCAAAAAAGAAATAGAAGTACTTGCAGAAAATATCAAGAAACTCGTTTGAGAAACAGACAGGATATAGGCTCTCTGATCCAATTTACTTCAGAAATAACAAGTGCTGGCTGAGTATGATGGCTCCTGTCTCTGATCTTAGCACTTTGGGAGGCTGAGGCAGGAAGATCACTTGAGCCTAGGAGTTGGTGATCAGCCTGGGCTACATGGCAAAACCTCATTTACAAAAAACACAAAAATGAACTGGGCATGATGGCACACACCTGTGGCCCCAGCTACTCTGGAGGCAGAGTTGGGAGATTCACTTGAGCTCAGGAGGTTGAGGTTGCAGTGAGCTGAAATTGCACCGCTGCACTCCAACCTGGACAACAGAGTAAGACACTGTCTCAAAAACAAAGTGCCCTACATCATTCCTTAAGTAAGCAAAGTCAGACACTGACAATGTAAGACATTTAAAAAACTATGCTTACTATACTTAGATGAGATAAAAGAACTTAAACAGCAAACTTTAAAAAGCGTATCAGAATTCCAGATGTAAAACGCAGTAGCTAAAATAGGAACTCAATGAATAGGTTTAACAGATTAAAGAGTGGGAAGAGGAGGTCGGAGCAAGATGGCCGAATAGGAACGGCTGCAGTCTCCAGCTCCCAGCGCGAAGGACACAGAAGACCGGTGATTTCTGCATTTTTAACTGAGGTACTGGGGTCACCTCACTAGTGAGTGCCGGACAGTCGGTGCTGGTCAGCTGTTGCGGCCCGACCAGCGAGAGCTGAACCAGGGCGAGGCATCGCCTCACCTGGGAAGCGCAAGGGGGAAGGGAATCCCTTTTCCTAACCAGGGGA
>NW_012114844.1:3871022-3874022 GCF_000951035.1 Colobus angolensis palliatus | reverse complement strand
AATGGGGCAATAATTGAGATTGATGACTTTGCAGAACTGTTAATAAAGTGTTAACTTTAAGCATGACAAAAATAAAAACCAGTTAAAGATACTAAGACTAGGCATTGCAGCTTAATTAGTGTAATCCTAGCACTTTGGGAGGCAGAGGTGGGAGGATTGCTTGAGCCCAGGACTTCAAGGCTGTACTCCAGCATGGGTAACAGAACCAAGACATCTTTAAGAAAAAAAAAAAAGGCATATATAATTAAAACCTAAAGACAATTTTAAAGGCATCCCGATTAAAAAGACTTGACAATGCAAATAATGGAAGCCAGGAGACAATGGAGTATGTTTAGAAAACTGAAAGAAAACTGCAATTTAAAAATTCTAAACTCAGTAAAAACCCTTCAAGAAAACATTTTCATACAAAACTGGAAAAATGTTAGAAAATTTACCAGCAAACCCAAACTAGAGAAAAAAATACTTTGTTTTTTGTTATTTGAGATGGAGTCTCGCTGTCACCCAGGCTGGAGTGCAGTGGTGCAATCTCGGCTCACTGCAACCTCTGCCTCCTGGGTTCAAGCAATTCTCCTGCCTCAGCCTCTCCCAATTAGCTGAGACTACAGGCACACGCCATCACACCCGGCTAAGTTTTTATATTTTTAGTAGAGACGGGGTTTCACCATGTTAGCCAGGATGGTCTCGATCTGCTGACCTTGTGAGCCGCCCGCCTCGGCCTCCCAAAGTGCTGGGATTACAGGCGTGAACCATCACGCCCGGCCGAGAAAAAATATTTTGTAATAGAAGGTCAGAGATGTGTGAAGAAGCAAAGAAAGCTCAGTGCAAATGACAGATTTGTGGGTACGTTAATGTTGACTGTATAAACCCATGGTGCTGTCTTTATAATCCCATGATGATCATGACATAAAAGATCTTTCATTGTCCAAGAAGGTGGTAATAATCAACATGTTTTGCACTCTAGGGTAACCATTGGAAGACTGCTAAGAGTAGCTTCCAAGCAAATGCTTATTAGTTTGCTTGGGTTAATGCACATTAATTTTTTTTTGTTGTTGTTGGTTTTAAACAGAGAAGAGGAACATAGGAGAGGTAGAACAAATAGTGAGATGACAGGTTCTAACCTAACCTAAATATATTAGTTATTAAATGTAAATGGTTAAATGCTTCATTATAAAAGATTGTCAAACTGGTTAAAAGAACAAAACCCAACTGTATGCTATTTACAAGGGACATGTTTAAAATATAAGATTGAAAGAAGGATGGGAGATAAATACAAAGTTTGTCTCGGTTATCTGTTGCTGGTGTAACTACCCTGAAACTTAGTTTGCTTAAAATAATGATTTATTATTTCTCATGATTCTACAGGTTTGCTGCGCTCAGCCGGGCAGTTCCGCTGGACTTGCCGGGGGATCACTTATGAGCCAGATAGGGGAGATAAATCACAAAAATTCAGGCGCTTGCCACTGGGCAGTGTTTTCTAGGAGGGTGGGGTATCCAGTCATCTGGAACCTGTTGGTATGTTCCCATCTAGGTGAAGGCCATCTTGCTTCTCATCTTGCATAACCAACCACTAAGAAAGGAGGCATGTCATGTAGTAGACTTCTTTGAATTTTGATACCTTGTAGAGCACATTTGAGTTTACTGCTCTCATATGTTTACTGAGTAACCTAAAAGACCCAATTTTGAGTAAGGCCTAAGTAGTGATTCTCATTTTGTTTTCAGAACATTTTGAGTCATGAACTTTTGTCTGTGTGGATTATGCATATTGATACTTTTCATATTAGAGGTTAAATGGAAAAAGTTAAGAATTCATAAACTGCTCTGTGCTTCCTGGAATTGATACTTACATATTTTTTTCTTTTCTTTTTTTTTTTGAGATAATGTCTTGCTCTGTTGCCCAGGCTGGAGTGCAGTGGCATGATCATAGCTCACTGCAATCTTGACCTTCTGGGTTCAAGTGATCTTCTCACCTCAGCAGGGACCACAAGCGTATGCCACCACGCCTGGCTAATTTTTGTATTTTTTGTAGAGATGGAGTTTCACTGTGTTGTCCGGGCTGGTCTTGGACTCCTGAGATCAAGTAGTCCACCCGTCTCAGTCTCCCGAAGTGCTGAGGTACAGGCGTAAGCCACCGTGCCCGGCCCTGATACTTGTATTTTTCTAGTACCAGCTTAAATACTTTGACTTTGCCATATTTTCTCATGGAGACTCCCAGGGCTTTTAATGTCTCCAGAATATATTTTTCCATTTTCCTAAGACTAAGCTCCAAAAAATCCACTAAAACAATTCTGCAAGAAACAGATGAAGAGGACTTTGATGAAGGTGGTCAGAATGAGATGAGTGAGCAGGAAGAGGAGTGTGAGAATAACTCCAGTGTGGCCAAAGACTAAAGACCTTGAAAAATTGTGCAGTCTTGTGTGCCACGTTCACATGAAGACGGGCCTAGATTTTGGAACAAACAGTCGAAGAAACAGTTCACAAAGGGTGAACTAAGGCTGAATGGGGAACAATTGTGGCAGAAAAGCAGAATGAAGCCCCCAAAACCCATTGTATTTTGTCACCATGAATAGCATATTTTTTAATTAAAATGGTTACCCTCAAAAGAAAATTTAGTGAGAAAAGTGGCATTGTGTTATGTTTTCACAAATTGTTAACTCATTCTATTTCAGCATTCAGTCTCTTGCAGTACATTTTTTTCAGTTGAGGTATATGGAGAAAATCGAGCCTCACACAGAAAAGGGAGCATTTTAAAATAGCCATTTCAGGTAATTGTGGATATTCTTTGAGACCACCAGAACAAAATAGGTATATATTGTTAGTTTCTTTTTGTCTTTTTTTTTTTTTTTTGAGATTTTGATTTGCTCTTTAACCACGCTTGTGTACACTGATGAGATCTCGGCTAACAGCGAGCTCTGTCACGCCATTCTCCTGCCTCAGCCTCCCCAGTAGCTGAGACTACAGGTGCCCGCCACCATGCCTGGCTAAGTTTTTGTATTTTTTAGT
>NW_012114844.1:3865757-3870742 GCF_000951035.1 Colobus angolensis palliatus | reverse complement strand
GATCTCCTGACCTCGTGATCCGCCCGTCTCGGCCTCCCAAAGTGCTGGGATTACAGGCTTGAGCCACCGCGCCCGGCCTACAGTCAGTTTCTTAAATGTTCATTGCAAGGTGGACTGTGAGAGCGTATCACAATTTTAAAAATTCTTGTTACATTAGAATCATTTAGTCTTTGCTCATGCATGGTTTTGTAAGACCTTGCATTTGGTCATTTGGAAAATACTGAGTTATGCAAATTTTTCAAATATTGACATGCCTTATACAATATGGAAGGTTGATGCAAGGATTTCTGAGGAGGAGTTATATAGATGGGCCTCTTTAGATCCAGAGTGAAGATATTAGTGTTTGTATGAAAGTTCACCAAAGGGCATTCATGATAGACAGGGTTCCCATACGTCATCTCGCATAAGAAGACTTATAGGTGTTTTAACCATGTCCCCAGCTAGGGTCTCATCATTGCCAGATGTGAGTAAGCCTTTTGATGATTATAGCTCCCAGTCTTTGAGCCCTCCCAGTTGATGCAGAAAGGGGCAGAGATAAGCTGTCCCCTTCAGCTCCTACCCAAATGGCAGACTTGTGAGTCAGATAAATAATGTTCCAAACTACTAAGTTTTGGAGTGGTTTGTTATGTAGTAGAGGGTGACCTGAACACTTGGCTACTTGCCATTGCCATTGCCAAATCTGCCATCCCCAGATATGGCACCATTTCCTGAGGTTACAAGCCAGCCACCTGGTGACAGGTTAATTACTTTGGATCCCATCCATCATTAAAGGGATGCCAATTTTTCCTCACTGGAATAGACATGCATTCTGGATATATGGGTTTATTAATATTACAAATATGAATACCTTCCCTGTCTAATGCTTTCGCTAACACCATCATCCATGGACCCAGAAACCTTTATTCATGGTAGTCAGTGTAACATTGCTTCTGATGTACCCTATCAGCCTGAGAATGGGTTCTCAGGCTGTTGAGGAGTCAGTTGTGGTGCCAGTTGGGAGACCTGAAAAGTTGAGGTTCTTAATTAAAGGATGCAGTATGTGCTCTGAATGAATGGCCCATATATGGTGATCTCTCATGGAATGCATAGGTTTGGAAATTAATAGGAGTGGCTTCTCACTATGACAAACCAATTACAGAATGTGTGCTTCCCATTCCTGTAACTTTGGGTTCAGTTGGTATAGAGGTTTTGGTTCCCAAGGAGAAATTCTGTCATCCAGGCAACATGATAGTTCCATTGGATTGGAAGTTAGATAGCTGTTTTGGTTTCCTCATACCACCAAGCCAACAGGCAAAGAAGAGAAGTACTGCACTGGCTGAGATAATCGGCTCTGATTACCAAAAAGAAATTTGGGTGCTGCTATACAATGAGGGGAGAAAGGACCTTGTCTGGAACCCAGAGGATTCTCTGGGATATGTCTTAGTACTTCTATGTTCCTAGGTAAAGTTTAATAGAAAAGTACATAAATTAAAAAACACAAGACCACTGAGGTTTCAGATTCTTTAGGAATGAGTTTTGAAGTCACCCTATCTGGTGACAAAATCAGACCAAAACCAAAAACAGCTGAGGTGCTGGCTGAGAGCAAAGGAAACATGGAACAGGCAGGCAGAAGAAGAAATATCAACTAGATAGGGTCTTACGACCAATTATGAAGATAAGATGAAGACAAGGACTATAACAACTTTGTGCCTTTTTTCATGTGGTAGAATATCCACATGGGATTACATTTGAATTAGAAGAGTAATTAACATTGCACAGTGAGGGATACAGACCTGACACTGGTGGAGAGGATGAGAGTGTCTTCCTTTGTATGAAGGATATTGTATCTTACTAGGCTACAGCATAAAGTAGTGGTGGTATATGGTGATGAAAATATGTGTGGAAGGGTATAGATGGATGCTTAGCATCCTAAGGAGAGTACTGAGTTGGTTATGAAGTTACTGGATCTCAGCTCTAAATCCTGCTCTGTGATCCTGTGGCTCGACCCTAAATTATTTGTCAGCTGGCTTCTTGTTAGGTTCTGCCAGTAGAGGGTGGTAGAGGGAAACTGGAAGGCAAGGGTCGGGGCGAGGGGGGTGGCGGGTGCGGGGGAAGGTTCTTCCTCCTTCCTGGTAGCTTGCTGTTCTGTCAGTCGCCTGATAAAAGCTGTTGGGTCCTGTCTCTATTTTGGGGGTAGAGGGGGAATGCTCAGAAGCGGCTTCAGAGGTTCCAGCACCCAGAACAGTTTTGCCTTCTCCTCCTTTGCTCCTTGTAACACATATAAATCACCTCTTGGGGGTGGAATTGCCCAAGCTGAGAGGTAGCAGTATCTCCTTGTTACAGTTACCACATCTCTATATTTCTTCCAGATGGAGAAAGGATTACAAAAAGGCAAATAACCAAGCCTTGTTTTACTGGGACAGGGTTTTCCAAAGGACCAGGCAGAAGCACCATTTTATTTATTTGTTTTAATTAAAAAAAATTTTTTTTTGAGACAGACTCGCTTTTTTGCCCAGGCTGGAGTGCAGTGCAATCTTGGCTCACCACAACCTCCACCTCTCGGTTTCAAGCAATTCTGTTGTCTCAGCCTCCCAGGTAGCTGGGATTACAGGTGTGTGCCACCATACCCAGCTAATTTTTTTGTATTTTTAGTAGAGACGGAGTTTCACCATGTTGACCAGGCTGGTCTTGAACTCCTGACCTCAAGTGATCCGCTCGCCTTGGCCTCCCAAAGTGTTGGGATTACCATTTGATTTTAAAACACAATTGTGGTTATATCATTCTGATATTTTTTTAAAGCTTTATATGAGGTTTGTATTCTGGCTATCTTTTGCTGCACTAACAAACTATCCCAGAACTTTATAGCTTAAAACAACCATTTTGTTTTGCTCATACCTTTCTGAATCATGAATTCAGGATAGGCTTGGCTGGGCAGTTCATCTTTGATCCATTTGGCATCAGCTGCCATGGCTGAAATTGGAGGATCTGCTTCCAACATGGTTTCTTCACTTACATATCTCGTACCTCTGTGTTCCTTGGCCCCTCTTTCCTCCACACAGCATCTCAACCACCGAGGTCTTCTCTGCATGGTTTGTACATCTCATACTGTGACTTGCCAGCCTCAGGCTGGCTGGACTAATTACATGGTATCTCAGAACTCCAAAAGCGAGGGTTCAAAGAGATAAGAAATGGAAGCTTCCAGGCTAGTTAAGGGCTGTGCTTGAAAGTGCTATTTTTATTGGTGAGAGGAGTCATAGAGCTTTTTCAGATTCCGGTGCAGGGGACACAGACTCTACCCGTCAGTGGGAGAAATATCACAGAATTAGAGGTCCGCTCGAAACACTGGGATTACTGCTGTAACCAATGAAACATTATAGGATGCAGTGGACTATTTTCTCACTGAAATGATCTGTTCTTTCCTGGGAGGAACAGTAGGGTACTTCAGGAAAATATTGATTAGATATACTAAAATAGTTTTTAAAGCATCTTCAAGGAGAACTCATAGAAACGGGGAAAAAAAAATCTGGAGTAATTTTTAAACACCATATGAGGAAACATCTTTGAATATTCCAGGTTTCAAATTCAGTCCCTTGCAAGTACAGGGTCATTTTGGTCTTTAGTTTCTTGGTTGACTTTTTTTAAGAGTCCGTGCTCTGCTGAAATTGATTGACTTTTATTGTATAGTTTTCCAGAATAGTTTTAACCTATGGTTGGTATGATTTCAGCTTACCTAGTAACAGAGCCAGATTTCATAAATCATGATATTGCCTGGTGTAAAGTCCAAGGAAAGAATCTATCATTTCTATGCGCTAGGCATGATGTTATTATTTTTTGGTCATTCCTTACATTTAAAATTTACTCTTTTTTCTTATGGTGAAAACTGCATTATTCAACAGAGAAAATTTGGATAGAGACTTACCAGGTTGCTAAAAGTTAAAAAGTAATGCTACCATTTCTTGTAGGGATGTAGAGAAAGGGTACTCATTATGGCTGGTAGAAATGTGGATTATTAGAGCCTTTTGTGGAATGCAATCTGGTAATATCTTACAAAAAAATCCAAGTATCCACTGACTCTCTATACTAGTTAGGATTTGGTCAGGTTGTGAAGAGTGTAAAGCCTCAAATGAACAGCAGCTTAAACAAGGTAAAAGTTTACTTCTTTCTCTTGCATTCTGAAGTCTGGAGACAGGAAGTTCAGTGTGATACTGTGGGGCCAGGGACCCAGGCACCTCTTCTTGCTCCGTCCATGGTTTCTGTTCCCAAGGCCACCTTTTGGTTCGAGGTGGCTGCTGAACCTTCTGTCTGTCATAGGGTCTGCCTCACAAACATTGAAGTGGGAATGAAAGAAGGAAGACATGGCCCTTCTCTCCAAAGGCTTTTCTTTTTCCATTCCAACTGGCTGTATCTCAATTCAATTCTGGCACTGACCACTTGGATTTAGTGCAGACCTCACAAGTTAAAGGGCACAGTCCCCACCAAGGGAGCCCTTATTTTAAATTACAGCTGCAACTTCAGAGTCCTGAGGCCACCTGCACTTTGGACCAACTGGCTATAAATTTAGAGGTTCCCATGACTCCGCCAGGTTCAATAAATTGCTAGAATAACTCACAGAACTCAGGAAAATGCCCCCTCCACTGAAAATATGAAATCACAGCTGTGTGAAGTTCTGCGATAGCCTAGAGAGGGGACTTGTGTTCCTCAGAGAACGTTTCCCTCAGGAGGTGATGCTGAAGTTGAGATCTGATACATGGAGAAGAGTCCAGCAGGCAGAGGGCGCAGCCTGCACAGACTGCATGGCAGGAAGGGGCGCGGAACATAAGAAGGACTGAAGAGTCTGGTGTGTTTGCAGCAGCTTCTCAGATCCAGCAATAAAGCAGATAGTATATTTTAGTTCCCGGTGGCTCCATGCTTGCTTCTTAATTGGCTTAGCACTTACAAGGGAAAGGGGTGTGATTAACAGCTCCAGACCTCTTTTTTTGATTTTGTTTTTTAGAGACAGAGTTTTT
>NW_012114844.1:3836898-3864987 GCF_000951035.1 Colobus angolensis palliatus | reverse complement strand
TGCCTGGCTAATTTTTGGAATTTTAGTAGAGACAGCGTTTCACCATGTTGCCCAGGCTGGTCTCAAACTCCCGACCTCAGGTGATCCCCCTGCTCTGGCCTCCCACAGTGCTGGGTTTACAGGCATGAGCCACCATGCCTGGCCAGTAGTCTTTATTTTCTAAATTAAAAAAAAAATATTTTTTTGAAGACAGGGTCTTGCTCTGTCTATTCAACCAGGTCTTGCAGGGCCTATTCAACCAGGTTAGAGTGCAGTGGCATGGTCACAGCTCACTGCAGCCTCAAATTCCTGGGCTTACATGATCCTCCCGAGCAGCTGGCACTACAGGTGCAAGTCACCATGCCCATCAGGAAAGTAGTCTTTACACTTATTTATTTCTTGACATTTAGAATATTGGAAACCATTAGGAAATGACGAAGAAGAAATGTGAGATGAATGGTTGGTTTCAGAAAAGCAGAAGCATGTGTGTTTGTGATACAAACTTAGGAGAGAGAAAGGGCAGCTGAGCCTAGGATATGCTTCCAGTCCTGGGGAGGGGTTTGGGTGGTTGCTGGTGGTGTGTCTAGAGGTGATTAAGTTTAGACAAACCTTTGAGTGTGTGTGTGCGTGTGTGTGTGTGTGTGAAGAAGGAAGTTTGGTATGTCCTTGACCTGGTGCTCTCTGGCATAAAGTTACCATGGGCAGAGCTAATGGCAGATTGTCCTGGGCCTAGGAATGGTCTCAGCATTGCAAAGCCCCCTGGTGAACCTGAGCAATAAAGGTAGCAGGTTTCCTCTATGCTTGTGACATATGTGAGGGCTACATGGTTTCCTTCAGGCACTAAGTCAACCTGCCCTTTCTGATCCCAGAGCCGGAGACACAAGGATACTCACTGTAGGTGAACTGATCTGGGACCCTGGAGGTTCCTGGTGCAACCTGTGTCAACTTGGGACACATTCTTGCACTTTTACTTTTCCAGAGGATTGTGCAAGCCTTTACTTCCATAGGCAGAGAATCTCATTCTTCCCCCTTGATCACCCTTCCCTTCATTATCCAAGAATTCCCGTCTTTCCGAAGCCATACTGGGAGACCAGAAAATTAGATGTGTGCACTATGTTACCATAGTGGCCATAAGGTGTCGCTGTTGTAAGGGTTTCCCCACAATCCATGGGCTCAGCCATTCTGCCCACCTGCACTGCCCACCTGCGCAGGGCCGAGGTAGCATTCTACTCCAGTGCCCTAAAGCTGCTCCTTTCTCGGCCACCTCATGTTCAGCCATCATCCCTCACAGTAGGGCACCCACCAGAGTTTCCAAGCCCGCAGTATCTTCACTGAGCCCTACCCACTGTGGGAACCTGGCCTCTGTGAAATTTTAGATCCTGAACTGGGGCCAGCCCCCTCTCTTCCCCTCCCTTCTGAGGGAGTCCCCTTAAGATCTTTTCCTGCCATAAGCCTGCTTCAGCGCATCCCAGACCACCCGAATGGCTGTCCCCAACTTCATCTCTGGGTTCCTGTGCAAATTGGTCCACCTTGCACCCTGGAATTCCAGGAGAGATCGTCTTTGCTGAACTACACACAGCAAACCAGAGATCTTGTGTATAGCCTTCCTCTAGAACAACACACACTGACTTTGCATTCACATAACCACAGGAAGTTGGTCAAATGATTTTTCCCATAATAATGAAAATCTGTTCTCTGTCTCTAGCCTAGACTTACTCTATCGCTCTACATTTGCATAATTCCTTTAAAATGTTTTTAAAAATGCCATGAACTATTTTTAAAAAAGCATCCCATAATATTACCTTTCAGCTACTCCCTTGTATCAGCTAGGCTCTCTGAGAAAGAGCAGAGTCTACTGGGTACTGTGAGGACAGCTTGATAAAGGACTTGTTTATCAAGGTGGACAGGAGGAGGGAACCCACCAGGCCTTAGATGGGGCAGTGCCATAGATGGAGTTATGTAGACGGACCTCAGCTATCACCCCTGGCCTGGCGGGCAGGGCCAGGTCTCCTCCGAGCATAGTCATTTTGAATCACTTTCAGACTTTTTAAGAATCCTAAGGACTCTGCATCCTCTTTGGAGAGGAAGCAGAGAGGGAAGCTGAGAACAGAGACTGGAGCTGGAGGGCTCGGGTATAAACCCTGATTCTGCCACTAACCGATTTTGTGGTTTGGGGCAAGTTACTTAACCAATCTGTGCCTTGGCTTCCTCATGTGAAAGTGGGAATCATGATAGTATCTACCTCACAGGGTTGCTGTGGGGAGTGAGTGTGCTGTGTATTTCTTAGTGCAGTGCCTGGCAAATAAAAAGGGTCTGTTAAATGAAACTAAGAAAACGCCAGTGTTTGAGCTGAGCTGATTAACCTGCTTCACTTGCAAGAAGGAAGGGCTTCTCTCTTGCCCTTTGATAGAGATCAAAAGACCAGCATGTCCGTAGGCTCTCAGAGCCCCTCAGGAGCATAGGGGAAATTACTCTGTCAGTTTTCTTTTTTGAGATGGAATCTCACTCTGTCACCCAGGCTGGAGTGCAATGGCGAAATTTCGGCTCACTGCAACCTCCACCTCCCGGGTTCAAGCGATTCTCTCGTCTCAGCCTCCTGAGTAGCTGGGATTACAGGTACCCGTCATCATGCCTGGCTAATTTTTGTATTTCTGTAGAGATAGGGTTTCACCATGTTGGCCAGGCTGGTCTTGAACTCCTGACCTCATGATCCGCCCACCTCGGCCTCCCACAGTGCTGGGATTACAGGTGTGAGTCACCGCACCTGGCCTACTCTGTCAGTTTTACCATCTTCTCCTTAGGTTTCTGGTGCAGGGGCTTTAGGAGTGCCTTTGGGCAAGGTCACCACAAGGGCTGCAGCCCTGATTCAGTATTCTTAACCAGCTGGTGGGATGCTTCCTCCTCTGTCCCCCATGGTGGCTGTTTCCCAGGAGGCCCTGTGGTCCTTCAGGCAAGTTGCCTCTGGCCCGGCTCTCCAAGTCAGTCCAGGCTAACACAGCTTCATGCTGAAATTCTTGTGTTTACTTAAACTCTGAGTGCTGTTTGGATGCTAAGAACAATTACTAAAGAAAACGTATATATACACAGTGGAATACTATACAATTTTTAAAAAGGAAATCCTGCCATCCTGATAACATGGATGAACCTGAAGGATTTTATGCTAAGTGAAATAAGCCAGACACAGAAAAACAAGTACCGCACGATCTTCACTTATATGTGGAATCTTAAAAAGTTGAACTCATAGAAGCAGAGAGTAGAATGTTGATTAGCAGAGGCCTGGAGGGGGAGACATAGAGAAAGGGAGATGTTGGTCAAAGATGTTGGTTTCAGTTAGACGTTTTAGAGATCTGTTGCATAGCATGGTGACCATATATTTCAAAATAGCCAGAAGACTAGATTTTAAACATTTTCACTGCAAAAAAGGGTAAGTAGGTGAGGTGTTGGATATGTAAGTTTGATTAATCTTTCTCCAATGTGTACGTGTATCAAAACATCACATTGTACCCTATAAACATATATAATGATTCTTTGTCAGTTTACAAAAGTTTATATTTCATCCTGAGTTCAAAACCTGTAACTGAAGTGACTGCTGGTGGGAACCAGGTAAACCTTCCATTCAGCTTAACTTTTGAGATGAGCTTGGCATTTCTTGATGTTGCTAGGGGAAAAAACCTCAGGAGTTTTGTTGTAATGGGAAGTTAAGAGTAAGATTGCTGATTTCATTCATTAGTTCAGTGAGTTTCTATAATGAAGAATATATGTGTACCCATAAGAGTCAATATGCATATTTACTTTATTATCTGTAAGGAAAAAAGCATCTGATAAGGAATGAATGGAATTTGGCCTCTTGGTTTTTTGTGTAATTACATGTAATGGGGACTGGGTTTATCGCTGACTGTGGGGTCTTCGTGGTTCATTGTAGTGGTACCTGTGGGCTGGGGTTTTATCCTAATGTCACTCTACCATGGGAAACGTAATGATCTGTTTATTTGGAGCCTTAGAACAATGCTACATCTCTAAAAAATACTTTGACCATGAGTTTTCAGGTCATACGTCCATTATGTCAAGTAGATGCTGTAGTCCTGTGAGGAAGGTGTTAGTCTCGCTTCCATTTTTGAGGCTCAGAGCAGGGGTTGGGAAGTAGGAAAGAAGAGCAGTAAAGATTTTAGGAGTTAGACTGACCTGGGTTTGAATTCCAGCTCTCTTGCATTAGCTGTAGGGCCTTGGGAAAGTGACTCATTCTCCCATCTGTAAAATGACAATATTAATAAATCCTACCTTACAAGTCATTGTAAGGATTGGAAGTAATAAAGGTGAAATAGCATAGTCCAGCATAATACAGCAAGGACACTGGAGTAGGTTTTTATTGATTTTTGCTCAAGGTGATAAAGTGAATGGCTGAGCTGGAATTTGAGCCCAGGCAACCAGAGGCCACCACCATGTTGTACCTTCTTTGTGTTCGGGTGATGATTAATTCCCACGAATGATGGCATGGCTCCTGCTGGAACTGTGAATGCTTTCTGCTCCTGGAAGCCAGTGAGGATTCCTGCATGGGTTTCTGGGCCTCCACCTGGCACATGTTCTGGATGAGAGGTCTGGCACAGGTGGCCACCAAGAGCAGGGCTAGTGACCCCAAGAGCAGATGAAGGCTTTATGTACACCAGAGCACTTACAAGGCAGGTGGACCCAAATAGGGTGACCACTTTCTCTTGGTACAGCTGGCTGCATCAAAGTGAAAATGCGGGGCCCCTTGTTCAAAAAGCAGGAAACCAGGCCGGGCACAGTGGCTCATGCTTGTAATCCCAGCACTTTGGGAGGCTGAGGTGAGTGGATCACATGAGGCCAGGAGTTTGAGAACAGCCTGGCCAATGTGGCAAAACTCCATCTCTACTAAAAATACAAAAATTAGCCAGGCATGATGGTGTGCATCTGTAATCCCCGCTACTGGGGAGGCTGAAGCATAAGAATCACTTGAACCTGGGAGGTAGAGGTTGCAGTGAGCTGAGATCATGCTACTGCACTGCAGCTTGGGCAAGAGAGCGAGACTCTGGCTCAAAAAACAAAAAACAACAACAAAAACCAACAAAGCAGGAAACCAGTGCCATTAAAGGTATGAGAAAACACAAAATGTTTTCTCCTGCGGCCTCTCTCTTGACCTCTCATAGTGTTCTCCATGTGTTATTTAATGTTGCGCTCCCTTGGGCATAGGGAGAATTGCCTGGCACGTACGTACAGGCTGTCATAGGCATCTGGGGTCCTGCTGTGCGACTCCATGCACACATGGCCCATCAGCCTCTGAACAAATGCCTGGACCCAGCGGGGGCAGGAAGTCAGTCTCCCCCTTCCATGGACATGCTGCTCCTAACCATGCAGACAGGTGGCCCACAGGGATTGCAGCCTTTGTGCTGGAACATGTTTTATATCTGGATCAGGGGTGGGTGAGAGGCTCACCCCCACTGAACTGCCTGCCTGGTGTGCCATAGAGCTGCCAGCCTGGGTCAGGGGTAGCCACCGCCATGCCCCATCCTGAGCTGCTATGAAGCGTGTGTGCCTGGCTCCAAATCCTCCTGATCTCTCATTCAGGCCTCTGCCATGTGTTAAGAGAAGTGAGTGGCTCAGAAACTGGCCAGGAGAGGCAAGAAGGTGGTGGGAAGTGGTAACATGTCTCAGCTGAGGCTCCACGCCCCCTGGCATGTGCTCCAGTTGTCCCCTTGGACTTCACTTACAAAACACATATTCAAAGAGAAAATAATTACGCATGTTAAGATGATGATGGCAGAGTATTAAAACCCCAGCCCTGTATGACTTCACTGGTCACATGCCCTTGGAGCCAGCCCTGCCTGGCCATTTTCCTGAGACTTTTTGCAGTTTTTTTTTTTTTTTTTTTTTTTGAGACGGAGTCTCGCTCTGTAGCCCAGGCTGGAGTGCAGTGGCCAGATCTCAGCTCACTGCAAGCTCCGCCTCCCGGGTCCACGCCATTCTCCTGCCTCAGCCTCCCGAGTAGCTGGGACTGCAGGCGCCCGCCACCTCGCCCGGCTAGTTTCTTGTATTTTTTTTAGTAGAGACGGGGTTTCACCGTGTTAGCCAGGATGGTCTCGATCTCCTGACCTCGTGATCCGCCCATCTCGGCCTCCCAAAGTGCTGGGATTACAGGCTTGAGCCACCGCGCCCGGCCTGCAGTTTTAATAGCACTAAAAGTTCCAGGTCCCAGAAGTACCCTCAGTCCCAGGCAAATCGGGCTGGTTGGTCACCACACACCCAAAACAAGGCTACTCCCAGCCTAAATTCTTCTTCAGTGACCTTAGCTAGAATTTGACAACCTAGAAGGAAGCTATTAATTTTTGCATGCATGTACATTTGTGACATTTCTTTTTTTTCTTTTTTTTCTCTTTTTGAGATGGAGGTTTGCTCTTGTTGTCCAAGCTGGAGTGCAAGGGCGAGATCTTGACTCACTGCAAACTTCACCTCCCGGGTTCAAGCGATTCTCCAGCCTCAGCCTCCCAAGTAGCTGGGACTACAGGCATGCGCCATCGTGCCAGGCTAATTTTGTATGTTTAGTAGAAACGGGGTTTTTCCATGTTGCTCAGGCTGGTCTGGAACTCCCGACCTCAGGTGATCCACCCGCCTCAGCCTCCCAAAGGGCTGGGATTACAGGCACGAGCCACCATGCCCGGCCCATTTGTGACATTTCAAGCAATATACATTTATTCTACATTTTATTCACACACACACACATCTGACTAGGAGAAGGGGCTTAATTATCCCAGATCTTAGGACTGCTGAAGGTCTTCAGCCTGGTCCCCAGCAGGGTAGCTTCTGTGCCCTCTAGTGGTGGCTGAATTCACAAAAGGGGGCGAATCAACTCACACCCAGCTCTGCAGGAGTGGACATTTTTGCACGCGCCCCTGAATCACTCCCAGAGGCCAGGAGCAATTGTACCAAAGAGAAAGTTCCCATACTGATAAATCCAGCCCTTCTCACAGGCGTCTGGTTGGGTGGAGCATGTTGGCTAGGGCTCAGGCCACCCCAGGTTCCTCTCCTATGGCTTGTAACCATCGGCAAGCCACGTCATCTCACTGAGCCTCAGCTTCCTCTTCTATAAATGGGAATCTTGCCTCATAGGCCAGAGGGAGGACTAAAGGAAGTCAGATGACTGGAGTGCCAGGACAGAGCCTGGCCTGCACTAGGTGCTTAATGAATATGAGCTTGATCTACGCAGATGAAACTTTTACAACAGTCCCACATTAAACCTGGCTGGCAGGATGGCTCTTGGCTGTCTCCAGGGCAAAGTGAAAAGACTCACTTTGGTGAGGAAGCTCATGAGTTTGTAGGTGCAGCTAGTAGACCTGACTTGCCCCCGCTGTGTGCCTCCTCTGCCTCCTAGGGCAGGGCTGGGCATGTGTCGGGGTTTAATACATGAATGTTGGACAAATGAGTGAAAGACACCTCTCTTTTATGAGTGCTTTCTAAGAGCCAGATGTGGCGCTGAGCAGTTCCATAAATCATCTCAGTTCTGTCCACAAAATCGTGAAGAAGGCTGGGCGCGGTGGCTCATGCCTGTGATCCCAGCACTTTGGGAGGCTGAGGCGGTATGATCACTTGAGTCCAGGAGCTTGAGACCAGCCTGGGCAACATAGTGAGACTCCCCCTCTACAAAAATTAAAAACTTTTAAAAATCTTGAAGATATGATTATATCAATTTATAGACAATGAAATGGAGGCTCAGAGAGGGTAGCTAACACCCCCCTACCGCCTAGGTCACACAGAAAATTCAAGGGAGAACTGAGATTGGAATCTAGGTGTGTCTGCTTCCAAAAAGCTGTGTTCCATTAACATTCTTTCCAGTGGATATTCTGGCAGGAGCTGGGCTTCCTGTCATGGACGCTATGGTTTTGGGAGGAGATGCTTAGTTCACTCACACTAATAATGACCATGGCAGGCACATGCCCTGATCTTCCACAATAAATGTGTCTTGAAATTTTGAAGTCTTGAGTACACAGGCTTCTGCTTTGTTTTCTTCTTCTTCTTCTTTTCCTTCTCCTTCTTCTTCCTCTTTCTTCCTCCTTCTCTTTCCTCCTTCCTCCTCCTCCTCCTTCTTCTTTTCTTCTTCTTCTTTCTTCTCCTTCTCCTTCTTCTTCTCATTTTTTTTTTCTTTGAGACAGTATTGCTGTTTACTCAGGATGAAGTGCAGCGACACAATCATGCCTCACTGGAGCCTTGACCTCCTGGGCTCAAGTGATCCTCCCACCTCTCAGCCTTCCTGAGTAGCTGGGACTACAGGCTCTTCCACCATGCCTGGCTAATTTTTTGTTTGTTTGGTATTTTTTTTGGAGAGATGGAGTTTCGCCATGTTGCCCAGGCTGGTCTTCAAGTCCTGGCCTCAACAAATTCTCCTGTCTTGGCCTCCAAAAGTGCTATGATTACAGGCGTGAGCTCACTGTGCCTGGCTCATAGAATTATATAACGTGTAGTCTTTTGTGTCTGACTTCTTTCACTTGGCCTGGGGTTTCCAACGTTCATCCATGGTGTAGCCTGTGTCAGCACTGCTTCTTATGCTGGATATTTCTTTGTATAGATGTATCGTATTTTATCTGTCAGTTGACAGATGTCGGGGTTGTTTCCACGTTTTGGCCATTATGTATAATGTTGTTAGGAATATTCATGTACAAGTTTCTGTGTGTACATGTTTTCACATCTCTTAGAAGTGGAATTGTTGGGTCATATAGTAATGCTTTTTTTTTTTTTTCATTTTGAGACGGAGTCTCGCTCTGTCACCCAGGCTGGAGTGCAGTGGCACAATCTTGGCTCACTGCAGCCTCCACCTCCTGGGTTCAAGCAATTCTCCTGCCTCAGCCTCTGGAGCAGCTGGGATTACGGGTGCACACCACCACGCCTCGCTAACTTTTGTATTTTTAGTAGAGATGGTGTATAATTCTTTTTCTATGTTGCTGGATTTGGTCTGCTAGTATTTTATTGAGGATTTTGGCATCGGTATTGATAAGGAACATTGCTCTGTAGTTTTCTTTTCTTGTGATGTCTTTATTTTTAACCTTTGGACTTTAACTGTTTTTCATTTTTTAAAAACTCTGCTATCTTTCCCCTAAGTGTGGGAGCACGTTAGTGTCAAAGACATAGTCCATGGGCCTGAGATTCCTAGAGGTCCGCACGGGGCCCGTCATGGAGTAGGGTCAGGGGTGATGACTGAGACCAATTAGGCAGCACCTGCTCTTTACCAGGCTCTGTAGCATCCTCAGGGTTGAAGTGCATTTGAAATTTGTTTATCCCAGTTGGAAGTAGCCATGCCTGCCGATCTCTTTAACTCCAAACAGCACCAAGGCACGGGCCATTCTGCTTATTTCACAACAGTCTTGCCAACACTGGATGCTAGAAACATCCTTGTGTGCTCCCCAGTGCCTGGTACAGGAGAGGACTGCACACAGTGGACACTCTGTAGGTGTCTGATAAATGGCTGAAAAGGAGGGAACTGACCCCTGCAGCCCCCCCTGCTCCTCTCCCCCCCACTTTTTTTTTGAGATGGAATCTTGCTCTCTTGCCAGGCTGGAGTGTAGTGGCGCAATCTTGGCTCACTGCAACCTCCGCCTCCCGGGTTCAAGCGATTTTCCTGCCTCAGCCTCCCAAGTAGCTGGGACTACAGGCATGTGCCACCATGCTAAGGTAATTTTTTGTATGTTTAGTATATACAGGGTTTCACCATGTTGGCCAGGATGGTCTCGATCTCTTGACCTTGTGATCCACCCACCTTGGCCTCCCAAAATGCTAGGATTACAGGCATGAGCCACTGCGCCTGGCTGCCCCTTTTATTTTTTATTTTATTCTTTTGAGACAGAGTCTCGCTGTCACCTAGGCTGGAGTGCAGTGGTGCCATCTCAGCTCACTGCAACCTCCCAATCCCGGGTTCAAACAATTCTCCTGCCTCGGTCTCTTGAGTAGCTGGGACTACAGGCACACACTACCACGCCTGGCTAATTTTTGTATTTTCAGTAGAGATGGGCAACTGATGACCAGCATGCTCCATCCAGGGAGGTGCTCACTCAATGTTTATTGAACAACGAATACAGAAAAGAGAGTCCCTGGAGCTCTATGTGTGGAAAGTAGCCCTTCTGGACAGAAAGAATGTTCGTGGTCCATGTGGTTTGAGTCTGTTAAGAAGGACACTAAGGCACATGGCTGGTGATCTTTGCGACACAGACGTAGGTGAGCTCGTGGTGGAACTCCTCCTTCTCTGTAGGTTTCTAGGCTGGGCACAGAGGTGAGGGCAGAATGCTGGGGATCCCGGTGGATCTCCCCACAACTTCCTCCAGGGCAGGATTTCCACCCAGGCCCAGGATGCTCGTTTCTCTCCTTCTCCGCCAGTCTGCACTGCGGCAGCCATGGCTCACACCAGAGGGATGGGGTAGGAGGCACAGGCAGCCAGGCCACACATGTTCTTTCCGCGCTCGATGAGGAAGTACCTGGGCAAAGAGAGGAGCTGAGGCCCAGCCGGCGGTCTCCTGACCACAGGCCTTTCTAGAATGTTTTGCTGCTCACCAAGAGCTGACTTTAGGGATGAGACCCTCTGAATTTATTCATAAAACAGTAGCATTCAGCTTATTTGATCACCAGCAAATCACTGACCTGACTTTATGAAGAATTCATTCTTCCTTCTCCTTGGCTGACAAATGAACATTTCATATCCCACTTCTCCCGAAAATTTACCAAAGGCCCCCTCTTAGCCCTGGCCAGGCCCTCACACAGCTATTTAATCAACAGGACCCTGAGGGAACACGAAAGCTCTCCTTTTCAGATGAAGACATGGAGTCTGGGAGGAGGACAGAACAAAGGCACAGCAGCACGTACAAAGGCCGCCCCATGCCAGCCTTTTCTCCCCAAAGGAGGGGCTGTCAGTGATCGGGGGTACATTTGTTGCCTTGATTTCTCAGAGACAGACCCTCCCAGACACTGATTTCGTGCCAGCAGAGTTCCGAGTTCTGAGCTGTTTTCCTAGCAGTCCTTCTGAGCCAGCTGGTCTCCTGCTCTCCCTGCAGCATCCTGAAGACCTGGGGCCCTGTGAGGGCTGCTAATGGGGGCTTGGAGATGTGGAGGCTACATTCTCATGCTCCCTTTCCCCTTGGCCTGGGCTAGGGCTTGGCTGACCAGCTCATTTGTGGAAGCCGTAACTCTGAGGTGGAAGTGATGCCCCCAGGGCCTCCAGGCCTGAGCAACATCCCCCCCCACCAGCAGTGAGACCTGGGAGCTGCTTACCCGTTCATTCCCCACTGGGGACCCCAAGAGTTTTTCACGATCCAATAAGGGGTCCCATTTTCTTCTCCATACCCAACAGCCAGTACTGCATGGTTTACTTTATCTGGAGTTTTATGGCAGGAAGTACTGGAAAACAAAATTTAAAAAGAGGTGATCATATGGGAAGGATAAAAGCGATGACAGTCCCATCCAGCAACGCCTCTTTGACTACTTTACAGCAATGTTCCCCACAGGGGACCAGGGAGGCATGTAAGGTGGTGATTTCATCACATTTAGTCACCGCGAGAGAACTCCTTTCAGTTCTTTTTATATTTTGAGATGGAGTCTCACTCTGTTGCCCAGGCTGGAGTGCAATGGTGCTATCATCTCTGCTCACTGCAACATCCACCTCCAGGGTTCAAACAACTCTCCTGCCTCGGACTCCTGAGTAGCTGGGATTACAGGCGTGCGCCACCACACCTGGCTAATTTTTGTATTTTGGGTAGAGATGGGGTTTCATCATGTTGGCTAGGTTGGTCTTGAGCTCCTGACCTTGGGTGATCCACCCGCCAAGGCCTCCCAAAGTGCTGGGATTACAGGTGTGAGCAACCACACCCGGCCCTTTTAGTTCTTTTGGTTCTTCTGCTCCTGTTGGGAGACTCTCCATATGGTGCTGGCCCATGTCTCACCCCTGACACTTTCTACTCCCTCTTTCCTAGCAAGGAGAGAGCCGCCTTCCTACTGCACCTTCTTCAGGCAACAGCGTCTGGCAGAATTTAACACAGCTTTGCCTTGTTGCCACTGCATTTATTAAATATTACTCTACACCTATGGCAAAAATACAACTTCTTCTGTTTACAAAAGTGAACTAGCTTCCATAAGGAAATTCCAAGAAATTCAAGAGAACAAACTGCAGTGGTCAGGTGTGAATTCAGCTGATGTGTAAGTGGGCCATGGGCTCGCACCAGGCCTGGGGCCAGGTGCTGGGATCCAGGCAGCATGCATAACTGTCCCTTGGAAGCCCTGTCTGGCAGGGAGCAGGTTGGCAAAGAAGCTGCTTCTCTACAGTGGCCTGAGGGCTGTGACAGTGGGAGGGTGACAGAGCCCGCAGGAGGGGGATCAAACCTACCAGGGCGGGGGCGGGCAGGGTGGGTTAGGGAAGGCCCCCTGAGGAGGCAGGGAATGCCCATGGAACTATGAACCCTTCTATGTGGCTGGGGTGAGGGCTGCAGGGTGGAAGAGAGGAGACAGGGGTTTGATGACAGATCAGTGTGGAAAAAGAGGGAGGACCAGATCATGAGGGTCCTCCCGAGGGTAGGACCCTGGGAAAGCAGGGACACTGGTGCATTCAAAGGTTGGTGTGTCAAGAGGAGTGTTTCAGAAGGCAGAGAGCTCCCAGTGGAGGCTGGAACAGTGTGTGGGGGGTTAGGGGGTCCAAGGACAATCATGGCCAGGGCAGAGCCTCAGGGAGGGAGAGGAGAGCACAGACGCGAGTGACGTTAAAGGGCAGCAACTGATGAAGGGAGGGAAGTGAGGCTGCAAACCAGGCAGGCGAAGAGGTGCTGGTGAGAGAAACCCCGTAGTAAAGAGGTTTACTAAACTAAAAGCTTGGTTTTTCTGAAGAAGCCTGGGTGACTCCTCCAGCACAGGATCCTAGTGTGTGAGGGCAGCTACTCTCTTCTCCCTATTTTATGTCTTCAAAGTTTTAAACATAGGTTTTCTTTATCTGAGACAGAGCTTCGTTCTGTCACCAAGGTTGGAGTGCAGTGGCACAATCTTGGCTCAGTGCTACCTCCACCTGCCGGGTTCAAGCAATTCTTGTGTTTCAGCCTCCCGAGTAGCAGGGATTACAGGTGCGCACCACCATGCCTGGCTCTTTTTTCATTTTTGTATTTTTAGTAGAGATAGGGTTTCACCATGTTGGCCAGGCTGGTCTCTTAACTCCTGGCCTCAAGTGATCCGCCCACCTTGGTCTCCCAAAGTGCTGGGAGTACAGGCGTGAGCCACCACGCCTGGCCTGAACGTGGGTTTTTCAAACTGGAGGCAGCTCTTCTGTTAAGGAACACAGAGCTCTCACATTTTGGCCCTAGCTCTCACTAGCCAGGTGGCCTGTGTCTGCTGTATCCTTTCTGACCTTCTCTCCTTTGCTGTGAGAAGAGGCTGTGGCTCCTAGCCCTTGGGGCTGTGTGAGGATTACCTGAGGGATGTGTAAAATGCCCAGCACCTGGCAGGTGTCATGAAGGGTCTGACACACAGGAGTCTGGGCTGCGAGCCCAAGTCCCATGAGTGGGGTGTGAGGAGGCCCACCAAGGCCCTCCCCACTGTCCCTCCTGGTTCCTGGGACCCCGACTCACCTGGAGTAGATGCCTGTTTTATACATCATGAAGTCCTGAGTCACCTCGAAGGCAAAGCTCACAGGGTTGTAGAGGGCCACAGCCTCTACCATCGCTTCCTCATCATACTGTAGAAACAGGACCGAGACAGACACACATGGCCTGTCACCTCCCTACTCCTTTCACAGTACAGCCTTTTGCCTCAAGCTAGGGGCTAGAGGCCCAGAGCAGCATCATGGCCAGAACTAGCTCCCCTGTGGCCTCTCTCCTTTCCCGTCTCTGGCTGGGTCTGTCTGGCCATCTCTCATTCCTCTCCCCAACTCTGCTCCTAGGAAACCCTGCACCCTCTGGGATAGGGACCTTGGGGTACAGCGTGGACCTACTCATTCAGTCATTCACACCCATTCCCTGAGGTCCTCTCCTGGGCCAGCAGCTCTCAGGGCTGCAGAGATGGGTGTGATGTCCCACTACCCTGGGACGCCCGGCACCCATAAACCCAGTCCACAAAGCTTTGCTGCTAGAACACGGATTATAAACCACGCACGGGTAGGTCCCAGATGGCGTTGGAAACAAGAGAAGACCCAGCTGAGGGCTGTGTGCCTTCTGAGTAGAACCTGTCCCCTCCAAGGGGGAAGGCAGGTGGGGGAAGTCAGGGTGGCTTCCTGGAGGCTGCAGCTTTGGAACAGAGCTGCAGAGACCAGGTGACAGCAGCAGGTAGAACCTCATGTGGAACTTTAAAAAAACCCCAAGTCCAGGCTGCGCCCCAGACCAACTACAACAGTATCTGCAGGGTGGGGCTCAGGCATCAGCACTTTTTGGAGCTTTTGGGTTGGGGGTGGCTGGGTTCAAGTGTGCTAACGAAGAGACCTCTGGGAGTTGAAATGGGGGTGAAAGTTACCTGCGCTGAGGCCAGGGCCCTGCTGAAGGGAAGCAAGTGCAGGAGGGACGGGGCGCCCAGCCTCCCTCCATCCTGCCTCCCTGGAGGGGTGGACAGAGACCCAGCGGTGAAAAGCAAACAGCTGCCTGGCGAGGGAGTGCCTTCCTTCCTGGTATGTGGACGAGGCCTTGTGAGCCCAACAAGTCGGGGCATATCTGAGACATGGAGGGCACAGAGGCCAGCCCAGCACAGGGGTGATGACTTCTGTGGGTGGCACAATTTCCACCCCATGGGCCTGCCCAAGAGGGCTGAATGCCAGTTCTGGCCTGGTCGTCAGGGCCCTGCAGCTGTCACCAATGAGGCTCTTCTGGGGACCACGCAAAGGATACCTTTGAGGCCCCAATTCACCTGTCTGTGGGATATCACGGCCCAGAGCAGCCAGCTTGAGTGACAGCAGCAACATTCTGAAGAGGGTGATATCCTGAGTACAGGGTGTGGGCTGTACGCTGTCAAGGCAATGAGCCCTGGTTCTGGAATGACATATTCTTAGTTTAAATCCAGCATCCATTTCCTAGCTCTGTGGCCTTGGGCATGTTACTTAACCACTTGGAGCTCGTTTCCTCATCTGTCACATGAGGTAATAAGGATGCTCATCTCCTAGGGCCAGTTCGGGTCTAGAGGGGATAGTGTGTGTTGAGGGTTGGTACATCGCCTAGAAGTACTCCATCAAGTTAAGGATGTTACTGCTGAGAGCTTGGCATATGCTTCAACTAAATGGTTGTCATTACATTTAATGTAATGCTGCTGTCATTACACAGACATCACGTTTGTGAACTGTACATATATTCGTGGGCACACACACAACCTGAGGGATATTCCTCCACTCCTCACACACACCCTCCCACACTTGTACGCATGCACACTGGAGTCATGAGGGCATTCACTCACGTTCCAGTTCTCTCTGGGAGAAGCAGGGTAAGACCACACATCCCTATTCACTTGAGGTCAACTGTGACTGGGCGACTTGCTTTGGCTTTAGAGCTAGGGCATCATTTACCACCCTCTTTCCCTCTAGTCCTGCATGAGGCCAATGACACCAAGCACACACCACCCTCCCTAAGCTGTGCATGGGCGCAGGAGTGCCACACACCCTTTGACTGTTGTCAGCCATGCAGATTGGGCACAGTTGTTATTACAACAGAACCTGGCTCATCCTGAGTGGCACTCACCCTCCTCAGTCTCACACACGCTGTGTCAAGCACATGCTCATACCTGCTTCTGTGGGATGTGGACAATTGCTTGCATTTTACAGGCAAGAAAATAGAACCACAAGAATGAAGGCATGGGTAGATCTGGAGTTCAGAACCGAAGAGCCTGCCTGCCAGTTTGCACTTTCCCTCCCATCTCCCACCTCGTCACTGTCACAGCAACTGAGACCCAATGATAATCTGAACTCATCAAAGGGATGTGCTGCCAGAAAGGCTGCCCTGCTGGGCCCGTTGGCTATCGGACAGCGTGAGAGAGGTCTCCTCATCAGGACACATTCCCCATCCCAGAGGGGGATCGGCACTCACGATTGTGATGTTGGCTACATCCTTGACAAAGCCGATGGCCTTTCCAGGCCGGAACTTGCAGTCACCATCCTGTTGAGGATGCAAAGGGCATGAAATACAGGTTAGGGACCTGAAGTCTCAGCCTCCCCATCCCGTTCAATAACATTTACTAAACAAAACAAGATGTGCCAGGGCCTGGCATCCTTGTCTTCAAGGAGCTTAGGGTCTGGTAGCAGATGGTCCTGTCCTGGCTTTGGCAGAGGTGGGCACACATGGTGTGTGGTGGGAGCCTGGGGAGGGGCCTGACCCGGCCTGAGGAAACTCGCTGAGAAGTGGAGGCTGAGTCAGAGCCTGTGTGGCAGGGGAGTGGGGACAGTCTCAGCCCAGGAAACAATGCTGGCAAGAGGCAGGTGCAGGGGTAAGGTCACAAGGAGGGAAGCACAGCCCTTTCAAGGCAGGAGAGAAGGCAGCAGGACAACGGACAGGACTGGAGGGAGGGCAGGACCTGGCATTTAGGAACCAGCATGGGGCTGGGCCTGGGCGTGAGGTTAAGAAGGGAGAGTTGGCCAGGTGCAGTGGCTCACGCCTGTAATCGCAGCACTTTGGGAGGCCGAGGCAGGTAGATCACGAGGCCAGGAGTTCTATACCAGTCTGGTCAAGATGGTGAAACCTTGTCTCTACTAAAAATACAAAAAACTAGCTGGGCATGGGGGTGGGTGCCTGTAATCCCAGCTACTCAGGAGGCTGAGGCAGATAATTGCTTGAACCCGGGAGGCGGAGGTTGCAGTGAGCCGAGATTGTGCCATTGCACTCCAGCCTGGGCAACAAAGCAAGACTCCATCTTAAAAAAAAAAAAAAAAAATGAAGGGAGAGTAAAAGAGACAGGGACAGGGAGACTGAGTTGGAGTCTGGGCTTTCTCCTGAAGGCCTCATGGAGCCTCTGTGGCTTTCTGGTTCAGGCAGGCATGGGGTCTGACCTCAGGGGTCTGGATGGAGGCCCCAGTCTGAGCGGTCAGCGACACAGATGGGCAAAGGGAGTCATGTGAGGTCTATGGTGGTCAGCAGGCTGGCGGCAGGGCAGGGTAGGGAGGGGGACCGGCCTGACAGGACTATGGACACCCAGGAAATGCTGAGGGAGGCCAGTGCCGCTCGTCACCGCGAGGGGAAATACAGGAGGAGCAACAGGTCTCGGGGAAAGACAAGTCACTTGGCTGTGGCCAGGCTGGGCGGAGGTGATGGTGGGGAGAACCAGCAGCCTTGATAGCGTGGGGGTGGGGGTGGGCCCCCAAAGGTCCTTGGCACAAGAGGCCAACTGCATGGACAGAGGCTAGAGGCGAGAGGATGGCGCTCGTGACAGGAGGGAGAGGAGCCAGGAAGATGGGGCAGGTAGGGGGAAGGAGGGGTCCTGGGAAGGCTGGCTCAGGAAGGAGAGATATGGTACTGCAGAGCGGGTATGGGGGGAGAATAAGAGGCCCCTGGACTAGTGAGGAGCAGTGGGCTCAGGTGGGTGGAGGAGGGGAAGGAAGAATTTGGAGAGCACAGACAATTGTGAGAATTCCAGTGGGAGGGAGGTGGAGGGAGAAGGGATGTCTTCCAAGGCTGGGGAGGGAGTGAAACTAGGCGTGCTATACACCAAGGAGACAGAGCGGAGGCTGTTGGAGTTACCTTGCCCTGGTAGGGGTAGGTGTCCTCACCCATGATCCCCTTGTTGTACAGGATGTACTCGAAAGCCTGGCTGGGGAGACCCCTGCAAGAAATACACACAGGTGAGCCCACCTGGGGCTGTCCTGATAGAGGCGGGACCCTCGGGGGCTGGCGCAGCAAGATGTCTGGCCTGGCAGGCTGGGGACTTGGTTGGGCATGTCCCAGTGGCAGGGGGGGTCTCTGAGAGGCCTTGAGATAAGACTCAGCAAACTCAGGTGAGGCCACCGGAGTCCAAGGACCAGTCCAAACGTGCCTCAGTGGGACAGAGACCCTTCAAGGCCAGCCGCCCTGTCAGGAGTGCACAGCCCCACACCACGGTCAACAGCATCAGCCCAGAGCAGTCATCAACACGGCCGTGCCCCTGAGCAGGTGCTTCCCAGGCATGACTCCCTGACCCCTCGTGTCGACCCTGTGTGGTAGATGCTGTAATTTGCTGAGGCAAAGAGGCTGAATAACCTGGCCAGGGCCACACAGCTAAAGCTGGGAAGTGGTTCAAAAGTGGGTCTTTTTCTACATCACATGGCTTCCCAGATTAAACAAAAACTCAGCAGCTGCCCAGCAATCCCCATCCCTTCTCTGTTTCTCTCCATAGAATTCCGCACCACCTGACCTAGTCTAGCCTTGACCGTGGTCTGTCTGAGCCTGTCAGAATGCCCGCTCCTCCAATTCTGCCGAGCGCTGTATCCCCAGGGCCTACACACAGTGGGTGCTCCATGATATTTGTTGTATGAATGAGAAAAGGAAGTACCATCCTGAACCAAAGCAAACAGACTCCTTTGAAAAACAGGCTGGATGTGGTGGCTCACACCTGTAATTCCAGTACTTTGGGAGGCCAAGGCAGGCAGATCACCTGAAGTCAGGGGTACGAGACTAGCCTGGCCAACATGGTGAAACCCCGTCTCTACTAAAAATACAAAAATTAGCTGGGTGTGGTGGTGCACACCTGTAATGCCGTGTACCACCGCCAGGAAGCTAAGGCAAGAGAATCGCTTGAACACAGGCAGCGGAGGTTGCAGCGAGCCGAGACTGCATCACTGCACTCCAGCCTGGGTGACAAGAGCAAGACTCTGTCTCAAAAATAAATAAATAAATAAATAAATAAATAAATAAAGAAATAAAAATAAAAACAGTGAGACCCCAGAGTGCCCAAATGTCAGACTCTTGCTATGGGTCAGATTTCTAAGCTGTGGAACGGAAACAGACCAGAAGTGAGGGGACACTGAGCAGGATGGTGGATCTGACAGCAGGCTGTGACTTCACCCCTGGGTCCCCAGGACTCGGCCGCAGCACGGCTCCCTGCAGGAGGAAGAGCCAGCTCAAAGGGGCTGGGGCCTGGGAGAGGGATGTGCCCCAGGGAGGTGGAGGGGAGCTGAGGCAGGGCACCCCAAGGGCCTGGCTTTATGCACACAATGTGCCAGGGGAGCAAAGGCCACCGAAATGTCTCAGAGCACTGCATGAAGGGAGGGCCACAGTCACTTCAGAAATGTCAGCAAATTCCTGGCAACCTGCTTTAGAGTGGGCCAGGAAAGCAGATCCAGGCAAGGTACAGCCCTTATGCACGGCCACCTCACCCTCACAGGGCGCAAGGAGCTTGGGAGGCTGGGACTTTAGCAAGTTCATCTAAAGGCCAACCCTGTATCTGTGTGTGGATCTCGGGTTTGGAGCATGATGTGTAATGGTGTGTTGCTCACTCTATTAAATTCTTTTAGCCACACTCCCAGAGGCCTTGGTGGCAGGTGGGGTCAACCGTGCTGTGGAGAGCCAGGTGATACAGTGGAGAGAGGACAGAGGCCTGGGCTCGGATTCTAGCTCTGCCCTGTCCTGGCTATGAGACATGGCCATGTGAGGTGACCGCCCTTGTATGACAGAGACCATTTAGCCATCACCCAGGGCAGTGGTGGGATTATATCTGTGGCACAGCCAGCACACACTGGATCCTGTCAAAGCGGTCAGTGGGAAATGAGGAGGTTTTGGGCCCCTCCTGGTCAGGGACATACCCTTGGCAGCCATGATTGTTGAAGTCCTGGGCACAGTCCACCAGCTGCTGTTCAGCCTGGAAGAAGGACACAACCCAGTAAGCTGCGAACTGAGAAGCCATCAAGGGTTTGGCACGAGGCGCTGAGCCTCCCTGGCTGGGCCACATCTGGGGCCCCATCAGTGCTGTGTCCAGGTGACCAAATTATAAACTCCCCAAGGGCAGGAACAGTTGCTGTATGTCCTGCAGTGCCAGCTCAGCAGCTGGCATATGTCGGGAGGGACTCAGTAAGCAGGGGCAGCCAGGGAAGGTGAGAGGGGGCGAGGGCTGCTGGATCCAAGCCCTTGCCCTGTAGGTGTGCCCATACGATGCAGAGCATGGGGTCCCACAGTGGTGTCTAGGATGGGGGAAACAGGCCTAGCCAGAAACCCTACCCCCACCTGTCTTCAACCTAGGGCCCTCATGGCCTCCCCAGGCCTGCTGTGCACACTCCCTCCTTCCTACACAGAGGCAGGGGGCTAGGACAGTTCCTGCAGGGGCATCATCCCTCTCATGTGGGCGAGGGGATGGATGCATAGGTCCCAGCTCTTCCCTCATGAAGACAACTGAGGCTGCTGGGAAGGGCGTAGCTCCTAGCTGGCTACCCACCAGGCAGGCTCCGCCTTTCTGAACCCCTCCGCGGGGAAGGCTCCAGGCTGTCAAGCTAAGGACCACCCAGATCCACCTGGGAATGAACCCTTGGGCCAGTTCCTTAATAAACTCAGATCCTTCCCAGGAAAAGCATCAGTTAAGATTCTCATGCTAGATGTCCACAAGGCTGGGGCATCTGGGTCCACCTGAAACAGCACCCTTAGCCAGTGCTCCAGGGAGACCAAAGGCTCAGGCCTGGCCCACATCAGGCTGGGGTGTCCTCTGCAGGGGGTGGCCTGTGGCTGATTTCTTACCAAGGACAGCATCTTCCCGGTTGCGATGGCGATCGCAGACTCCAGGGCCCCTGTGGTGGAGAAAGTCCAGCAACTGCCGCAGGCACCCTGGAAAGGCCAGCGGAGGGCAGAGGACATCAGTGATGGGGACACCGTGAGACAGCCCTGCCTTCTGCCTTCCTCTGCTGATCCTGCCAGAGCTCCCGAGTCCTCAAGTGCCTTGACAGTTTACAAAGCCCTATTCCAGGTCCATTCATTGGGAGCCTCACAAGTCCTGAGAGGCTTGCAAAGGAGCAGGAGCAGCAGGATTGGCCCATCCCAATCCTCACCTCTTGGTGGCCAATCCCCACCATCCTGCCAGGGCCTAGAGTCCCCCACCCCATTCTACAGTCTTCTGGCTCTCTTCCTTCTCGATCTTCAGCTGGCTCCTCTTTTCCCCACTGGTTCCCCGTAGAAGGATGCCCCAAAGTTCTGTTTTTAGAACCTTCTCTCACCTTTCCACCTCCAGTCTCATTCTGCCCACAGTCCTGTTAAACTAACAGCTCCCCAAACCCTAGCCCAGTGCTGACCTCCACTCAGGCTCAGACATCCAACTAACTGCCAGACAACCCCACCCAGACACCCCTGACACCCCAGACTCTGGGGGACCCGCCCCATCCACCCATCTCCCCACCTTCTGACAGTTCATTGCCGCTGCCTGGCCCCCTTATTCACAACACCTCCAGAATAACATGAGGGTTAGGTGTGGGGGGCTGCAGCCTGCCTGCCTGGTTCACGTCCCAGCTCTGCCACACACCAGGTGGGTGACCTGGGCAAGTCACTTCCCCTCTCGAAGCCTTGGCTTCATTGCTTGTAAAGTGGGAATGGCGAGGGTTCCTGCTTGCAGGGCACTAGCAGGGTTAGGTCAGATCCTGCTGGTCAGGCAGTCGCCCCCATGGGCACAATGCTGGTGGCTGCTGTAAGGATTTCTCTCGGGCTCATCCCTGTTTCTTTGCCTCGCTGGTTCAGTCTTTCATCTTCGGCTTCTGAAATGTCTCTAAGTCCCCTTCCTGCCTTCCATGTCATCATCCCAGGTTCACACTGGCCTCCCCCAATCTCTTCCCTTTACATATCTCTCTCAGCTGGGGGAGGGAGGGACGGCCTGGTGAGAGACTCCCTGAGACAGTCAATGAGGCAGGCGTGGCCACTTCCGGGGAGACTATGCTCACTGTTGAAGGAGGCAGAGCTGGGCTGAGCCTTGGGTGCTAGACTTGGGGCAGGGGCCTGGTTTTGAGTCCCCTCTGTCACTTACTTACCTTGGACCTCAGGCAAATCACCCTCCCTCTCAGGCTCCCCCCCTGTAAAGTGAGAAACTCTCAAAGGGGGTGCTGAGCTGATGGACGCTGGGGCTGCTGTCCATCTCTATCCCCACACAGCGGCCACAGTAAGACATAGCACACATCTATGACAGGAAGTACCTCATTCTGCTCCCTTAGCCCAGCTGGCTGCGTTCTGCCTGATAGCCCAGGATCAGTTAACAGGAGGACTTGGAAAATTCTTGGTGGGCCTCCCTTTCCTACCTGTCCAAGTGGTGAGCAGGTTTAGGTTTCCACACTTACTACGTGTTGCCCTGAATTGTCATGTAATTCTCAGAGGGTCTAAAAAGGTCACAGGGGCAAAGGTAGGCTTCTGCTCCACTCCCTGCAGCAAGGAGAGGTTTGCTTTGGCTCCTGGGTGCTAGTTAAACATCCAACACTTGGCAGGCTCCATGAACACTGTGAGCCCGGGAGGATTTAAAGCTGTGCTGCATGGCTTTTTGGAAAGTGAAAAAACATTTCTCATGGAGAATTTTGATGGAAAGCCAGGAGTTTCCAGGAAGGAAACCTTCACTTGTTATTTCCTAGAGACCAGAGGTCAGCGTCTTTCTGAAGGAGGCCACAGCAGGTTCACTGCTAGGGGAGGGGCCACAGCAGGCTGGGAGAACAGCGGGGGCTGGGTCCAGACTCTGGGACAGGGCCTGTGTTAAGACCCCCCCACTGCTCCCCCATGGAGGAAGGCGGGGCCTCTCACCTTGCTAAGCCCTCTGTGCCCCACAACGAGGGCCACAGAGGCCAGCCCCCGCCATGGGAAACTTGCTGATGCATGACACATGGACTAACCAGAGGGATGCGGCCAGCCAGGGCAGGGGCTGGACCCTGGTGGCTTGGAGAGGAAGGAGCGGGGAAGAGGAGATGCATGGGGTTCTGGTGTCCAGATGGGCACAGGGAACATAATGTTTTGGATGGCTCTGTAGGAGAGACCTGGGACCAATGGGAAAATGTGAGGTGTAGAGAAGGAAGGCAGTGAACTTTAGCCCAATAAAGAGGAACTTTTGCATCCTCCAGAGCAGCCTAGAGAAGTGCTGACCTCCCTGGCCCCTCAAAGGAAGAGGGCTGGAGAGATGCTGAGAGGAAACAGAGGCAGGGATGTGCTTAAGGTGGTTTTGTGGACCTTTTGAGTTGTTCTTCCTGGTGTATTGTCTGGGAGTGTGGCTGTTTTGCAGGGAGAGGATGGAGATTGCCAAGCATACCTGATTTTTCACAGGTGAGACAAAATTTCCTTTTTTCCGCCAGTCCATGGAAGGTGGGTAGGGACCAGTACCTCGAAGGTAGTTACTTTTGGTGGCTGAGCAATTCTGGAACAACCAAATACATTATTTTCAGGAAAATAAACAAAACCAAACACCTTTCTGACAACAAGAAGAAGAAAGGTATAAAAATGGAATCACCAAGAGAGAATGAGAAAGACTGCAGCTGTCAGAACCTTCCCTCTCCTGTCTACTGCTCCCAAATGCTAAATTACATGTCCCCTTGAGAGTCCAGAGCATTAGGATAGCGCAGACAGATGTAGCAAATAAAAATACAGCTCACCTAGTTAAATTTGAATTTCAGGTAACCAACAAATAACTTTGTAGTGTAAGTATATCCTGTGCAATATTTAGAATATACTTATGCTAAAGAATTACTTGTTGTTGATCTGAAATTCATTTTTAACTGAGCATCTATATTTTAATCTGGGAGCCCGAAGTTAAGGGTCCACATTGCTAAGGCCATGGGCCTGGACTGCTGAGAGCTGACTACTCTGGTTCCTCCAAAAAATCTGGGGACACCCTCAGCTGCATCTGGGGATGGGACTGAATCTGCCTAGAAGCAGAGCAGGCTCCAAATTTGTTCCAAAGGTTTCACTAAAAGGATTCAGGTTTGGTTGCAATGAATTATACCTACCTGAGGCTCTGACCAAAGATATTTGTGCTTTATTTCAGCAAAGCTCATGTCTGAAAATTGGTTCAGTGCCACTACAAACAGGAAGGAAAAAACCAAAATAAAACAGGTGGCTAGTGAATCATTAAGGAAGAGACAAGAAAAAATGATAAAACCTCCTGTTTACGTGTATCCTGTTTAGAACGACTGCAACTCATCTCCTTTAAGTTTCTGTATTTAATATAATTCAGTATGCTAAGGTCAGCCCTTATAGTGCTGCTAAAATACCTGGGGAACTTTCTCAATGGTATAGATATCCGGGCCACACTCCAGAGATGCTAATGCAGTTGGTCTGGGGTGGAGCCTGGGCACTTACTTTTTTCGATACTCCCCTCGTCAATCTGACGGATGGCTAGGTAAAGAACCACTCCACTGGTGCCAGGGGCCTTCCCACCTGCTGCCTAATTTGGTCTCTACACAGCCCCAGGAGGGATGCGTGATCATTTCCACTTTTTCTTTTTCTTTTTTTTTTTTTTGAGACGGAGTCTCGCTCTGTTGCCCAGGCTGGAGGCAGTGGCACAATCTCGGCTCACTGCAACTTCCGCCTCCCAGGTTCAAGCGATTCTCCTGCCTCAGCTTCCCTAGTCGCTGGGACTACAGGCGCCTGCCACCATGCCTGGCTAATGTTTGTATTTTTAGTAGAGATGGGGTTTCGCCATGTTGGCCAGGCTGGTCTCGAATTCCTGACCTCGTCTTCAGGGATTACAGGCGTGGGCCACCATACCTGGCCTCATTTCCTCTTTACTGCCCATGTTAGCATCCCTGAAGGTCACAGGCTAGGACTGGGCAGAAATGAGTTTCAAGCCCAAGTTTCCTTCCAGTTCATGCTTGATGCCTTTATTACCAATTTAGTCAACTACCAATATTTCTCAGAGTCCTTAGCAAATACGCTGGATGTGTGTGTGAGTTTCTAGTGAAATTAATCTGGAGTGAAGGCAGATGTTCCCAGGGGCTGCTCTGAGCCCATGAGCAACCCCTACCCCCCACAACAATCCAAAGACAGAGCTTGGCTTCTAGGCTGGACCCTCAGACGGCAGGAATGGGGCAGGGGCTTCTACAGTCTCTTGTAAACTTCACAACCACCCAGAGGGGTACCGGCTTTGTCCCAAATTTACGATCCCACATTACACAGAGAGTAACAGCGGAGCCACAATCTGAGGTCAGCCAAACACAACTTCAGAGCCCGGGCTTCTGCTCCCTCCACCCACCAGCACCCAGTGGGCCCTTTCATGGGCTGGTTCACTAACTGACTGCCTTCCAGGAAGGAAGGTGTCCACATACTTTTAAATGTGTGGTTCCCACTGTTGTGGGCATTTATCTTCCTCCAGTTGCTGGCAAACGTCTGCATCCTGTGGTGGTACTCCTCCGTGCTGTATGTCTTATGGTGCTAAAACAAAACACACCAACAGCAAGTCATGGAAACAGGATACAGCTCCCCAGAGGGAGACTTTTTTGTTTTCGTAAGAGGAAAGATGAAGGTTTTCTTTCTGCTATCATTCACAGGCCAAATCTGTGTTAATGGGCGGGGCACTGCCCTTAGTCTCTGCTGAGAAATTTGGGAAGTTACAAAACAACCCCATCTTCAGGGTCCTGTGGCCAGAATGAAAACCATGCAGCTGCTTGAAAGTCAGCTTGCAGTCCAAGACGCACTGTGAACAGACCTGCCACATGCGGGGCACTCCTGGACGCCACTGCTGGTGCTGGGTCAAGTTTATGGCAAAAATCACCATTTTTCAAAAGCACAAGCACTGGTGTTCCTCAACTGATTTGACAACCAGTACACAGTGTGCTTTGGTTTTCTAAAAACCAATGTGTATAATTTTTTATTGATATATAGCTGATGTACTTTTTTTGATACATGTAATATTTTGATATAGTCATATCATCCGTAATAATTCAAGGTAACTGGGATATCCACTACTTTAAACATTTCTTTATGCTGGGAACATTCAACTTATTCTCTTATAGCTATTTGGAAATACACAATGAATTATTGCTTACTACAGTCCAATCTACTTATTTGCTAAACACTTGGTTTCATTTCTTCTATCTAATTATTTTTGGGCCAGGTGTGGTGGCTCACGCCTGTAATCCCAGCACTTTGGGAGGCTGAGGAGGGTGGATCACCTGTGGTCGGGAGTTCAAGACCCACATGGCCAACATAGCGAAACCCCATCTCTACTAAAAATACAAAAATTAGTTGGGCGTGGTGGCAGGCACCTGTAATCGCAGCTACTCAGGAGGTTGAGACATGAGAATCGCTTGAACCCCAGAGGTGGACGTTGCAGTGAGCCGAGAGTGCCCTACTGCACTCCAGCCTGGGTGACAAAGTGAGACTCTGTCTCAAAAAAAAAAAAAATTTCTTTGTATTCATGAATCAATTTATCTTCATCCCTGCTTCCCTACCCTTCCTAGCCTCTGGTAGTCACCATTCTACTGTCTTTCCTCATGAGATCCACCTTTTTATCTCTCACATATGAGTGAGAACGTGCAATATTTGCCTTTCTATGCCTGGCTTATTTCACTCAACATACTGGCCTCCAGTTCCATCCATGTTGCTGCAGATGACAGAATCTCATATTTTTATGGCTGAATAATATTCCATTGTGTCTATACACCATGTTTGCTTTCCCCATTGATAGGCACTTAGGTTGATTCCGTATCTTGGCTATTGTGACTAGTTCTGCAATAAATATGAGGGTGCAGTTATCTCCCTATTATACAATTTTCCTTTCTTTGGGATATATACTCAGTAGTAGGCTTGCTGGGTCATATGGTAGTTTTGTTTTGAGTTTTTGGTGGAACCACCATACTGTTCTTTTTTGTTTTTTTGTTTTTTTTTTTTTACAATGGTTGTACTAATTTACATTCTCCACAATATGCTTTGAATACAAAATACAGAAACGAATCCCAGGGCTTGGAAGGCTGTCAGCCAAGTTCATCACTTGGGACCACTATTTGGAAGGAATTTACTTAACTGCATCTTTCCCAGTGTTTGGCCAATTCAACGTCTGGAAAGACCCCATTAGGCAAAGTTGGAAATTCCCTCTTTCATTGTTTCAAATCTGGGACAGTTTGGTTTGATAACAGGAAACTGTGAAATGAAAAACTTCAGAAAGAAGAAGTTGGGCACTGACCTTAGACATCCATGACTTGAAGTGAAACTTCTCTGTAAAAAGAAAAAAAAAAAATTAGGTCTGGGCACATCACACTAACGTTGAGTCTATAGTAAAGTAGGGCACTTTAGAACTGATTTGCATTTTAGAAAACTGGGCTAAATTTAAAACATCAAAAATGGTGTGATATAATGCAGAATGCAAAAAGAAACTCTGACTCTTCCTGGTTTTATACCCCAAATTAATGTGAAAAAGTATGTACTGTTAATCAATGGTGTTAAAAGTCGGGATAGTGGTTATGCCTACTGGGTGGGGGCACAGAAAGCGCTTCTGGGGTGCTGCTCATGTCCTGTTTCTTCATCTGAGCACTGGTCACCCGAGTGTGTACAGATGGCGAAAATGCGTGGAAATGCATACTTAATGAATTGTGCCCCTTTCTGTATGATGTTATATTTCAGTAAGAAGTTAATTTAAAAATCTATCTACTCCAGCTGGGTGCGGTGGCTCATGCCTGGAATCCCAACACTTTGGGAGGCCAAGGTGGGTGGATCGCTTGAGTTCAGGAGTGCAAGACCAGCTTGGCCAACGTGGTGAAACTCCATCTCCACAAAAATACAAAAATTAGCTGGGTATGGTGGTGTGTGCCTATAGTCCCAGCTACTCAAGAGGCTGAGGCAGGGGAATCGCTTGAACCTGGGAGGCGGAGCTTGCAGTGAGCTGTGATCGTGCTGTTGCACTCCAGCCTGGGTGACAGAGCAAGACTCCATCTCAAAAAAAAAAAAAAAAAATTATTCTGAATTGAGTAATCATAATTATTATTAGTGTCCCAAATGATTAAAACATTTCAAATGTATTATGCATTATGAAAAGTAATTGTTAAACATCAAAAGTAAAATTGTATCAGAAATGCATCTCTTAATGAAATAAACAGGAGTCTACTACCCATCCCCCACAATGGATTTATATTTTCATGAGTGAATATTGTTTAATTGAGAAAAGGTTCAGCATTAATTCTGGTCTTATTTTTGTTTCTTATAGGTCAAAGGGCTGGGAAACCCTGCTCAAATAAGCAGCTGGGAATGCAGGCAGTTTTTTTTTTTTTTTTTTTTT
>NW_012114844.1:3833404-3836453 GCF_000951035.1 Colobus angolensis palliatus | reverse complement strand
CTTCCTTCTCTTCTTTTTTTTTTTGAGATGGAGTCTGGCTCTGTTGCCCAGGCTGGAGGGCAGTGGCATGATACCCGCTCACTGCAACCTCCACCTCCCCAGTTCCAGCAATTCTCCTATCTCAGCCTCCCAAGTAGCTGGGTTTACAGGTGCCCACCACCACGCCCAGCTAATTTTTATATTGTTAGTAGAGATGGGGTTTCACCATATTAGCCAATCTGGTCTGAAACTTCTGACCTCAGGTGATCCACCCACCTTGGCCTCTCAAAGTGTTGGGATTACAGGCATGAGTCTCCACGCCTGGCCTCACTCAACATTATCTTTAAGACTCCATCAGTTGATACCCCCATGAGGTCCTCTCCTCTTCAATTCAGTTTCCTTGAGGAATTGAGAATGCCAGATATGAAGGATTTATTACCGTTTTGTCTTTTTGTTTGCCGTCCCTGTTGTTTTTATACCCATGGGTTCAGGTTCAGATTGAATGAGAGGAAAGAGGTACCCCCTTGCATTCAGGGGCTCTCTCCCAGTTTTAGCAAAGAGGACATTTGGAAATAAAAGGTGTATAAATGGATTTCCAGAACACTCTCTGCCGGCATCACTTGGAATATCTTTGTATTCCCCCAAGGATTCATACCTCCAGTGTGAAGATCACTACCACACAGCATTCAGATCTCTGTTTTTGGGTCTCGAACCTGTTCCAGAGACCAATCTATGGCCATTTTCCCTGGGGGAAAATGCACATTTCCCCAACATGGGTCCCTTTAGGGTTTCAGGGGATTCCAAATCTTGATTAAGTGCCCTGCTGCAGCTGAGGGCTTTAGAGGAAGACAGACCTCAACTCAGGACAAAAGTTGGAGGCAGGGTTTGAGTTTAGGACAATTGACTACCAGTTTGCCTCTGGGGAGATTATTCTGGGGTCAGAATAATCTGCTGGTGAACCATACTCTACCCTCAAATAGATCCATTCCAATCTAGTCAGGACTTTTAAAAGTGCCATAATGTGTGCTGCCTTGCCTGGATTTAGAGCAGGTTTCAGGAAACTACAGTATTCCCCTATTTTTTTTTTTTTTTTTTTTTGAGACGGAGTCTTGCTCTGTCGCCCAGGCTGGAGTGCAGTGGCCGGATCTCAGCTCACTGCAAGCTCCGCCTCCTGGGTTTATGCCATTCTCCTGCCTCAGCCTCCGGAGTAGCTGGGACTACAGGCGCCCGCCACCTCACCCGGCTAGTTTTTTGTATTTTTTAGTAGAGACGGGGTTTCACTGTGTTAGCCAGGATGGTCTCAATCTCCTGACCTCGTGATCCGCCTGTCTCGGCCTCCCAAAGTGCTGGGATTACAGGCTTGAGCCACCGGATGGAGTCTTACTCTGTCACCCAGGCTGGAGTAATCGTCACCTCTCGGTTTCAAGTGAGTCTCGTGCCCCAGCCTCCTGAGTAGCTGGGATTACAGGCGCCTGGCTACCACACCCAGCTAATTTTCGTATTTTCAGTAGAGACAGGATTTCACCATATTGGCCAGGCTGGTCTCGAACTTCTGACCTAAAGTGATCCGACTGCCCTGGTCTCCCAAAGTGCTGAGATTACAGGTGTGACTCACCGCACCAGGTCCTTGGCCCCTGTTTTTGTACAGCTCCTGAGCTACAAACAGTTTCTTACACTTTTGAATGGTTAGAAGAAATATAATATTTTATAGCATCCAAAAATCATTTGAAACTGAAATTTCAGTGGCCCTAAAAATCATTTATTAGAACCCAGTCACACTCACTCACTTACATACAATCTATGGTTGCTATCACACTACCATGGCAGAGTTAGTAGTTGCTACAGAGACCACCATAAAGCCTAAGTTATTTACCATCTGGTCTTTTACAGAAAAAGTTTGCCAAGCCCTGCTCTGGAATTCAGACAGTCTCTCAGTGCCAGCCTCCTCCAAGCAGCCCTCACTTGGGGCAGCTGGGTTTTCCTTAGGCGGGAACTGACCTAGAGCTGGCCACCCACTGAGGTCTGCAAGACTGGGGGGCTTTTTTAATAAGTAGGTGGGAAGGAATGAGGCAACCCTCCGGCCCAGATTCAGCCTCGGTGATCTTTGTCCCATCCCCTGAGCCTCTAGCTGGGGGAAAGCCCTGTCCCGTTCCTCTAGAGCTCAGAGCACCCCCCTCCCTAGGTTCCTGGCTCCTCGGGTTGTTTCTTGGCTACTTTTCTCTGTGAAAGGGGCAGGTGGTCTTTAAGTTCAGAGCCTGTGGGCTGAGGCTGGGACCAGGGGCAGTAGGAAAGGAGAGAGGCAGTAAGGAAGAGCAGGCTCCTTGCCTTCAGAAGCCAGGGCGGTGCCTGAGCCCGGGCAGTAGACAGGGTGCAAGGGCAGCACGAAGCTGGACCAGTCACAGCCTGGCCAACAAGAGGAGTCCTGGGGCTCCACCTGACACCATGGGCCCTGGGGTGCGGTTAAAAGCGCTGCTGGTCTGAGTGCTTTCCCTGCTGCCGTTGCACACTCTTTCAAACAGCCCGTCCAACCTACTCTACAGATGGGTTTCCCAGGACACTATGGGGATCCCTTGTGTGCCAAGTCCCGGGGGAAGCTGCTATAGAAGGCTGGAAAGTCCTTGCTCGCCTCTGGCAGGGACAGATCAGAGTCCTCTGTGTGACACTCTGTGTCCCCAGTTGGGGAAGGCGGAAGGAGCTGCGGGCTCCTTTGGTATTCTAGGCTGGAGAGCCGCCTGGCTAAGCGGGACCCTGGACACTCAGCCCATCTGCTCTTCTGGTCCTACAAGCCGCCTACCCTCCGAGACGTGTCCCCCAACCCCCCACCTATAATGCAGTTCACCCCTCCCCGTGCCAGCACGCAGAGTCCCTGGCCTCTCACCGGGGAAAGCTCTGCCCCGTTCCTCCGGAGCCCAGTGCGTCCCCGGCCAAGTTCCCCCGGCGTCCACTGTAGGACCTGCCAGCACCCTCTCGGGCGGCGCCCCCTCTGCGTACCTAAGGAGTTCACGGACAGTTTCGCGGCGCCGCAGACGGGGGCTCCCAGGAGCCAGGCTCCGGCGCAGAGCAGCGGCAG
>NW_012114844.1:3812600-3832608 GCF_000951035.1 Colobus angolensis palliatus | reverse complement strand
TCCCTGCCTGACCCCACCTCGCACCCCCATCTTCCTGCCTGTCCCCACCTCGCACCCCCCCAATCTCTCTGCATTTCCCCACCTCACACCACTATGTCCCTTCCTGTCCCAGCCTTGCACCTCCCATCTTCGTGCCTGTCCCCACCTCGCACCCCATCATGTCCCTGCATGTCTCCACCTTGCACCCCCATCTCCCTGCCTGTCCCCACCTCACACCCCCCCATGTCCCTGTGTGTCTCCACCTCAGACTTTCCCCCACACTCCCCACGTCTCCCTGCCCTGGTTAACCACATTCCCCTGGCTTCCCTTTTGCTTGGAGTGGACTTACAACTGGAGAAGCTAGACACCCTCCTTGTGAATTGCTTTGCCCCTCAATAAACATTTTAGTCTTTCTGCTGAGGAAGTTACATTAAGAACTGTAGGGCCATTCTCTGAAGCTCGCAAAGCTGAAGAAGATGGTATGTAAGGGTGTGGGTGTGAGACAGACAGAAGAACGTGCATTCCAGGCTGAGAAGGCTGGCGCTGTCACTGCTTTGGGTGAGGAAAGGGTGATTTAGAACTGCCTGTGCTGTAGCCTCGAGTGCCCAGTGGCACCCTGTTCTTCACTTACATCATCACCTTGCAAAGTGGCATGTTGTTGACCCCCCATTTTACAGAAGAGGAAACTGAGCCCCAAGAGTAGATTGTAACTTTCCCAGTCTGCATGCAGAGAGTGTCTGAACCCAGCCTTGACCTACTGCGGTGTTCTCTGCTCTGGGCTTTCTCTTCCTCTGTCTCTTCATTTTTAAATTTTTATTTATTTATTTTGAGACAGGGCCTGGCTTTCTTGCCACCCAGGTTGGAGTGCAGTGGCATCATCACAGCTCACTGCAGCCTTGGCCTCCCAGGCTCAGGAGATCCTCCCACTTCAGCCTTTTGAGTAGCTAGGACCACAGGCTCAAGCCCAGCTAATTTTTTTGTATTTTTAGTAGAGATGGGGTCTCAAACTCCTGGGCTCAAGTGATCCTCCTGCCTCCTGGGATTAAAGGTGTGAGCCTCTATGCCCTGCCCTCTCTTTTTAAAAATGTGTCTTTCCAACCTGTGAGTGGAGCCAGATCTGAGCTCTCTCACGGCCTCCCTCCTACTGGTGTTTTACCCCCTGATGTTCTAGCCAGACTCTGCCTCTCAGGCACCTGGGGAAGCAGATTCCTGGACTTCTTTCCTGGGATTTGACCTGCTGAGTCTCGGTAGGGCTCAGAAATCTGCATTTAAAGAGCCTCCCCCACAGTCTCTCTCCTCTCCTGCGGCAGGGACACATGGGGGTGCGAGGTGGGTGGCACGTGGACATGGAATCTCCATGGGACCAGGGGTCAGCTCCAGCAGGCACTTTTTTTCAGATAAAGCAGATCTTCGTTAGGTTGTGACTCCATCCCTGTCTGGATGCCCCTATGGGTGAGACCAACCTCTCTGTACTTTGAGGCAAATGTCTCAGAAAAGACCCTGCTGGGTTACTCTTTGGAACGTGAGTCGCTAGCCTTGGGATAAAGGTGTCCTCCCTGGGCAGATGTCCTGCCCTTCAAGTGTGCCTGGAATGCTTCACCCCTCTGCCCATTCCAGCCACTTGGAGAATGTCAGAATTAAAAGCTCTGCATATTGACCTCAGACCCCAGAGCTGCCCACTGTGCTAGGTCCCTGGTGACCCTCCTTTGTGGATCGTTCCAGCAGGCCAGGGCCCCTGGGTGCTGAGATGTGGAGGGCACTGACCTGGTTAATTGGAAACCAATGTTTGGTTTTAGCCATACTACAGATTCACTGTGTGACCTAAGCAAGTGGTTCCCCCCTCCCCCTGGGCCTCAGTTTCCTCATCTGTAAAATGGAGCAAGTGTCCCTGCTTTCCAGGGTAGTTAGATACAGTCATGCAGTTTAAATATAGTTATAGGTAAAATGCCTGGCCCTGAGCATGGCACCAGAATAGTGACTCCCTGCCATGCATGGGCTTTTCTGATGCTCTGTTGTGTGCTTTTTGTCCTTTGCTACCTGCACACAGTTTCATAGTGAGTTTGTCTGACTCTCTGTCTCCAACTGGCTGTCATCTCTGAGAGGGCTTCTCCTGGTTCCAGTTCTCTGCACCTCTACAGAAATGAGGCTGAGGACTGGAGCTTCTGGCACCGTCTTGGCTGGACAGGGCTGGTAGGCAGAACTCGAAAGCTTCCTGTTCCCTGGTTATTCACTCAAGCACAATCTAGTGACTGCCATGAAGGACTTTGCAGATGGAATTAACATTTGAATCAGCTGACTTTAAATAGGATTATCCTGGGTTATCCGAGGTGCCCTATGGAATCATGTGGGCCTTTAGAAGCAGAAGAGCATAGGAGAAGAGTCAGAGAGATGGGTCAGAAGGAGAGGTCGGAGAAGTTAGAGGAGGGATGAGGCAGGTGGGGTCAGAGAGCTCTGAATCATGAGAAGCACTCTATCTGCCACTGCTGGCTTTGAAGGGGGCCAAAAACAAAGGTACACAGGCAACCTCTAGAAGCTGGAAATAACCCTAGTGATAGCCAGCAAGGAAACCAGGACCTCAGCCCTTCACCAGCATGGAGCTGCACTGCCAGCACTCTGAATGAGCTTGGAAGCAGATTCTCCCCGAGACCCTCCAGGGAACCAACCAAGTTCACATGGACTTCTGACTTAAAGAACTTCCATAGAATACATTTGTGCTGTTGTAAGCCTCTAAGTTTGTGGTAATTAGCACACAACAATAGGAGGAAACCAATATACCAGATGAAACGCCCAAGCTGGCAGGTGCCTCATTGGTCTGAAGGTCTGGTGCATATGGAAGCTGGGAGGCCAAGGGCAGAGAGCAGGCCTATCCATGGTCAGAGTCATGACCTCTTGTGGGGATGTGTTGGACCCTGCTCCAAGTGCTTCACACAAATAAACTTTGTGAATCAGCCGGGTGCGGTAGCTCACGCCTGTAATCCCAGCACTTTGGGAGGCCGAGGTGGGCTGATCACCAGGTCAGGATATCAAGACCATCCTGGCTAACACAGTGAAACCCTGTCTCTACTAAAAAATGCAAAAAATTAGCCGGGCGTAGTGGCTGGCACCTGTAGTCCTAGCTACTTGGGAGGCTGAGGCAGGAGAATGGCGTGAACCCGGGAGGCGGAGCTTGCAGTGAGCCAAGATTGTGCCACTGCACTGCGGCCTGGGCGACAGAGCAAGACTCCATCTCAAAAAAGGAAAAACAACAACAACAACAACTTTGTGAATCTTTTTATTTTATTTTTATTTATTTAGTTTTTTGGAGACAGCGTCTCACTCTGTCACCCAGGCTGGAGTGCAATGGTGCGATCTCGGCTCACTGCAACGTCTGCCTTCCCAGTTCAAGCAATTCTCCTGCTTCAGCCTCCTGAGTAGCTGGGATTACAGGTGCCTGCCACCACGCCCAGCTAATTTTTTGTATTTTGGTAGAAACAGGGTTTCTCCCTGTTGCCCAGGCAGGTCTTGAACTCCTGAGCTCAGGCAACCCACCTCTCAAGGCCTCCCAAAGTGCTAGGATTTCAGGCCTGAGCCACCACAACCTCACCCAGCAGAATCTTCACTTTTTAAATCCCCATTGTATGGATAAGGTAATTGAGGCACTTACGTACATTGTCTAAGGCCGTACAAGTAAGTAAGAGTGGGATTTGAATTCCTGGCTACCTGAGTCCAGAGTTCTACTCCACTAAAGCATTTGCCCCATGGGAACAAGTGATGACAGTGAGTCCTGAGGCTTGCCTACCTTCCTGAACTTCCAGGTCTAGAATTCCCAGAAACATCAGTAGGAGTCCACTAACCACAGGTCCTGGAATCTGCAATCAATGCCTGCATGCAGAATGCCTCCTGCATGAATGTTCTAGTCATTGTTACCTGCCCCGCAGCCATTTGTTCTTTTTCTTAAGGCGAATCTGGGGATAACAAAAAGGATAACACAACTTTATCACTCCCCTCCCCCACCACTGCAACTGTTAACTACAGGTTTGACTGGTTTTCCAGATTATCTGTTAGAGCCAACGTCGTAGCAGACAAGTTGGGCCTTTAGCCATGTCCATTTTTGTACAATAGCAATATAATAGCCACCATTCACATGGGTTTTGTTATTTACTGTTCATATCAACCCTGTGAAGGCCCTTATGAACATACACATACTCAATTTTCAGATGAAGAGATTGAGACTTGGAGAAGTTAAGTAGGCCTGCTGGTAACAGGTGGGACTCCTTCCACATCCACAGGCTGATTTTGTATGGTAGGTGGGTGGAGCATTGGCTCAGTGGTTGGGTGCCTGGCTGTGTGTTTGGATGCATGTATGGATGAATGGATAGAAGAAGGGATGGCTGGATAAACAGCTCTGTCCATGGCAAGATGGACAAACAGCTTTATTGTTGGATGGGTGGGTGGAAGGAGGGATGGATGGATGCAGGGTTGAGTGACCAAAGTTTGTAGAGTGGAAAAGGTAACGAATACAGTAGGGGTATAAGTCTGCATCAAGGAGGTTCAGTCACCAAAGCAGCTTCAGTTGGGTTGTAATGTGAATTTGAACTTCTTGTTAGTTCTGTTGGCCAGGAGACATCCTGCCTAGCCACCTTGGTTACTTCCCTTGGCTGTGGGTCAGAGAAGGCCAGACTGAAAAATGTCCATTGACTGAATGAGAAGGCACTATTTGTCCCCTGGAAAGTCAGAGAACATGGAGAACACCACCTCTTTGGCCAAACACTGGAGATGCTGCACCCACAGCCAGGAAAAGTGTGAAGACCTGCAGAAAAGTCCAGAAGCTGGTGTTTCATCACAGCCAGGATCAGGGTGAAGCAGCGAGGTTATGCTGTGCAAGTGCAAAGGTCGATTATTTATGTATTTATTTTTGAGATGGAGTTTCACTCTTGTTGCCCAGGCTGTAGTACAATGGCATGATCTCGGCTCACTGCAACCTCTGCCTCCTAGTTCAAGCAATTCTCCCGCCTCAGCCTCCTGATTAGCTGGGATTACAGGCACATGCCACCACACCTGGCTAATTTTTGCATTTTTAGTAGAGATGGGGTTTCACCATGTTGGCCAGGCTGGTCATGAACTCCTGACCTCAGGTGATCTGCCCACCTCGGCCTCCCAAAGTGCTGGTATGAGCGACTGTGCCCGGCCTGATCCCATATTTATTTTAAAATGTGACATTTTGCTCACCATGTGTTTTTTTTTGCATTAACTTTTCATTTTAAAACATACTGCATTCAAGCATTATTTATCTTGATTACTGCATTTTTGGGCACCCCCTAACATTTTGCACCTCAATAATATGCCTCGCTGCTCTCACCCTAGTCCTGGCCCTGTGATAGAGTACTCGTTTCTGGACTCTTCTGCAAGCTGCAAACTCCTGTGCAGTGTGAGCTTATCCCAGCTTAGTTGGCATAATTCCTGCCTCTGGGGGAGGTAGGAGTTCAGAGGCAGGAGTTCTGAATCACACAGTTATAGCCTCCAGCTGTTTCTTCTCCAGGGACTCCTTCAGTCTCTCTTTGTTCACAAATTTTCACAGCCTGTACTCCTTTGCTTTGCACTTAAGACCCTCTGTGATATATCCTTATCCTGTTTGTAATGCCCACCACCTCTGCACTCAGTATCAGTTCACAGATCTGCTTCCTGTCCTGGACACAGACCCATCTCAATCCTTCTCCCCACCTCTCCTCCTTCTCAGCCACACCCTTGTCAGGCCTCTGAGCCCAGCTAAGCCATCTAAGTGATCTGCATGTATACATCCAGATGGCCTGAAGCAACTGAAGATCCACAAAAGAAGTGAAAGTAGCCTTGACTGATGATATTCCACCATTGTGATTTGTTCTCGCTCGTGTAACTGGTACCATATATTCTCCCCCGCCCTTAAGAATGTACTTCGTACACTTATCCCAAACCTTTAAGAACTAATGATAATCCCACTACCCTTTGCTGACTCTCTTTTCGGACTCAGCCCGCCTGCACCCAGGTGAAATAAACAGCCTTGTTGCTCACACAAAGCCTGTTTGGCGGTCTCTTCACACGGACACATGTGACAACCCTCCTCAACCTATTCTAAATTTCACCCCAGTTGAATTGCCCCTTTATGGAAACTTCCTCTTCCTGAGCTCCTGAATTAATGATCTGCACCACACACTCATGTTTAATCCTTCATGACTTTTCAGGGTGTCCTGCAGCTGACTGATCTTTAGCCAGTGTGCACCTGTTTGGCTGTTAGTCTGAGTGGTTCCGTACCCACTCCACACTGGTGGTTACATATTTTGAAAATCACTCCCCTGGTTTCCTGTGTCTTCAGTGAAATGGAACACACTCACGCGTTAGTGCTCAAACACAGAGCCTGGCTCTCTGCAGATACAACACAAACGGTAGCAGTAACAGTAGTTGTTATTGTTTATTCTGAGTTCAGATGGTAAAAGGCTTGTGGCATTGAAGGTGATGTTTGAAGGGCTTAGGGTCCTGGAACAGAGACATTTGGAGGTGCTGTACTCACCTCCTGAATAGGCTTGTGAGTGCCTTGATAAGTCTCTCCTGAGAAGCAAAAATGGGTGGATGGTGTTTGCAGGTGGGTGCAAGATTTAGAGGGAACAAAGAAATACAAAGACACAGTTGGTACCATGGAGAGACCCAGAAGAGGCAGTGGCCAGAGAGGATTGCAAGTTTCCCTGGACCTGCCCGACATGAGCAGAACATTCCTAACTCCCCTTCCTGGCCATGAGAAGGGCCTTGGCTATTTCTGGGTCATGAGTCACTTGGTCTGATTTGGATAATAATTGCATAGTAAACAAGCAAACAAGGGCTGATAAGGTCTTGACTGAATGAAAAATGGAATCAGGCCAGGTAAGAAGAGAGCCTACAAGATTTTACCACCAAGCCCTATTGTGGTGCCTCTCCACACTTCTGAGACCAGCCACCCACCCAGCCCCATACCCAGGCCCAACCACCCGCCACTTGCCTCTACCTTCCCACCGGCTACAGGGGCCCCACTGTCCCTGGACTCCTCACCCTATTGCAACTCAACCCATCACTTAGAGTCTACCTTATCTGGGTCGCCCCAGCCCCTCTTCTCTCCAGAAACCCTGGGTTTCTTCTATTCCTTCAAGAACAAGTTTAAGACCCTTCCTCTGAGAAGCTCTCCCTTGCCAATCCCTTTTCTTTCTTTTTTTTTTAAACTTAAAAAAAAGTGACATTCATATAGCATATACTCAACCATTTTAAGGTATGTAATTCAGGTATCCCATCAATCTAAATAATCTGATCACATCTGAAGTGCTTTGTGAATGAGCAGTTACAGCCAGTTTTCCTCTTGTTTTGTTGAGGCAGAATTCACACAACATGAAATTGGCCATTTTAAAGTGTATAATTCAGTGGTGTTTAGTGCATTTATAATGTTGTGCAACTATCACCTCTCTCTAGTTTCCGAACTTTTTCGTCACCTGCAAAGAACACCCCATACCCATGAACTAATTATTTCTCATTCCCCTCTCCCCACCGCAGTCCTCTGGCACCCACTAATCTGCTTTCTGTCTCTATGGATTCGCCTATTCTGGACACTTCACCTAAGAGGAATCATATGATGAGAGACCTTTTATGTCTCTCTTCTTTCACTTAGCGTAATGTTTTCTAGGTTCTTCCAAGTTATAGCATGCATTAGTACCTATTTCTTTTCTCTTTCTTTCTTTTTTTTTTTTTCTGAGACGGAGTCTTGCTCTGTCTTGGAGTGCAGTGGCCGGATTTCGGCTCACTGCAAGCTCCGCCTCCTGGGTTTACGCCATTCTCCTGCCTCAGCCTCCCGAGTAGCCGGGACTACAGGCGCTCACCATCTCGCCAGGCTAGTTTTTTGTATTTTTTTTTGGTAGAGACGGGGTTTCACCGTGTTAGCCAGGATGGTCTCGATCTCCTGACCTCGTGATCCACCCATCTCAGCCTCCCAAAGTGCTGGGATTACAGGCTTGAGCGCCTGGCCAGTACTTATTTCTTTTTAAAGCTGAGTAATATTTTGTTGTATGGCTACACTACATTGTGTGTGTGTGTGTGTGTGTGTGTGTGTGTGTTTTGAGACAGAGTCTTGCTCTGTCACCCAGGCTGGAGTGCAGTGGTGCAATCTCAGTTCACTGCAACCTCTGCCTCTGGGTTCAAGTGATTCTCCTGCCTCAGCCACCCAGAGTAGCTGGGATTACAGGTGCATGCCCCCACGTCCAGCTAATTTTTGTATTTTTAGTAGAGACGGGGCCTGTTTTTGTATTTGACACAGGATTTTGAGACAGGGTCTCCCTCTGCTGCTCAGGCTGGAGTGCAGTGGTGTGATGATAGCTCACTGAATCCTCTATCTCCCAGGCTCAGGCCATCCTCCCACCTCAGTCTCCTGAGTAGCTGGGACCACAGGCACTCCCCACCATGCCCAGCTAAGTTTTGTATTTTTTTTTTTTTTGTAAAGAAAATATTTCACTATGTTGCCCAGGCTGGTCTGGAACTCTGAGCTCAAGCAATTCGTCCTAGCCTCAGCCTCCCAAAGTGCTAGGATTGCAGGTGTGAACCACCCACACCTGGCCTATACTATGTTTTTTAAATCCACTCATCTGTTGGTGGACATTTGGCCTGTTTTCACCTTTTGGCTATTATGAATAATGCTGCTATGAACATTTAGGTACAAGCTTCTGTGTAGACACATTTTCATTTCTCTTGGATATAAACCTAGGAGTGGAATTGCTGGGTCATATGGTGACTCTGTTTATTTTTTGAGCAACTGTCAGACTATTTTTTCACAGCAGCCAAACCATTTAACATTTCCACCAGCAATGTATGAGGGTTCTTATTTTTCCATTTTCTCACACTTATTATTGTCCTTTTTTTTTTTTTTAGATCATAACTCTTCTAGTGAGCATGAAGTGGTATCTCATTGTGGTTTTGATGTGTATTTCCCTAATGACCAGTGGTATTGAACATCTTTTCATATGCTTGTTGGCCATTTGTGCATTTTCTCTGGAGAAATATCTATTCAAATCTTTTGTCTATTTTTTTTTAGACAAAGTTTTTGCTCTATTGCCCAGGCCGGAGTGCGATGGCCCGATATTGGCTCACTGAATCCTCCACCCCTTGGGTTCAAGCGATTCTCCTGCCTCAGCTTCCCGAGTATCTGGGATTACAGGTGCCCTCCACCACGCCTGGCTAATTGATTTTTAATTGGGTTGTCTGGTTTTTGTTGTTGAGTCATAGGGGTTATCTGTGTATTCTGAACACTAAACCATTGTGAGATATTTGATTTGCAAATATTTTCTGCCACTCTATAGGTTGTCCTTTCATTTTCATAATGATATCCTTTGATGCACAGAAGTTATAATTTTGATGAAGTCTACTTTATCTCCTTTTTCATGGAAACCCGCTTTGAATCAGACCTGATTCCTGAGCATCTCCCATGGGTCAGACATGGATCAGGGAGCTGCATGAGACACCAGCTAAGTCAGACTTCCCTGGCCCATGTGGAATCTCATGTGAGGGAAGTGACATGGGTCTGTGCCATCAGGTAGAGCCTATTGACCTGAGATGGGTACAGATGAAGCCCTTGCCTGGGAGAAAATCAGGAAAGGCTTCCTGGAGGAAAGGACATTTGAAGAAGGATGGGATTGGAAAGGCAGAAAAGACAGAGCAAAAACGGTGCTCAGGGTGGAGGGAACAGCTTTGACGAAGGCAGGGAAGTGGGAAGGGACAGGAGATCCTTGCTCTGACTTTTATTATTAACTTTGGGCTGGACACTTGCTGTGCAACAGTCTCGGTTTCCTCATCTGCAAAATGGGGATGATGGTGCCCACCATGCTGAGAGTGATATAAACAGTCAGGTGTGGTAGGTGCTTTTGTTAGTGGCAACCTGGGTATTATAATCTCTCAGGATAGAAATCAAGAGAGATCACCAGACGCGATAGCAAAGAAAGTTTATTTTAGCTTGTGAACAAGGGAACCAGAACCAAGAAAGGAAAAGGAACAGCTGCTCCTCAAGGGTAGTGTGTGGGTTAGTTTTATAGGGTCTTTCTATAGGGAAGGGTTATGTCGGGCCATGTGTAGGAGGGTTTTCCCTTTTCTTTTTTTTGAGACAGAGTTATCGCTGTTTTACAATATTATACTAGTGCTTCTAAAATGGTCAAGTGTATACAAATCACCTGGGGATGTTGTTAAAATGCAGATTCTGGGCCGGTCACAGTGGCTCATGCCTGTAATCCCAGTACTTTGGGATACCGAGGCGAGCAGATTGCCTGAGGTCAGGAGTTCGTGACCAGTCTGGCCAACATGGTGCATGCACCCCGTCTCTAATAAAAATACGAAAAAATTAGCTGGGCATGGTGGCAATGGCATGCACCTGTAATCCCAGCTACTCAGGAGGCTGAGGCAGGGGAATTGCTTGAACCAGGGAGGTGGAGGTTGCAGTGAGCCGAGATCATGCCACTGCACTCCAGCCTGAGCGACAAAGTGAGACTCTGTCTCAAAAAAAAGAAAAAAAGGAAAAAGAAAAAAATGCAGATTCTGATTCAGGAAGTCTAGTTGTGACTTGAGATTCTGCATTTCTAATAAATTCCTAGGCTGTCCAGATGTTGCTGGTTTAGGAGTCACATTTTGAATAGAAAAGACCTGGTTCATTTGTTCAATAAACCTTCACTGTAGAATTTCATAATATACCAGGCAGTGATGAATAAAGCAGCCATGTTTTTGCTCTTTTGGAGTTTATGCTTTAGTGAGGAACATAGGAATTAAGTAACAAATTATGTAAGGAAAATAAATAGGAGGCATGAGAATGTATGACAAAGGTATGGTGTCTTGAAAGACCGTCTGATAAATATTGAGGAAAAGCGGGAATAGGATGTGCAAAGGCCTGGACTTGGAAAGAAGCTTGGTTGGAAACACAGAGTGAAGGCTTGTGTGGCTGGAGCCCAGGAAGCAAGGAGAGAGGAGGTAGACAAGGAAACCACAGGTCTCCTCGTTGGAGACCACATTAAGGATTTTGAACTTTATCCTGAGAGGAATGGGATGGCCTTAGAGAATTTAAAGGACAAGAGTAATATGATCAGATTGGTGTTTGGAAAGATCACTTCGACTGTAGCTGAAAAAAAGATTGGAAGGAGGATTAATGCCCAAGAAAGGACATAGAAAGCCTAGGAGTTTGAGAGGGCAAGATTATACAGGTCTAGTGGTCATGGTGGCTCCCACCTGTAATCCTAGCACTTTGGGAGGCCAAGGTGGGTGGATCACCTGAGGTCCGGAGTTTGAGACCAGCCTAGCCAACGTGGTGAAACCTGGTCTCTACTAAAAATAAAAAAAAAAAAATAGCTGGACACGGTGGTGTGCGCCTGTACTCTCAGCTACTCGGGAAGCTGAGGCAGGAGAACGGGAAGCTGAGGCAGGAGAATCGCTTCAGCCCAGAAGGCGGAGGTTGCAGTGAGCTGAGATGGCGCCACTGCACTCTAGCCTGGGGGATAGAGTGAGACTCTGTCTCCAAAAAAAAAAAGAAAAAAAAGTCCAGTCAAGGCTTGGTGCAGAGTGGTGGCTTTCAAAAGGCGTTTGTGAGGTAGAGACAATTTCTACACCAATATTAAGATATTATCCTTTTCCTTCTTATTCTCTCATGAGCATACAGTAGTTTTCCAAAGTCTACGTGGCCTGTGATATCATAGCTGATTGAATTCAGAAGCAGCTGCTTCTGTTAAGCCACATATTAAAGAGATTTGCAAAAATGTAAAATGATGCCAATCTTCTCACTAAACTATTTGTTTTGGAAAATGGTTATTTTTTATTTTGAAAAGTTAATGCATAATGCATTATGCATTATGGGTTTGTTGTTATTTAAAATTTTTTATTGTGGCAAAATACATATAACATAAAATATACCATCTTACCCTTATTTTTTCTGAGACAGAGTCTTGCTCTGTTGCCCAGGCTGGAATGCACTGGCATGATATCCATTCACTGCAACCTCCGCCTCCTGGGTTCAAGCAATTCTCCTGCCTCAAATCTCCCGAGTAGCTGGGACTACAGGTGCATGCCACCACGCTTGGCTAATTTTTGTATTTTTAGTAGAGATGCAGTTTCACCATGTTAGCCAGGCTGGTCTTGAACTCCTGACCTCATGATCCGCCTGCCTCAGCCTCTCAAAGTGCTGGGATTATAGGCGTGAGCCACTGTGCCTAACCAATTTTTGTATTTTTAGTAGAAACGGGGTTTCACCATGATGGCCAGGTTGGTTTCGAACTCCTGACCTCAAGTGATCGACCCACCTTGGCCTCCCAAAGTGCTGGCATTACCGGCATAAGCCACTGTGCCGGGCCTTAACCACTTTTAAATGTATGTTTCAGTAGCATTAGGGAATTTTACATTATTGTGCAGCTGCCACTACTGTCCATCTCCAGAATTCTTTTCACCTTGCAAAACTGAAACTCTATATTTATAAAACAATAACTTCCTTCTGCCCCTGCCAGCCACGATTTTACTTTCTGTCTCTATGAATTTGACTACTTTAGGTACGTCATATGAGTGGGTGTCATACGAATTTGTTCTTTTGTGACTGGCTTATTTCACTTAGCATAATGGCTCCATGCAGGCCCCATGGGCAGATCAGGCATGGGTGAACAAGCGTGAGATCTGGTTGGCTGCTTTGAGCACTAGCAGGAGCAGGCACTGTGCAGGCGCTGCAGCGGCACCCAGGTGGGGGTGCTTGTGACCTCTGAAACCGCACAGGGCATGTTACAATGCTCTCTTAGCTCCACTGTCCATGGACAGTGGTGTGTTATCAGCTCAGTGAGTCCCTTGACTCATCGTGTGGGGGTTTGCCCTCTACCAGCAAGGGCAAAGGGCCAGTGTCATAGCCTTTTTTGGGTACCCACACTTGGTGTGTCCCAAGCCCTTGTCCAGTGTCCAAGAAGAATGAGGTCGCACAGACACTTGAAGAATGGTGGAGGCAAATAATTTTATTTAGTGGTGGAAATGGCTCTCAGCAGAGAGGGGAGATGAAGAGGGGGTGGGACAGGCAGGTAATCTTCCCTGAAGTCCAGCTGTCCCCAGCCAGCTCTTCTCTGAAGTTAAGTGGTCTGTCCTTTGAAGTCCAGTCATTCCTCTGAAGTCAAGTTGCCTCTCTGCAGTCAAGCCACTTCTTCCCTTCTACCAACTGAATCTGGGGTCTTTATAGGCACAGGATACGGGGTGGGGCGGGCCATAGGTAGTTTTGGAAAAGGCAACATTTGATTGGTAAAAAAAAAAAAAAATATTCAGAAAGAACCAACTGGGAGAGGGCAAACAGGGATATAAGTTCTCACTTTGGACTGTGGGTTACAGGGTTTTCAGCTGGAAAGTGGGGTTTTGCTGGGGACCTGCCCTTGTCTGCCTAGAATTTCTCTGCCTCCTGTCTCTATTAGAAAGATAATTACGAGGTTAATATTGACTGGATGTGGTGACCCTTTGTGGGAAGGAAGAGAAAGATGAGGGGTTAGGGGTGACTTCTGGGTTTCTGGCTTGCACAACTGAGTGGGGAGTTGAGGGAGCTGAGATGTGATGGAGAAGATGAGATCAGTTTGGTCCAGGTGAGTTGGAGGTGGAAATAGGGCCCTCAAATTGAGACGGCTTCTAGGTGATTGGCTATAAGGATCTGGAGTCTGGAGCGATGTGTGGGCTGGGAGCTAAACACATGTTATTTGACCTGTGGTTTTCCACTCTCCAGCTGGGTCATGGGCTCGGGGAAGTCAGGAGCTGGTTACATGCTTGTTACCTAGGTATGCACACACAGGCACTTCATGAATGCTTAAAGGGTGGGTGGTTCTGGGTGGCACCTTCATACTCCCCTGACAATAACAACCTGCCTCTTCAGCTTGTTATTGGCCTGGCAGCCAGGGAGGCCTCCATAGGGCCACTGTTTGGAAAGAGACTATAATCTTTAAACACCAGGCAAGAGCATGAAGCCTGCTGAGGGGCAGTCATACATCAACAGGTGACACCATCTGCCATTGTGAAACCCACTTACACCAAAAAATGCTAATAGGCCAGGTGCAAACTTTCGTCTGTGCTGACCTTAAAAAACTCCTTCATAGAGTTGGGAGAAAAGATCCTGGAAAACCAACCAACCACATACATCCACCAGTAAACAGAGAAGCTAACCAAACCCACTGCCTCTCTCCCCAGGAACTAGCCTAGAGCCTAGAGTGCTATTTCCTTCTGTGACCTAGAAGTATTTTATGATTCATTGACCAAGAGCCAAGAAGCCCAGTGTCTAACATTTTGAAGCCGGAGGCAAAAGAAGAACACCAGAAATATTGATCCTGTCTTTGATTGTTTTGGTGTCTTGGTCATTGTGGATTTTATTGTAAATTTTGACTTTTTAAAATATTGCCATAAAATGTTATTCATTTCAATAATAATACTTTTTTTTTTTTTTGGCAGCCCCTTAAACGTTATACCTGAGTGGGTACTTCTCTTGCCTCATCCTAGTGTAGGTCCTGAAAAAGTCCCTGAGAATCGCCCAGTGCCTCCCGCCAGATCAGAACACTGACCATCTGCAGCAGGTTGTTACCAAACAGAACCTGGGTCTGCCCACCTGGTACAGCAAAGCCAAACGCTGGCACTGGGATTGCAGTGAGAGAAAGGGAGGCAATGATTGCAGGGCACCCAGCAAGGAGAATCGGGCAGCTCATGCTTAAGACCTGAATTCCCTCATGGCTTACAGCAAGGGCTTTTAAAGGTGGAGAGGCAGAGGTTACAGGCAATATCATAAATCAATACATGGAGGCAGGATGGGCAAGGTGGCACACACCTGTGGGCCCAGCTATTCGGGAGGCGGAGGTGAGAGGATCACCTGAGCCTAGCAGGTTGAGGCTGCAATAAGCTATTATCATGCCACTGCACTCCAGCCTGGGCAACGGAGTGAGACCTGTCTCAAATAAACACCACTACCACCACAAACAACAGCAACAAACCCCCAAAATGTGGAGCTATGTATTGATTGGACCTAAAAATTCTGGACATCTTGGGAGGGGGGGCATGGGTCATAGGTGGATTTGAAGATTTTCTGATTTGTAATTGTTAAGGAAGAGAAGCTCTGTCTAAACATTTGGGATCAGCAGAGAAAAATGTTAGCTCTGGCTCGTGGGCATGACCTCCTCCAGGTCCCTCAGGAAGAGCAAAGAGTGATGGACAGAGGTTAGTCCCGTTCCCCCTTACCTGCTATGCGCCAGGGTCATCTGGGTTTCTGAAAAATAATATATATTAAGAGGTTATCTTTGGTTTTCATAGGGAACATCCCATCACTCTAACTTCCTTGGCTATTGTTTCAGGCTACTGTTACCTTCCTGCTTACCAAGTTTCTCATTTGCTTCTCAGGGAGAGGAGGTGCCTGGAATTTCCCTTGAAGGAACTCAAGATTTTCCTTTATTTCCATCCCTGGGGGGTGCCCAGCAGGCCTATAAGAGGAGTCCCGGGCTCACTCTCAAGGTGAGTGAGTGAGTGATGACCTCACAGCTTCCTTAACGATAGGTATCTGGCTTTGCATTATCCAAGTTCCAGGCTAGACGTCCCAGCCTCAGTGTTCCCCTGTTGATTGTCCTCGTGGTCTTTATTACCCTACCTTGGGTATTTCATTTTATTTATTTATTTATTTATTTAATTTTTTTGAGATGGAGTTTTGCCCTTGTTGCCCAGGCTGGAGTGCAATGGTGTGATCTCGGCTCACCACAACCTCTACCTCCTGGGTTCAAGCAATTCTCCTGCCTCAGCCTCCCAAGTAGCTGGGATTACAGGCACACGCCACCATGCCCAGCTAATTTTGTATTTTTAGTAGAGATGGGGTTTCGCCGTATCAATCAGGCTGGTCTCGAACTCCTGACCTCAGGTGATCCACCCACCTCTGGCCTCCCAAAGTGCTGGGATTACCGGCGTGAGCCACCATGCCCAGCCTCCTTTGGGTATTTTTTAAAATTGCTCACTCCCCACCGCCCACTAGAACATAGGCCTTGTGTGGGCAGGGATCTTGTTTGCTTTGTTCACTAGGTCAGCAATGCCTGGAATAGGGCCTGATACAAAGTAAGTGCTCTGGAAATATTTCATGAATGAACAACAGCTGATGGTTCTCAAGCACTTGCCACGTGCTGATCACCTCACCTGTAGCAGCTCATTTAATACTCACAACAACCTGGCAAGGCAGGTACTATTCTTGTCTCCATTGTACAGGTGGGAAAACTGAGGCATAAAGTGGTCTCATAACTTGCCTAAGGTCATATGGTTAGTAAGCAGTGAAGCTGAGATTTGAACCTGAGCAGTCTGGCTCTAGAGCAGGGATTCTCAAACTCAGCATGATTGACATTTTGGGCTGCATAATTCTTTGTGGTAGGGGCTGTCCTGTGCATTGTAGGCTATTTAGCAGCATCTCTGGTCTCTACCTAGTAGAGGTATCACCTGGCCTCCCCAACTGTGACCACCAAAAATGTCTCCAGACTTTGAGGTGAGGAGTAAAATTGCCCCGTTGGTAATTGCTGTTCTAGAGCTCGTTTTTGTTTTAAGACAGTCTTGCTCTGTTGCCCAGGCTGGAGTGTAGTGGTGTGATCCTGGCTCACTGAAACCTCCACCTCTGGGGTTCAAGCGATTCTCCTGCCTCAGCCTCCAGAGCAGCTGGGATTACAAGCACCTCACAAGGCCCAGCTAATTGTTGTATTTTTAGTAGAGACAGGGTTTCACCATGTTGGCCAGGCTGGTCTTGAACTCCTGACCTCAAGTGGTCCTCCCGCCTCAGCTGGGATCACAGGCATGAGCCACCACACCTGGCCTGCTCTAGAATTTGTAATCACTCCACCACACTGCCTTCCTATTTTGAATAAATGAAGAAATGCTTGAGTTCCAATCTGATGCATCCATTGCCCCATGTCTGCTTGTGGGGATGGAGGCGGAAGCCTCCCTCCTGAGGCTGGAAGGCCAAACTGCCCAACTGTGCTTTTCACCTTCAGTGAAGAGGAAGGGATCCCACTGGCACATAGAACTGAACTCTGACTGCAGTTTTGTTCTAAATTTCTTCCTGAGGGGCCTGGAGGAGATCATGTCCACAAGCCAGAGCTAACATTTTTTTTCTGCTGATCCCAAATTTTTAGACAAAGCTTCTCTTCCTTAATCAATTACAGATCAGAAAATCTTTAAAAAATTTATTATTATTATTTATTTATTTATTTTGAGGCAGAGTCTTGCACTGTCGCCCAGGCTGGAAGACAGTTGTGCTATCTCTGCTCACTGCAACCTCTGCCTCCTGGGTTCAAGCAATTCTTTTGCTTCAGCCTCCTGAGTAGCTGGTACTTTTTTTTTTTTTTTTTTTTTAAATTTTGTCTCACTCTGTCACCAGGCTGGAGTGTAGTGTTGCGATCTTGGCTCGCTGCAGTCTCCGCCTTCTGGGTTCAAGCGATTCTCCTGCCTCAGCCTCCCGAGTAGCTGGGATTACAGGCGAGGATTACAGGCGTACACCACCATATCCAACTAATTTTTTGTATTTTTATTAGAGACAGGGTTTCACCATGTTGGCCAGGATGATTTCCATCTCCTGACCTTGTGATCTGACTGCCTCGGCCTCTCAAAGTGCTGGGATTACAGGCGTGAGCCACTGAGCCTGGCCAATTTTTTGTATTTTTAGTAGAGACAGGGTTTCATTATGTTTCCCAGGCTGGTCTTGAACTCCTGAGCTCAGGCAATCCTCCCGCCTCAGCCTCCCAAAGTGATGGCATTATAGGTGTGAGCCACTGCGTCTGGCCCAGAAAATTTTTGACTCTACCTATGACCGGTGCACAGCACTCGCCTCAAGATGCAACCGCCTTTATACGTTAACCAAAGTATAGCCTCCGTGTGTGGATTTATGACCTTGCCTGTAACCCCTGCCATCCCAACTTTAAAAATTCTTACCTGTAAGCCATCAGGTAGGGTAAAGACTTAAGTTCAGGTGTTAAGCATGAGTGGCGTGATTCATCTTGCTTGGTGCCCTTGCAATAAACGCCTCACTTTCTCTCGCTGCAATCCCAGTGTCAGTGCTTGGCTTTGCTGTGCCAGGCAGGTGGACCCAAGTTTGTTTTGGTATCAAAGCCATTGACCCATGGAACCCCAGGATGGCTTTTGGTGTCAGGAGTAACAGCTGATATCTTGCTTAACAAAGCAGCTTGTATTATACTACTTCATTGGCACCTCAAAACACACTCTTCCTTCTCTACCACTAACTGTTTAATGGTATTTAATACCATTAATTATAATAATTCATTTAATTCTACTCTGTCATGAGATATCATTTTCCTCCCCATTTTTCAGATGAGAACACTGAAGCTCTGAGAGGTTAAGTGACTTGGCTGAGCTCATGAAGCAGGTAATGCTGGCAGTCAAAACCAGGTGGCAGTCAAAAGAAGGATCTAGAACCTTCTCCCTCTAGATCCCCTCTTTCTCCACTTGCTATCCCCCTCAGATCCGAGCACAAAGTAGGGGATGGAAATGTCTGGAGGAAACGGAAAAGCGGTTATGGAGCCAGGTGGCTGCAGGTCCCAGGGGAGGCGGCCTTGGGAGCTCTGGAAGGGGTTGTGCCTTACAGTGGGCCCTATGCTTGTGACTGAGGGTGGTGTTCCGGGGCTTCCCTTCCTGGGTGACAGTGAGGACACAGCTGGGCAGGATGCCATCTGGGCAGCCTTGCAGCTTCTGCCTGAGGCTGCTGGAACAGTCACTCTTGGAACCCAGGTGCCAGACTGTGAGGAGCCCAAGCCACAGAGAGGCCATGTGTGGATGCTCCCATGAACAGCCCCAGTGCAGCCCAGCAGACATCAACACCCAGTCATGTGACAGCGCCATCTTGGTGCAACTAGATGCACCGCCCGGTCCAGTTGAGCCTTCGGATGACTCCAGCCCCAGTTGCTGTGTGACTGAAACTTCATGAGAGACTCCAAATAAGAACCGACAGCTGGACCCAGTCAACCCGCAGAACTGTGAAAGGTAACAAAAAATGGTTTTAAGCCATTATGTTTTGGAGTGGCTTGTTCTTGGTGCAGTAGGCAACTGAAACAGTCTTCCCCATCAAACTGTTGGTGCCTAAAAAGCAGTGTCCTTGACACTCTGGATCTCTGGTCCCAGCCTGGGCTGGGTAAGGAGCAAGTGCTCATCAAATATTCTTTGACTGAACAAATGAAACCCATCAAAACTTGCTGTTCACCCTGAGATAGAATAGATTTATTAGCAAGAGGTAATCAGGAAACATATATTTTTACAAAAATGGAAATTGTTTTCCAAACGAGCTGTAAGTTGAAATATTTTAGGACTTGAAATAGAATTCTCATACCACTAGGTATTGCTTACAGCAAAAGTTGTCTGTCTGTTGTAGTGGAGCATGCCTGCCACTTCGGAGTTAACCTGTGTTTTCTATACTGTACAATGTAAAAAATACATGGTAATATTCACAGAATAAGCACTACATTACTATATTCCTGCTAGAAGGCATTTAGACAGGACTACAGTATATGCAATAAAAACACTTGGTTATTGATTTCCTAATTCTACAGTGTGGTACTAATTATCACAAAGTATACAGACTTAGAGCATCTCAATGTAAGCTTGTAGTAACCGTTAGGCGGCTTAAAGAGGAAAAGTGATATTTTTGTGTTCCCGACTTTCAGTGAATGCTGGGCCGGTGGTCGGCAAGAGTCGACGTGGCTTGGTGTTTGTGACTCCGTATCCTCGGGAAGTCTAGGGCCTCATCCAGTTGTATTGAGACTGCTATTCATGCTATCTGGTGTTAATCCTAGAGCAAGGAGCAACATGGGGCCTGAACGACATGGCAGCATTTGTACGAGGGGTGTGGTTCTGAGCAAAAAGGACTCCCTTCCATCCGGGGTACTGGGAGACAGATGGGGAGTTTTGAGACCTGCGATTTTGGCTGGAGAAGCTGCTTTGGAAATTGACATCACCATCAGCGGGAAGATTTGTCAATGACGGGACTTCAGGGTATGGTTCCCCCTCCCGCCGCCCCCCA
>NW_012114844.1:3782137-3812550 GCF_000951035.1 Colobus angolensis palliatus | reverse complement strand
CCCCCACCCCCCACCCAGTTATAACAACTACATGGAACATGCTGGGAGGATGCCTGGGTGGCCACCTCAACCCAGGAGCCTGGGCTGGGGAGGGACGGAAGCAGGACTGGAGTCTGAGATTCTTGTATGCAAGGGTGCTGTTTCCCCTCTGAGAAGGGTGAGGAGTCTAGGGAAGAGGGACCAAGAGTACAGCTGTTTAAAAGAAACAGGCACTGCAGGAGACGAGGGGAGGGACAGGTGGGCAAAGTCTGAAATGGTGCAGAAACTCATATTCCGGTTCTACAAGAATCTAAGAACAAGGACGATTTGTATTCTTGGAGAAGCACATACTGAAGAAGAAAATCCAGTGAAACCAAACGAATATGTACAGTATTATCTAGCACGTGTCCCCAGGAACAGCTGGGTCTGGGCTGGGCACAGCTTCAGGTGGGGAGTTTTGGTTCTATTCGGAGAGAAGATTCGTAGAGGCTTTCTTCATCCATTACAAAAGATTGGTCCAGTAAATATTGCGTTACCTGAGAAAAGAAAAGAGAAAAGGGAATGGGAGGGTTGTGGGACCTCCATAGTACTGATTGTGGATGCCCTTTATCTCTTAGGGCCCAAGTCTCTTCCTGGGGAGAGTCAGGTTGGCACATGAGGCAAAAATGCATTCAGTAGTGTTCCATCTTGACATAAGTTTTAAGTAGTTGATGTAAGTATTGCCTTAGGATTATTATTTAATATTGTCATAATATTAAGGTTGGTACAAAAGTAAAAAAAAAGTCAATTGTAGAAACTAGGTGGCAGATGTATGTGTTCACAATTCTGTCAGTGTTTATGTTTGATCTGTCTGTCACAATTCTGTCAGTGTTTCCGTATGTTTGAAAAGTTTCCTAAGGCTGGGCATGGTGGCTCATGCCTCTAATCCTAGCACTTTGGGAGGCTGAGGCAGCAGGATCACTTGAACTCAGGAGTTTGAAACCAGCTTGGGCAACAAAGTGAGACCCTGTTTCTACAAAAAATCAAAAAAGTAGCTGGGTGTTATGGTGTGCATCTGTGGTTCCAGTTACATGGGAGGCTAAGGCAGCAGGATCACTTGAGCCCACGAGGTCAAGGCAGCAGTGAGCTGTGTTCACACCACTGTACCTCAGCTTGGGTACAGACCTTGTCTTAAAATAAAATAAAAAGAAAATGTTTTATAATAAAATGTTGGGATAAAATATATTTAAACACTAGGATTACATGGTACTGTGAGAGATTCACTCCAAGAGAGGCAAGTAGAAATGGAGGCTGTGTGAGAGAAGAGCCTCCCTTTTTCTTACCCTGGGGAGAAATCTTAAGAGTGGAAAATCAGAAAGATGCATCATATGAGTTAGGTTATCCTGTCTTCTCCTCTCTCCCCACCCCACTCCTGCTCTGAAGCATTTTGCTGAATGCCTGTGCATTAAATGTGCAATGAGAGATCTGAGCTCTAACCTCACAGGCAGCCCCCTGCTCCAAAAAGTGTCTTTCCAAGACTTATTTATTTGTCAGTTGTTTGGAACTAAAGGCACATTTCTCCCCCCTACATAAATCCAGAGCAGAAAGAAAAAAAGTTTTTTTTGAGACAGCATCTTGCTCTGTCACCCAGTCTGGAGTGCAGTGGTACGGTCTGGGCTCATGGCAACCTCTGCCTCCCGGGTTCAAGCGATTCTCCTGTCTCAGTCTCCTGGGTAGCTGGGATCCCAGGCATGCACCACCATGCCTGGCTAATTTGTGTATTTTTAGTTGAGACAGGGTTTTGCCATGTTGGCCAGGCTGGTCTTGAGTTCCTGACCTCAAGTGATTCACCTGCCTCGGCCTCCTGAAGTGCTGGGATTACAGGTGCGAGCCATTGTGCCTAGCCAAATTTTCTTATTATATGTTTGGGAATCTTTTGATAGCTGCTTGAGAAAAATAAAGTCTGCTGCTTTTGTCTTGGCTAATTGACTCTGCTACTATAAAGGATGGAACCAGCTGTCTGCTATGCTGATAGCAGATAAAGTGATTACTATGTCCGATTAGCAGCTCATACCCAGCACTTCTAGGAAGATGACTTTAGATATCACAGTCTGGTTTAACCTACACCCACTGATAAAGACATGGTGATTTTATGACTGTGTGAAATAGTCTTTTATGTCTAGATAGTAGCGTCATGTGAACAGTCCTTTCTAGAACGCATGAATCTCTACCTCCCAAGCCCCCTGGGGATCAGCAAACTGATTAGTTTCCTCCATAGTGAGCATGTGCAGGATCAATTTTAGTAGAGACAGGGTTTTGTCATGTTGGCCAGGCTGGTGTCGAACTCTTGACCTGACTTGGCTAAGTCAGGCTAATTTTCCTAAGACATTGTACTTTCGAGGGAGACTGGCAGCATATACCACCATTGCAAAGCTGTTAATGAAAGAAGACTGAAGAGCAGTAATATTTATTTATTTATTTATTGAGGGGGAGTTTCACTCTTGTCACCCAGGCTGGAGTACAGTGGTGCGATGTGATGTTGGCTCATTGCAACCTCAGCCTCCAGAGTTCAAGCGATTTTTCTGCCTCAGCCTCCCGAGTAGCTGGGATTACAGGCATGTGTCACCATGCCTGGCTAATTTTTGTATTATTAGTAGAGACAGGATTCCACCATGTTGGCAAGGCTGGTCTCGAACTCCTGACCTCAGGAGTTTGCCTTGGCCTCCCAAAGTTCTGGGATTACAGGCGTGAGCCACTGGCCCTGGCCAGTAATATTTATTTGTATTGCACATCAGAGCTTGAGGGAAAGTTTAAGGAGACAAAAGCAGGAGATGGAAGAAAACCCTGGAATTTTGTTGGTAACTTCTGAGACTTTTCCAGGGCCCACTGTGACCATGGTGCCTTCTGGATGAGCCCTGTGTGATCCACATGGCAACTCTGTGGTTCCCAGGCTGGATGAACACACAAACACAGACCCTCAAATACTGCTGAGTTATGTTGATACTTTTGTCTTAATATTTTTTATTGTAGAAGAAAGGATGTAACAATATAAAATACATTTTTGGAGAAAAACAGAAGCCCGTAATCTCACCACTCTAAAACAACTGTTTTCATTTTTTTTGTGTGTGATCGTCTAGTTCTTAAAATACAAAAGTACTTTTCCATAGTTGTACCAACGGAATGGCTAGCACTTGGTATGCTTTCACTTCTACTATTAGGAAAAATGTCCATGTTTCCATAACAAAATCTCCAAAGTTACACTTTTTAGTGGCTGTAAGACTGCATCATCTTGCACTATATTTACTAACCTCTTTCTCTATTATTGGGTATGTAAGATATGTTGGATATGTTGGATATGTTTTCAGGTTTTTTTTTTTTTTTTTTTTGAGATGAGGTCTCGCTCTGTCACCTAAGCTGGAGGGCAGTGGCGCGACCTCGGCTCACTGCAACCTCTGCATCTTGGGTTCATGCAATTCTCCCACCTCAGCCTCCCGAGTAACTGGGATTACAGGTGTGCACCACCACGCCTGGCATTTTTAGTAGAGATGGGTGTCACCATGTTGGCCAGGCTGGTCGAGGACTCCTGACCAGTTGTTTTTAGGTTTTTTTGCTATTTTATATATAAAATAAATGTTGCGATGAAGATCTTCTAGAATATAGCCTTTTGCCTCAACTAAGTTTTTAAAGTGTAAATCCCTAGGAGAGGATCATGGGTTCCTTACTGCATTTTTCATATTTCTTTCAAGACAGTGTTTATCAATGGCCAACACTGTCAGCAGAGTAGGCCTGTCAAGCATTGAATATTGTTTCACTTTAAAAAAGGTACATACAGTACAACTCACTCTTTTTGGTGGGCGTGATTCTGATGCACATGGACACTGGAGACTCACTACCTTTAAACACCTCTGCTCTTTCCCTGAAGTTCTTGCCTCCAAAGCAGGGGCTCTAGCCATGCAGTTGCCAACAACCTCCCTCTTTAGCCACATTAGACCCCCTCACCAGGCCCTCAAAATCCCCTCACCCATCCACGGAGACCAGAAACCAACTGTTACTCATGTATGCACGAGTTCTTGCATCAGACAGCAATGTTTTTTATAAAGTCCTTTCACAAAGGTTGTCATATTTATTCATCAATAACAACCCATCCCAGGCTGGTATAAGAATCTCATGTTACCAGGCGTAGTGGCTGTATAATCCCAGCACTTTGGGAGGCCAAAGCAGGTGGATCACTTGAGGTCAGGAGTTTGAGACCAGCCTGGCCAATGTGGTGAAACCCCGTCTCTACTAAAAATACAAAAATTAGTCAGGCACGGTGGCTGGCATCTGTAATCACAGCTAGTTGGGAGGCTGAGGCAGGAGAATCACTTGAACCCGGGAGGCAGAAGTTGCAGTGAACCGTGATCGTGCCACCGCACTCCAGCCTGGGTGACAGAGTGAAACTCTGTCTCAAAAATAAAAGAATCTCATGTTACAGTTGAGGCAGAAGGTAACACAGCTGGTGAGTGGCTTTGTCAGGATTTGAACCCAGGTGTTCCCTGGTCGACTGAGAGAAGCTCATGGGATGTGGGAGTGGGCTGAGTGGGGGCTGGTTGGTGTTGAATAAGGCAGAGGGAGGAGCCCCGGAGATGTTGAGCAGGCTCTGGCCTGCTGCTGTTAATTGGCCGAGGAGCCATTCTGAACCCTGGCGGCTTGGGCCTGATTCCCTTAGTGCTTTAAGCTGATGGATTCAATGTTTGATCTTGTTATTCAAATCACTGTGTGTTTATCATCTAAGAGCCATGCCCCCAAACTCAAAGCTTCCCTACCAGACCATGAGCACTTATTTATTTATTTTTTTAAATAGAGTCAGGCTCTCACTCTGTTGCCCAGGCTGCAGTGCAGTGGCACGATCACGGCTTACTGTAGCCTCGACCTCCTGGGCTCAAGTGATCTTTCTGCCTTAGCCTCCTGAGTGGCTGGGACTACAGGCATGAGACACCACGCCTGGCTAAGGTTTTTTTTTTTTTGTAGAGTCGGGAGCCTTTACTGTGTTGCCTAGGCTGGTCTCAAACTCCTGGTGTCAAGCAATTCTCCTGCCTTGGCCTCCCAAAGTGTGGGATTTCGGTTAGGAGCTACCATGCCAGGCCCGGGACTATTTGTTTTTAAATTGTATTTTTATTTCTTTTTATTTTAAAGTTGATTTATATCTTATTTTATGTAATTAAAAAAGCCAAGTAGCATTAAACAGTTCATAATGAAAACCAGCAATTCTCTGTTGCCCCTTCTCAGCCGCCAGGCCTGGCTCTCTAGAGATAGCCATTTTCAGTTCTTAGCTCCCAAATCCAGTGCAGCAGCCACATGTAGCTACTGAGCACTTAATTCAGGGCTCATCTGAATTAAGATGTGACATGTAAAATACACACTGGATTTTTGAAAATTTAGTATGAATAAAATAAAGTAAAATATTTCAGTCAATTTTTATATTGATTACATGCTGAACTGACAATTTTTTGGGTATATTGTATTAAATAAAATATATTATTGTTAATTTTACCTATTTCTTTTTGCTTTTAAAAAAATGAAGCTGGGAATGGTGGCTCACACCTGTAATCCCAGCTCTTTGGGAGGCCAAGACGAGAGGATCACTTGAGCCCAGGAGTTCAACATTGGCAGACCCTGTCTACAAAAAAATAAAAAATTCGCTGGGTGTGGTCATACCTTAAGCTGGGGAAGTCAAGGTTGCAGTGAGCTATGATTGTGTCACTGCACTCCAGCCTGGGGGACAGAGTGAGACCCTGTCTCAAACAAACAAACAAAACACAGGCCAGGTGCAGTGGCTCATATCTATAATCCCAGCACTTTGGGAGGCTGAGGCAGGCAGATCACTTGAGGCAGGAGTTGGAGACCAGCCTGGACAACACGGAAAAACCCTGTTTCTTCAAAAAATATGAAAGAATTAGTTGGGTGTAATGGTGAACGCCTGCAGTCCCAGCTAGTCAGGAGAGGTCGAGGCTACAGTGAGCCAAGATCACACCACAGCACTCCAGCCTGGGTGACAGGGTGAGATCCCGTCTCAAAAAACTAAAATAAATAAATAAATAAATAAATAAAGTTTTAAAAATGTGGCCCTGTAGGATACTTAAAGTTACATATGTAGCTTACATTATATTTCTAGTGGATAGTCCTGTTTTACATATTCCTTCCAGTATTTATATCTGTTTTCCCATGGTAAATGCTTTTACTGTTGTCTGTTTTCCTGCCAACTTTTTATTTAAAAAATATAAAAACTATGCATACAACATATATGTATAATCCTTTTTCTGAGGGCTGAACCATTTGAAGGTAAATAGTGTAATGCTTCCCCCACTAAATACTTCAGTCATGCATCTCCTAAGAACATGGACATTCTCTTACATAACCGTAACATCATTACACCTAGGACATTTAACATCAATAAAATAAAATTAGCTGATGCACAGATCATATTCAAATTTCTTCAAGTTTTAATGACTAAAATAATCTTTACAGCTTTTTTTTTTTTTTTAAATCCCAGATCCAATCAACATTCACACATTGCATTTAGATGTCATATGATTTAGTGTTTTTTTTTTTGAAAAGAAATTTTTTTTCATTATAGAGACAGGGTCTCACTATGCTGCTGATCTTGAACTCCTGAACTCAAGTAGCCTCCTGCCTCTGCTTCTCACAGTGCTAGGATTGAAAGCTCACCATGAGCCCAGCCTGTGTGTTTTAGTCTTTTTTATCTTATTTTTCATGACATTGATATATATGTGTGTGTGTGTGTGTGTGTATTTTGTTTTTAGACACAAAGCCTCACACTGTTGCCCAGGCTAGTGTGCAGTGGTACAATTATAGCTTACTACAGCCTTAAACTCCGGGGCTCAAGTGATCCTCCTACCTCAGACTCCTGAGTAGATGGGACTATAGGCACGCACCACCATGCCCAGCTAATTATTATTATGATTTTTGCTAGAGACAGGATCTCTGATCTCCCTATGTTGCCCAGGCTCGCTTCAAACTCCTAGGCTCAAGTGATCCTCCTGCCTTAGACTCCTGAAGTGCTGGGATTATAGGTGTGAGCCACTACACCCAGCTGATATATATATTTTTAATTGAAAATATTTTATTGCTAAAAGACATTGATATTTTTGAAGAGTATATGCAGTAGTGTGTTGGAGCTGGCTCATGCCAGCCTGCACGTGCCAATTGTTAGCCTCTGTTCCCAACTCCGCTTTCAGTGATGTCCAGGTGGTGGTTTGAAAGTGGCCCTGCCAGCATCACCTACCAGGCTCCTCTGAGACCTCTTCATACGTAGGCTTCAAATTTGGCTTGCCTTTAGCAAGAATTCCCCCCACCTTGATATCTGATCAAATTCTTCATTCTCCAACCCTGATATCTGAAGTCCTTGGCCTGACTTTAATAAAAACCTCGTTAGGCCAGTTTAGCAAGAATTCCCCTACTCTTGATATCTCCTCTTAGTAATTTTCCATCCACTGACCCCCTTCCTCGACCCACTGACTACAAATCCCCACTTGTCCCTGTTGTATTTGCAGCTGAGTTCAATCTCTCTCCCCCAAGAAACAGTCTTGGCCTCTATTGCATTAGTTTTGAATAAACCTACTATTTTAAACAAGTGTTCCAATTTTACCATTTTTAACAAGCATTCCAATCGTTTTTCTCTTCAACAGCAAATGCTACACATCAGGACTCAATCCCCCACCCCTAAAACCAGTTCAACATTTACTAGCATACCACTGAGTTACAGACCAGTTGTCTCACAGAACGTCCCATATTCTGAAATTGTCTGTTGGTTCCTCCTGATTAGATTCAAGCACTTTGATGCATAACATAGGTGATGTTGTGGCTCATGATGCCCTTTATTTCTGTTTTGTCCAACACTGAAAATCCTAGGTCACACATGTAATCCCAGCACTTTGGGAGGCTGAGGCGGGTGGATCACGAGGTCAGGAGTTCGAGACCAGCCTGACCAACATGGTGAAAGCCTGTCTCTACTAAAAGTACAAAAACTAGCTGGGATCACGCCACGGCACTCCAGCCTGGGTGACAGAGGAAGACCTCCGTCTCAAAAAGAAAGAAAGAGAGAGAGAGAGAGAGAGAGAGAGAGAGAGAAAAGAAAAGAAAAGAAAATTCTAGGACCGCATGGCCCCCTATTCCTTTCCCAACTTCCCATTCCTCCTCCCTGCTTCATTTCTTCCATGGTTGTAATAATCATCTGTCATATTATATTTTTTGCCTCTTAGTCTATCTTCCTCTAGAAGGCAAGCTCATGACAGCCAAGAGCCTACTAGAGTGCTTGGCATGTAGGACTTGCTCAGTGAATATTTGTGGAGTGAGAGAATTAATGGAAAGCAAAGCAAAAGTGGCCAGTTTAACTAATTGTAGTTGCTCCACCGATTTTTCTCCTTCGATATGGCTATCGGTTATAAAGCAGATCATGAGTTCTCAGAACATGGCAAAAAATAGACACATTCTCAAACAATACATTGATCACAAAGGACATTAGAAGGGAAAAACAATAAAAGCTTGATTTTCTGGTGTGCTTGAGGGTGTGTCTGGATTGGATGTTTTTGTGAACTGCACAGTAGGAGGTTAAGATGCTATATCTCTGGGCAGAGAAGAAAGGTCAGAGGATTGGAGGCTGGGTGCGGTGGCTCATGCCTGTAATCCCAACACTTTGGGAGGCTGAGGTGAGTGAATCACCTGAGGTCAGGAGTTTGAGACCAGCCTGATCAATACGGTGAAACTCCGTCTCTACTAAAAACACAAAAATTACTGGGGCATAGTGGCGTGCCAGACCAGTCATTCTCTTACATGGTCTTGCAATCTTTCAAAAATGCAAACTAGTCCAATTATACAACCTCCTTTCAGGGCTTCCCGTGGTCCTAAGGACAAAGTCCCAGATCCCAGCTACTTGGGAGGCTGAGACAGAAGAATTGCTTGAACCCGGGAGGTGGAGGTTGCAGTGAGCCAAGATTGTATCACTGCACTCCAGCCTGGCAACAGAGTGTGACTCTGTCTCAAAACAAACAAACAAACAAACAAACAATAATAATAATAATAATAATAAAAGAAAAGAAAAGTCATAGTATTGGGAGCCCAAGAGTCTGGGTTAGCAAATCTCAGTTATTTTATCTGTAAAATGGGGCTAACAGCACAGGCTTTGAATAATAAAATGAGACTAAAATGACAACCATTCTTTTTTATTAAACAATTTTTTTTTTTTTCTTTTTGGCGAGCTGAGAGTTTTTTTTTTTTTTTTTTTTTTTTTCAGACCAACCATTCTCTTACATGGCCTTGCAATCTTTTAAAAATGCAAACTAGTCCAATTATATAACCTCCTTTCAGGGCTTCCTATGGTCCTAAGGACAAAGTCCTAGGTCTGATGCTGCTCTCTGCAGCCAGCCATTTGGTGGTGGTGGTGGGTCACTGTACTTAGCCTTATACAAGCTTGTCTGTCTGCAAGAAAGACATGTCCACCCCAACCAGGAAAACTCTTCCAAGATTCTCCTCCTTCACTAAGGCTCTCTAGGCCCTCAGAGCAGCACAGACGCTGGGATCCATACCCTATGGCCCTCCCTGCCTGTTTCTGGATGTACAAAGTATTTCTTTGTGCCTTGTCTGTAGCAGCAAAATATCAAAACAACCTAAATGACCATTAATACAGAGGACTGGCTAAATAAATAAATTCCTCTGCAGCTGTAAGCAAGAATGAGGATGCTTCTGTTTTAATAGAGAATGATCTCCAAGATATATTATGAAGGAGAAAAAAGAATGATACTGAGCAGTATATAGTATGCTGGAGAAGAGTATGCAAAGTCTGCTTGTGTTTATGGACTGCCTGTGGACCTAGACACAAGAAATGGGTGGAAATGTTGCCTTTGGAAGGGGAACTAGGTGGCTGGGGAACATTTCACTGTGCACTCCCTGTATCTGCGGATTTTGTAACTTGTGAGCATAGTACCTTTCAGAAACAGATGTTATCAACTCTGCCTCTCTTGCCCTGGGGGAGATTAGACATGAAAATAAACCATCCTATGGTAGGTAAAACCAGACAAGAGTCACAAGATGAACACAGACCCAATTTGAAGAAATAGGGACTTGGGAAGGCTTCCTTACAGGGATAGTGTTTGAGCTGGGCCCAGGAGAATTCTGGAAGGGAAAGTGGATGGGTATGGAGGGGATAGGGTGGAAGGTGGCCTAGACAGAGCCACTGTGAAAGCATGCAAGTGACCAGGAAAAGGCACCAGCTTACCTTTGCTTGGTGCTCTATTTTGTAGGCAGTTTGTTGAAACTGGCGAATCTCTCGGATAATATGGGATATCTGTGGGAAGGAAGGAGAGTTTCAGAACACAGTTTGCTCTCCTAGTTCTACCCCCCATGTTGCAGAACTGAAGGGGCATCAACAGCAAAATCTGAAGTCAGCCTCTTAATTCCATACGTGTTGCCTCCTGGAAGGTCCCACGGAGGCATCATGTGTGTTTGTTTTTAGTTTTATTTTTTGAGATGGAGTCTTACTCTGTCACCCAGGCTGGAGTGCAGTGACATGATCTCGCCTCAGTGCAACCTCTGTCTCCTGGGTTCAAGCGATCCTCCTGCCTCACCCTCCTGAGTAGCTGGGATTACAGGTGCATGCCACCACACCCAGCTAATTTTTGTATTTTTAGTAGAGATGGGGTTTCACCATATTGGCCAGGCTGGTCTCGAACTCCTGACCGCAAGTGATCCACCCACCTCAGCTCCCAAAGTGCTGGGATTATAGGTGTGAGTGACCACACCCGGCCTCATGTTTTTTTCTTTTTTCTTAAATCAGAAATCTGCTTCCAAGACTTGTCAAGATTCTGTAGGTAAATTACACTATGTGACTGAGAGAAGAAAAAAATCTCCTTTAATTAGTGGCATAAGCTACCAAACATCACTAAAACAAAACCCTATGACTCCAGCAAAAGTTAAAGGCATCTGCCACTTCCTTAGTGCCTGCTGTGGACAAGACATGATGAAAAGGGGCTTTCGCTCTTCAGGATGGTGCCTGAAGAAACCCTTTCCATCCAACAAAAATCGAATGTAGAGGCCCATTATATAAAACTGGTTCAAGTAGAGGCTTTCCAGTTGAGGTGGGAGGGGAGAAGGGGGCGGTTAGAATCCTGTTTCTGATGGGAGAAGTCTCCTCATCCCTTATCCCAGGTTCTTGATTTTTCTGGGAAAATTGGAAACTTATTCTTTTAGGAGGTGCTGTGTAAGTGGTTTTACTTAGTCGACATCAAGCATCAATATGAACAATACAGATGGATGTGAATAACAGTGTGGGGCTCTGGAGTCACCTGGACCTGGGCTCCAGACCTAGCTCTGCCTTTTACTTGTGGGGTGACCTTGGGCTGCTCACTTGACCTCACCCAGGCTCAGTCTGCTCATCTGAAAGGTGCAGAATAAGAGCAGCTATCTCTCAGACTGTCAGGACTAGAGGAGGAAATGCCTGTGAAAGCATGGCTCAGGGCTTGCCAGATTCTAACTGCTCATCAATGATAGTGATGGCTCTCACTGGGAAGCTGGACCCAGGCTCCCAAATGGGGGCACCCTATGCGGCGGGTTGAGCCTTGGGGGGCAGGGTGTGGGTGGGCCCCAGGTCGAGTCATCTGGGCTTCGACACCCCCCTTCCCCTGCCTGGCTGGGGGAACGCACCATCCTCATCTTGGAGAAGTTGACCAGGCCGTCTTCCGTGTAATTGGGCGTCCCCTCCTCAATGAAGGCCAGGTCGGTGAGGTACATCCCCAGGTAAGGGACACAGGGTGGGTCACAACTTGGAAGCAAACGGAATTAACAAAAGTTTTTCATTTAAAAAAAGGCAACGTCTACCAAGAACAGAACATCCCACATGCACCTTTTGCTTTGCTAGAGGCAAAGGGACGTGCAGTCAGCAAGAATCACGCTATACTCTAGGACTGACTATTCTACAAGCCTAGGACTGTCAGCTGGGTCTCAGGGCCAGTCCCCTGGGGTGGTGAGGGTGACATGGTACTGACTGGGGCCTCTTATACCCACTGGGGCATCTCAAATTGTCTCTTTCCTGCCCGAGCCAGAAGGTTCTCCCCTACCTCCCTGCCTTCTGTCCCAGTCAGTCCTTGGGCTCTGTCACCAGCCCCTCTAGACTCACCTTTCCTATCTCTCCTTGAGCCTCTCCCATCCAGATCTGCCCCCTGAATCACCTCCCGGAGGGCTCTGCAGCCCCAGCCACCCCACTCCTGCCAGTACCCTGACTCCCTTGTCTCTGCTCCCTGAGACCTCTGTCTCCACTGGCATCTCCCACCCACCTAAGCACTGGGCTTGGGTGCCAGGGCAGGGAACCCTTGCTCTCTGAGATCACTTTCCTGAAAGTGATCTTAGCTTTGAGGCAGGAGGTTGGGTGATAGTTTCCATAGTTGGTGACTCTTGGGGGACTGCATCTTTGGGAGCGGGGCCCCTGGAGTGATGGGCCATGCCTCTCTGATTTTTGGTCCAAAGCAGGGGCTCCTGTTACTGCTCCTTCCCAGCATGTTCTGGTGCCCCTGGCTGGATGCTGGGTAAGGGTTGATGGAGCCTGGCAGCTGTTATGTGCTGGCAGGGCTCCTTTTAGCTCCTTCTGGGGCCTCCTCCTCAGTGCTCTACCACCTCCTCTCAGCTCAGCACACAGATGCGGTGGCATCATTGAGCACAGTGCAGTGACCCTCATTCCCAGTCCATCTCACCTTTGTCTCCTTATGGCCGCCCGGTGACCCTGCTAACCTGGAGGAAGGGGAGGCCAGGAGGATGATAGAGCAAGAGCAGAAACCTGGGCCTTGTCCCTCACCTGCCTACTGTGTGACCCCGTGCCAGGCCTTTCCCTCTCTGGTCCTCAGGCTCCTCATGTATAAAGCAATGATGCCAGCTAAGACAATTTTAGGTGGTCTGATAGCTGATTTTAGGTGACTTACAGGCACAATATTAAATAACATGAATTCACGTGGTAAGAAACATTGGATTTTTACTTTTCCCCTTTCTGCTCAGGGAGAGTGCCTCATTTGGTGATAGTGTGACTTTGACACTTTTGATACTTGCCATTCTCCTTTCACATTTTATCTTTTTAAACAAATAGCGACAGGTGTCAGAATCAGAGTGTTGGCAAGCACCAGTATTTGGTCAGAATTCAATAACATTATTTTGTTTTTACCATATATTTTTTAATGGCATTCTTGTATTTACAGCAAGTATGCTGGTTTTCCATTTGTCATGATATAAAAATTTCCTTCTTATATATTTTTGGGAAAAAGTGAATTAATTTAAAGAGGCTGTTAGGTAAATACAAGTACAGTTGGCACAGTATAGCAAAGTCGTGTAGCAGGCAGATGCCTGGCGTTAGGGACACAGCAGGCAAAAGCGTTTTTCCAAATGTAGGGCTGACCCTGTCATGGGTGTTGAAATCAATTTAGAGGGTGTAGACCAGAATTTTTAAAAAGTGAAAAAGGGCCGGGTGTAGTGGCTCACTCCTGTAATCCCAGGGAGTGGGATTTGAGAGGTTGAGGTGGGAGGATCACTTGTGTCCAAGAGTTCAAGACCAGCCTGAGCAATATAGTGAGACCCCATCTCTATTTAATTGAAAACAAATAAAAATAACAAGTGAAAAAGAAAATATCTGACTTCATCAAATGGAATAAAGGTATATATTGTTTTGTGGAATTTTTGCTCCTGTAATGTATCTATGCATTTGTATACAGACTTGTAATTTCAAATATATATATTTACTGTGGTTTGTGATAAAAAAAAGAGTAAGGATCATCCAGCCACTGGAGGGGCTGCTCTGCGTCCTTCCATTCCTTCTAGTCCATGATTATTACGTGCTCAGGTCTTCATTTCCTTTCTTTTTTCTTTTTTTTTTTTTGGCAGGGTCTCACTGTTACCTAGACCGGAGTGCAGTGGCACAATCACAGCTCACTGCTGCCTTGACTTCTTGGGCTCCAATGGTCCTCCTGCCTCAGCCTCCTAAGTAGCTGGACTACATGCACGCACCACCATACCCAGCTAATTTTTGTATTTTTGGTAGGGACAGGGTTTTGCCATGTTGCCAGGCTGGTCTAGAACTCCTGAGCTGAAGTGATCTGCCTGCCTCAGCCTCCCAAAGTGCTCAGATTACAAATGTGAGCTACTGTGACCAGCCAGCTCTTCATTTCCTTTCCATCATTCTCCAAGTCTGAAGCCCAGGATTATGAGTCTGATGGAGAAATAATCCAAAGATCTGAGAAGTAACTCTGGGGTTGTAAGGCTGTGGCAGTGCAGGCTACTGGGTTCTGAGAGGTGCTCTCCCCCTTCACCCTGCCACCTGCACATGTGGCAGTAGCCAGGTAGCCGTGGAGTGCTCTAAGGATGGAAGGGAGAATGGGAGGCCTGGTGACTGCGAGCTGACTGCAAATGATCAAAGGACTCAGAGTGTTTCTCAAGGCTTTTGGGGGTTTCTGAACACCCAGACTGGTGAAAAGGATCCGAGGTCCTCTGATCACTGAGGATCGACTTCCCCTGGTATTTATGGGGAGTCATAGTCCAGTTATGGGAAGGTGGTGGATTTGCAATTGAATCACTTGCAAGTAGCATGCCCAGCCCCAGTCCCTCTGTCCCTATTTACTACCTCTATGGCAGGGGTGTCCAATCTTTTCGCTTCCCTGGGCCACACTGGAAGAATTGCCTTGGGCCACATATAAAATACACTAACACACTAACGATAGCTAATGAGCTGGAAAAAAAAGAATCACAAAAAAATCTCTTAATGTTTTAAGAAAGTTTACCAATTTGTGTTGGGCTGCATTTAAAACCATCCTGGGCCACATGTGCCCCTTAGGTCACAGGTTGGACAAGCTTGCTCTGTAGTGAGGGGCCATGAAAGAGGGGATGAGAGCACACTGAATCAAACACACACACACACCCGCATCCGAAATCCACAGCCATGTGGGCAAATGTATGGAGTTGCCAGAGTGGGACAGAGGACTGCTGGAGGGCCCCACAGGGACACATGGCATGGGGACTGAGCCACACCGAACCTCTGAATGAACAGGGAAGCATGTTGGGGCTTCCTGTAGGCAAGATACCCAACAACAGGCCAGTCCTGAACCTTCCATATGGGCCTTTTGGCCTCTCTCGGGTGAGGTCCAGCTCTCGCCTATTGAGCAGAGCTGAATACAGGGGTGGCTTCCTCTTCTGGCAGAGCCCTCACAGGTCTGCAGCTAGCATTTTAGGGAGCAGAGAGGAAAGTGTCCCACCCCTAGCCTGAAAGCTGTTTCTGGTTTCTGGGCAAGGCCTTGTTGTGGCACTCCCATGCCTGGTGACACCTGACCTTGCCTGTGGTTGTTTGGAGCCCCCAAACTGGATGTTTCTTTCCACCAAGATGCTCCTGATGATGTTAAATAGAATAAGGGAGATTATGGGGGACAAGCTACTGCTGGCAAGAGGCAGCTGCCCACGCTCTACACCAAACTCCAGGAAACCGACCCGTGACAAGCACTGAGTCCATCTCTCCTTCCTCCTTCTCTCCAACTTTTCTCTTCCCTGTACTGCCCTGGCTGTGGGATGGGCCACTCTCTCTTACAAGTTTCTGCCGACTGTAGCTGGGGATCTCTTCTCTTCTATCTTAAGGCCTGGGATGGGTATTCAGGGAGGGCATGAGGGCCCTTGAGGCTGGGCTGTGTGGGCTGAATCCCCTGGGGCCAGGGTCCAAGGTTCTGGCACAAGGTACAGGGTGATTAGGTAGGTAGTCTTTGAAAAAAAAGTGTGATGGGGTGGGGGTGGAAAGTCCCATTTTACCACTGGGTTGCTACTCTGCTCTGTGGCCACAGGCAGAGAATAAAGATAGAGATAGATATTTGGCTTTGCTGGAACCCCTGAAATTCTAGAGCTCAGCCTTTGGGCTCATCATATCCATATAGATAAATTGATTCTCACCCTGATTAAAGGGCATAGGGGATGACCTGGCAGTCAGCTAGCTGACACACTCCTCCACGGCTGTTCCCATCCTTAATTCAGGGGAACAAAGGGGAAAAACTTTCACTGCAGCAGCCTACAATAACAGTCTGTCCCACATGTTCCTCTAAATCAAGGACTTCCTATTCAAATTAAACACAAAATGTGCAGATATGCAAGGGTGTGCTCAGTTGAGATTAGACAGGGTAGTCAAAACTGGAATTGGCCCCAAAAGAGCTGGTGACCACATTTTACTGCTAAATTCAGTTCTCAACCAAATTCTTGTTGCCTGGAGCTGTGGAACGGTTCTGATTGCTGGGAGGTTGGGAGGAGGGAACAGTCATGGGACTTCGCCAGGATGTAGGCTCGGCGAATGGAAAGGGGAGATGGGCCGGGCGCGGTGGCTCAAGCCTGTAATCCCAGCACTTTGGGAGGCCGAGACGGGCAGATCACCATGTCAGGAGATCGAGACCATCCTGGCCTACACGGTGAAACCCCGTCTCTACTAAAAAATACAAAAAACTAGCTGGGCGAGATGGCGGGCGCCTGTAGTCCCAGCTAGTCGGGAGGCTGAGGCAGGAGAATGGTGTAAACCCGGGAGGCAGAGCTTGCAGTGAGCCGAGATTGCGCCGCTGCACTCCAGCCTGGGTGACAGAGCGAGACTCCATCTCAAAAAAAAAAAAAAAAAAAAAAGAAAAGGGGAGATGAGGCCACTCTCAGGGCACCCGGCAGGGACTGAAGGGGCACACACAGGGCTGTTGTAGGTGCGGCAAGGGACATTTAAGAGAATGGCTGGTGGGGTGTTGATTTAGGGTTTGGTGGTGAAGTCTTGGCTGGGAAAGGCAATAAGGCCATTTTCCAGCCTGGATGCTGGTAGAAATTGGATATTTTTTCTTTTTTCCTTTTCCTTTTTCTTTTTTTTTTTTTTGAGACAGAGTCTTGCTGTGTCACCCAGGCTGGAGTGCAGTGGCGCGATCTCGGCTCACTGCAACTTGTGCCTCCCCGGCTCAAGCGATTCTCTGCCTCAGCCTCCCAAGTAGCTGGGATTATAGGCATGTGTCACCACGCCTGGCTAACTTTTGTATTTTTAGTAGAGACAGCGTTTTGCCATGTTGGCCAGGTTGGTTTCTAGCTCCTGACCTTAAGTGATCTGCCTGCCTCGGCCTCCTAAAGTGCTGGGATTACAGGCATGAGCCACTGTGCCTAGCCTGATATTGGATATTTTAATGAAAAGCTGAAAAAGATGCCTGGGACATATGAATGGGTTGCAGACCAACTTGGTGAGGCCTATAGCATGGCTGCTTGTCTGGGGAGGTCATTGGCTATGCCCATGGACTACCACCTTGCTACTCTTGCCCCTGTCCCCTGCCTGGTGAAACAGACGCTCAATATTCATGCAACATCGCTCTTTGTGAAAACCTTACAGCCTCAGGAGAGGGGGTGCGGGAAGCATTTTCCCCAGGTTTCCCCAGCCCCTCCCTCCTCTACGTGCCTTGCCTATGTCTCTGTAAGTCCAGAACCTGGTTTGCATAAAGCTCTTAGCTCCCAGAGGCCCGCAGGCCACCTCTGCCCTGTGCTGCAGGGACTAGGAGAATGTGGGAGAGACACTTACACGGGCCCGCAGGCCACCTGAAAGAGGGAAGACGGTCAGGATGGGGACTCAGACAGAATGGGGGGCCCCAGAGGCAGTGGAGGCAGCGGTGGTGGCGGCGGCAGACCAGGAAGCCAGCCATGTGAGGAGGTGGATGGAGTGGTGCCCCGGGGGCGGACGGACAAGTTGGTGAATGCACGGAGGGGCAGCTCCCCACAAGCACAGTCCACAGGGGCTCTGGGGAGCCCAGGCAGAAGAGAGACGGCCGGACAGCACAGATGGGTGCAACATCTGTCTGAGAACACAAATAAAGTGGAGATGGTCAAGGCGATGGCACACAGAGCTGGCGAAGGACAGACCAAGTACGGCAGGAAGAAAACGAGGAGGCAGACGAGGCTGGCAGAGGGGGTGAGCAGTCCGTCAAAGCCACTGTCAAGGGCTGGAGGTTTTGGCTGGCCCCATCCTCAGGGTCTGGGGGTAGTAAACTCTGGTGGTCCCTGCATCAGCCATGATCATGGGAACACCAGGAAGGGAGGAGAGGCTTCCTAAGCTGTACAGGGAACCAGGACCTCAGGGGTCTCCCCGGGTCTCTCCAAAGTGTGGCAAGTAGCCAGTCAGGCAAGGAGAGGAACGGACACTCACTCAATGAAAGGAGGGTTGAGACTAGTGCAGAAGCCTGAGTAAGCACCTAATGAGAATGACAGAAGCAAACCCCCCATTTCGTGTGAGTGTGCGGCCACAGTGTGTGCAGATGGGCTGAATCAGCGCTTCCCTGGGAGAGCTTGTCTGGAGCCCAGGGCGAACTTTGCCAAGCTCTGGAGGCCAGCCTGGGCCAGTCCTGGTGCTAGGCCATGGCCACATGGCCTTGGACCAGTCACTAGCTCTTCAGTTTCTTTGTCTGCAAGAACAGGATGTGGGAAGCAGCCTTATCCTGGTGGTTCTCAAGGGGGGAGGATTTTGCCCCCTAGTGGACATTTGGTATTGTCTGGAGACAGTTTTGGTCGTCACAACTGAAGGGGGTGCCATTAGCATCTCACGGGTAGAGGCCAGAGATGCTGCTAAAGATTCCCTAGTGCACAAGACAGTCCCCCTCAACAAAGGATCATCGTAGTCAAAATAGCAAGGGTGCTGAGGCTGAGGACCCCGCCTTATGGACAATGTTGATAGCGTTAAACACACAATGTCTAGGCAAGTCCTTTACAAACTTTAAGTATGATTATTGTAAAACAGTATTTTTTTGATTCCAAGATGCCACTGTCTATAAAATGAAAGCATATTTTGATGATGAATTCTCAAGTGTAAAAGGAAACACAATTGTGTTAAATAAACAACACTGACTTTAAGACATCTCCTGATGTCAGAATTATTAAAATGTAAAAAGAAAACGTGCATTTTAGAATCGAGACATCTGGCACCACTATTATTATCATCACAGCTACTATGCTTTCAGGGATCCCAGCGTGATTCCTGTGCTTCCCCCAGGAAATGCCGGCAAACTCTGGAGTTTCTCTGGCAGACCATGGAGGACTCCACCATTGGGGTCCAGGAAATCTAGGGGTCTTGCGGGTAGACAGATGAACAGACAGACAGACAGACCTCCTGCTCTGGCTGGGGGTGGCACGTGAATGCCTCTGCAATGCGGGTCTATGATTTTAAAAATAACAGTGACAAAATGACAGACACTTACTTTTTCAGAGCTTCTCTGAGATTCTTAAATCTGCCCTCAGATGACACAAGCTTTTGGAGCTTATCAATCAAAGCTTTAGTCTAGAAGGAATCAGAAGCATTTACTAACACACAGCACACACCAAGGCCCGGGACCTCAGGCCCACACTCCAGCATGCTGCCCGCCAGGGTTCCAGAATTGCATTCCCATGGGATCTGGGGGCCTCCTGTGTTTGGGCGCCTTGCCCCTGAACTCCTCAGGAGTTGGGCATGGGTCCCTGTTGAGTGTGCCTGTGCTCACACATCTCTCAGAAGCAAGGAAGTGGATGTGAGGGACCTGAGTGTGGATTTGGCCCTGGGAAATGTTGTAGGAGCCCGAGACCTGGGCAGTTTAGAACTTGGTGGGTGACTCTTAGGAGCCTATGCTGAGAGCAGGAAATGGCAGATTTTTGATTTTCCTGATCTTTCTCATGAACTACACCCAAAGGATGTGACCCTCATCTCACACATTCCCTTTTTCACACCAGAAACACCACCCAAATTTAAGGATCAAGAAAAAAGATGGGAGACGAACTGATCAGAAAAGAAAAGGCCTGGCTGGAGAGAGGAAGCCCCAGAGCAAAGGGCTTTGCCAGGCGACCCCGCCAGGCCCAGCACACACATCAGGCTGGAGCTGAGTTTCAGTGGCTGGAGTCTGTCTGACCCACGGAGCGCCCTGGGTCAAGCCTGGCTTTGTGCGCTGTGGAGCCTGAGGGAAGGTCCTTTCCCTCAGGGGTCCTCAGCTCCCTCATTGATAAAATGGTGAGATAGGTTAGAGACTTCCTTTGCAGCTCTGTTCCTCAAGATTCAGAATGTGGCTGAGAAACCACCGGAGCACAGTGGTACGTCGTGCCACCAGAGCCCTAGTCAGCCTGAAGGGGACACAGGCCCTGGAGGCCAAGCACATGCCCAATCTTGGGGTCAGATTTCTGCTGAGAAACTTGTCTACTGAAAAGGACAATCTAAGTCTCCATTCTGACAGGAGGAGATCTGTGTGTGCTCTTCAAGGGGAAAGAAGGGCTGAGCGTACCATTCAGTTCCGTGCCTTATCAATGAGCAGAAAAAGCCTAGCCACCTGGTGTGGACTAATCTTGTTCAGAGCACAACTGTGTTCTGGATCTGACACGCAACAGAATAGCACACAGCACACAAAGTCAAGGCAGATGATTCTGCTTTCACTTGAGATGTCTGCTCTCCAATGACTGGCGAAGGCTGGATGCCCCGGCCCACCTCTGTTCTAGATCTCAGCTTCCCTCTTGCACTTGCCCCTTTCCAGAGCTGCACCCTCCTTCCTCTTCCTCTCCATCCACCTGCAGAGGAATGACCTGATATGGCTTGAGGTCAGAGGCGGGGGCTGAGTCAGGAAACCTAGGGCCTCCCCAGCCTCTGTCACCTACCCTTGGCATGCCGACTGGCAAATCACCACTCCTCTTGCCTGTTTGGCCCTCAGGGTCCCCATATGGAAAATGGGAGGGTAAATCCAGGTATTCCCTAGGGCAATACTAGCTCAAATGTTCTAGAATTGCGGGAGACACAGAAGCTTGATCAGGAGATACCGGTGGCCAGGTAGTTCTAGATGAAGTGTCACCATGCTCTGAGGCCGTGAAAATGTGCAGAAGATATTCCGGGACCAATTTGTGGCTCTGAACTGGGCACATTTTTAACTTCCTCCACATCCCCATGCTTGCTGTGTATGGCTGCTCCTCTTTGGGTTGTCATGCTCTCTCCAGGAAGGAGCTCTATGGCCTGGGAAGCCACAGAATTTTCTCAGCTGCTGCTTAAAAAGTATGTTCCAGGTTGAAGCAGTTCAAGTATCTATCTTCTAGCTGGGCCAGGAGCTTCTATCCTTTGATGCTCCATGGGATACCAAGCCTCTGGGATCGTGGGTGTCTCTAACAGAGTGTGGACACCAGCAGGCAGAAATGAGGGGCCCTTGGAATATGTGATTGAGAGCAGGGACCAGGCAAGGAGCCTTGGAGTCAATGTCAGGAAGAAAGATGATTTTGTGGTCTCCAAAATTCCATCACTTCCTGTTCACCAAGCGGAGGACTTCTGGCTGGCCAAGAATGTTCCCTCCCAGAGAGGCCAAAATCTATTGTTAGCCAAGGCGAGGCTTTTGTCTCCAGGAGAGGCGACACACAAATCCATGTTAGTCATTGTACTGTCCTATGGAAGAGCATCATCATCAGATCCTCTCTTGAGGTTTGTTTTTTTGTTTTGTTTTGTTTTTTCAAAGAGGATGGGGAGGGGGTTAAAAGAAGAAAGGGGAAATGAAAAGTCCCAAATGAAACCCAGCTGCCTGACTCTTGCCAGGGGCTCAACCAGACTTGGACATAATGCTTTTCTGCTATGGTGAACACATTTAAGCAAGCAATAAGAACTGGCTGCTGAGGTTACAGTTCAGGCCATCTAAGAAACGTGGCCATTTTGGAGGGTCTCCAATGTCCATGGGACACCTGTAGAGAGATAATGAACTGCCCCTGGCAGATGCTGAGCAGGCCATGACCAGGAGCTCCCAGAAGCTCCTGGGACCAGGTGCTGTGCAGACACACAACTCTTACACGGCTGGGGGCTGCAGAAGACATCTGGGTCCAGACTGCCATAGAGGGTGGAGACCTCATGCAGTGCCAAAGGCATTTTTGATTTTTGAACCAGGCCAGCTGACCCTAAATCCAGAAGGATATCCTAGAACACAGGCTGAATCACATGCCCTGACCACCGAGTGTCCTTGATTTGCACTCTCTGCAGAGAACAGAAGATTTCAGGATGGCCAAGCTCCTTCCCTCCCAAATCCATGAGGAGGGTGATGCTGGAGATCGAGAATAAGAAATGCAAGGAGTGTGGGTTCCAGGAAGCCTAAGTGGGGTGGGAAACTGAAGCCTTGTCTGCAAGGCCTCTGGAAAAGATGATGTCATTCCCATAGTACAGGGGAGAAGGAGAGAGAGATTTACCTGGAATGGGCCCCCAGACTGTGGCAAGGGCCGTGCCTGAACCTTGACAAGCCAAACGAGGTTGGGTGACTTGGAGGTTCTGCAGAGCCTTGCTCAACACCTGCCTCTAGGAGTTCATGACAGTATGTGCCATGTTTGGCTGGATGTGCCTGCAGCTCTGAGCTCCTGTGCTCCTGAGCTCTGCTCTTTCCTGGAGCCCGCAAACAAGAGTAGCATCTTTCACGGTCCTTGACCCCAGGCCTGGCATCTCTGTGTGCCCAGAAGCAAAAGGCCCAATCCCACTGGGTTGTAATGGGGTGTCCCTGCATGTTCTGTAGTCCTGCTGTCATCAGGGGCTGGAGTGACCAGAAGGTGGGGGGAAGGGTAGCAGAGATGTCCCAGGACTTTCCTGAGTTTGACTGCTAAGTAGGGAGGATTATGGACATGCCACCTGCTTGGTGGGTGGAATCAAGACCTGCCATTGACATGAGGGGGGTAGCGAGGAGCAGGTGATAAAGAGAACAATGAGGGCGACACAGTATGCAAGTCCAGCGTGGCCCAGATGAGATAGGGCCCTTGGAGCCAGTGGATCCCGCACAACCCACCCAGCGGTAGGATGACAGACACTGCTGCCAAGGGATTGTGCTTGGGGGCTTGCCCTGTCTACTGGGGGTGCTTGTCCGGCCTCCTGCACACATGCAGGCTGGGGTGGGGGCATCCACCAAGTGTACTAAGGAAGTGGTCCAAGTGCCTCATTGTGCTCTCCTACAAGGAGCACTGGTCCCTCCTGACCCCAATGCCTGCAACTTTATTCCTGAGGAAGAATCTATCTTACGGTTTTATGTTCATGTTTTATGTTTATGGCTTTTCAGATTCATATTCTGAGTGAAGAGGGATTGAGCCCACATTTAAGGTGATCAACCAGCCGACAGGTTCCAGGGAGCAGCTAATTCTCTGTGGCCAGAAGGGCAGGTGAAATCAGAATCCTGGGAAGGGCTTGCAGGATCATCTGACGGAAGGGTCCTCCGATGGAAGGCTCACCTGACCACGGTCTCAGCTGCCCTTCAGATCCCCATAAAGCCACCACTCTCGCCCCAACTCCAGAAGAAAAGTGTTGGGACCAATAATCACCAACATATTCTTTCCACTTTGAGGTTTTAATTACTCAAGTGGGAATTACAATCCCACAGTCTCACTGCCACATCTGTGGGCCTGCTATCTGGTCCCAGGTGATATACGGGAAGTGATTCTCTGTTTTACCTGGGAGTGTTAGACCTCAGCCCAGTCCTTTGCCCACTTGTAGATGCCCAGTGGCCAGCCCACTGGTCTTCCTGCCCCATCCCCAATCCAGCCCCAGGGAGGCAGTGGTGCCAGCCTCCTGCCCGCACCTGCTTAGAGACTTTGAGCCACGTCTTTTTCAGCCGGAAGATTGCACTGCGGTTCATGGATGAGGTGATCTCCAGCACAGCATTGTAGTTGTGGAGGCAGCGGCAGATGTCAGCCACGGCCACCCACTTCTCGATGGCGCTCACCCTGGCATTGATGTCCTCGTTGCGGATGATTTCTGAAGCAATCAAGTTACTGATCTTTAAGCCAATGCAATAAGACAGGGAAAAAGAGGAATAAGTATTGCAAAGATGATAAATAATCACTATTTGCAGATATAATTGCCTGTTTGAAAATACAAGAAGGAACTGGAAAACTGTGAGAACAACTAACAGAGCTTGCTAGGGTTGCTGGCTAAAGGTTCAATATAGAAAAATGAAAAGTTTATATATACATTAGCAATAATCAGTTAGAAAATACAACAAAAATGCAACCTTCCAAATAACAATGGGAATTTGTAAATACCTAGGAACTTAATGAGAACTATGTAGGATGGAAAAAACAGGTCCCCAAAGGATATAAAAGGCTTGAATAACAGAGAAAGAGATCAGATTCCCAAATGGGAATGTAAATATGTCATTTTTCTGAAAACTGATACATGTGTTTAATGTAATCCAATAAAACACTCAGGCCTGGTGCAGTGGCTCACATCTGTAATCCCAGCACTTTGGGAGGCCGAGATGGGCGAATCATTTGAGGTTAGGAGATCGAGACCAGCCTGACCAACATAGTGAGACCCTGTCTTTACAAAAAATACACACACACACACAAATTAGATGGGTGTGATGGTGCATGTCTATAATCCCAGCTACTCAAAAAGCTGGGGCAGGAGAATTACTCGAACCCAGGAGGTGGATGTTTCAGTGAGCTGAGATCGCGCCACTGCACTCCAGCCTGGGCGACAGAGCGAGACTCTATCTCAAAAAGAAAAAAAAACCAAAAAACAAAACAAAACAAAAACCCTGAAGACAAACAAAAAACCAAATACCAACGAGAGCTTTCTCTAGAAAAGTAATTATAGACAAAGTAATTCTAAAGTTCATCTGGAAGAACAAATAGTTAAAAGGGGCCAAATTCTGAGGGAATCCCCCATGATACAACTAGAGCTTGGACAGGACACACTTTGAAGCACTGCTGGTCTCACATACACAGTAGAGGATATCTTTTAGGACTCCATCTCCAAACATGACATGCACATGAACAAATCAAGGGCAGGTTGGACCTGGAGCAGCTGGGGGCGGGGGTGGGAAGCTGGCGCTAGAACATCAGGGAATTAGAATTGCAAGAAGCTGGAACAGCAGGAAGCACTGGGCTTTCTGGTACATTCTTTTGCCACTTTCTAAGACTTTTTTTGTTTTATTTAGTTTTTTGAGACAGAGTCTTGTTCTGTCGCCCAGGTTGAGTGCAGTGGTGTCATCTCGGCTCACTTCAACCTCCGCTTCCTGGGTTCAAGCGACTCTCCTACCACAACCTCCCAAGTAGCTGGGATTACAGGCACACACCACCATGCCTGACTCATTTTTGTATTTTTAGTAGAGATGGGGTTTTACTACGTTGGCCAGTCTGGTCTCGAACTCCTGACCTCAAGTGATCTGCCCGCCTCGGCCTCCCAAAGTGTTGGGATTACAGGTGTGAGCCACTGCACCCGGCCTTTGTGACTGTTTAATTATTTTAAAATTAAAAATTAAAAAAAGACTACTACTTTTAAAAAAGGCAATAAAAGGGCATTTACAGATGAATTAAATATTATAGGGCTTTATTGCTAAGAAACCTCAAAAATAATTTCTAAAGGATGCTCATCAAGAAGAATGAATTGTAAAACGACTTAAGAATGGAAATACTACTTAAGAACTACTACTTATTATCAGGAAGGATAATAACGCACAGTAGTACATGTATTATATCGCTTAATTAAATTGAAGTTGTAGTTAAATTTTTTTCCATCAAGAGAACATGGAACTTAAAAACAGTTTTATATAAAAGTTATACTAATTTTTGAAATAAATAGATCAGTCAAATCTTCCAGAGAAGAAGGATAAAAGGAATATCTGCCAGTTCATTCTATGAAGCCAGTATTACCTTGATACTGAGACCAGAAATGGATAACAAAAGAAAGGAAAGCTACACACCCTTTTGTTTAATATACCATGACCACATTGGGTTTATCCCTGGAATGCAAGGATGATTGAATATTAGAAAAAAAGTATAACTGTCATTTACTATATCAACAGATTAAGGGAAAAAAACCATATGACCATCTCCACAGATGCAGAAAGAAATATTTGATAAAATTCTGTGTTTGTTCATGGTTAAATCCATTAACACCCAAGGAACAAAAGATAACTTTTAAAAAACCTGGTAAAGAAACAAACATCATTCCACATGGGGGAAATATTAGAGGCATCTCCTTTAAAACCAAGAAGGTGGCCAAGTGCAGTGGCTCACACCTGCAATCCCAGCACTTTGGGAGGCCGAGGCGGGTGGATTACCTGAGGTCAGGAGTTCAAGACCAGCCTGTGCAACATGGTGAAACCCTGTCTCTACTAAAAATACAAAGATTACTTGGGTGCAGTGGCGTGCACCTGTAATCCCAGCTACTTGGGAGGCTAAGGCATGATAATTGCTTGAACCTGGGAGGTGGAAGTTGCAGTGAGCCGAGTTTATACCACTGCACTCCAGCCTGGGCAGCAGAGTGAGACTCTGTCAAAACCACCCCCCGAAAAAAAACCCAAAAAAAAAAACCAAAAAACCCCACAAAAAACCCAAGAAGGAGACACATGATCACCATGTCCATTCCACGCTGTCCTGGAGAGAGATGGGACTAGGGTGAGGCAGGCGAGGTATGGGGTACAAGTGCAGAAGGGCAAGTAGCTGCTTAGATTTTGCTCTCTGGGGACCTGGCTTGTCTTATCCCAGTACCCCAGCGTGGCCATGGTCCTGAAGATCCTGGCCAGTACCAGCTAAGAGGACAAAGACATTAAAGGCTAAAGGACCAGAAAACAGCAAACAGAACTGTGCCAGGGAGAGACGAGGTAAATCGCTATTGTGCCAGCACATGTTCTGTGTATCAGAACCAAATGGTGGATTTGAACAGAGATGGCCAAATGCCAGGTTGTTACAAGGGCAGCTTCTCAGGTAGATCGTGTGTGTTCAAAATCGTACTCTGCTGTGTAATGTTGGGGATGAAATTTCCCCTCCTCGAGCCTCAGTTTCTTCATCCACAAAGTGGGAATGGCAGGATTAAATGAGATGATGCTTTTGAAGCACAGCGTCTAGCATGCGGTGAACACTCAATGAATGCTGACTTCACATTCTTGTCTTTCACTTGCTCAACTCCTGGGCACACAGTGGGACAGGGGAAGGGAGGGGACGATGATTTGTTGCCTGGTGCTGTAACGGGTGGTCAGATCAGGCCTCTGTCACGATGTTTCCTGAGGCTTGGCCTCTGTCCCTCTTTCTCTCCTGAGAGGCGCATGAGTCTCCTTTCTGCTGCTGTGCTTACTGCAGGAGCCACTGGGTGCCCGGGCCTAGGAGGCCCCAAAGGGCTCCTCCCCTGAGCTGCAATCCCTGGGTCTTTCTTGTTTCTTCCAGGCTGCTGGGGATCCTCCCAGGATATGTGCGCTGGGGGCTGGGGCTGGTGGGATGTGGCCCTGGCCAAGGTGGTCAGGGCAAGTGGAATCATGTGCTCCCACCACCGGCCCTCAAAGGCTCTTTCCTCGTGTTGATGATTAAACTCAGAAGAATGAGGATGCTGAGTGCAACTGTTCTCAGGGCTGTTACAAGGCTGGGAGTGACCCATCTCTGTGGTTCAGGGGCTGGAACTTGCGCAAATGTGGGGAAGTTGCTGGGAGGGATTTTTTTCTTTCTTTTTTTCCTCACAGCCGATTTGCACTGTGCAGCAATGAAAGTCATGAGCTACCACACACCGGTTAGGAGACCTCAGCATTTGCCCCTCCAGAGCCTTGGTTTCTTTGTATCTAAAAATGTGAGGACAGCCCCTATCTTTTAGTTGCTGTGAGCTTTCAATGAGGTTACTATGCACAAAAAGCTCAGTGCTAGGCACAAGGTAGGCACCTGGTTAGGGGGCACTGGATATTCTTATTAAAGAACATTGCAAATGCTCCCTGTGGACATGAATTGAGCCTCAGAAGGCTCTGGGACCTGTCTGGCCCCCAGTTCTCTGCTGCTCCCATGTTTCTCTGAGAAGGGATTCTGGGAGCTGGGGGTGTGTGACGCACCCATCTGAACTTAGTGTGCTCATCAGTCCGTCCAGACGCTTTGAGCCGCTTATGCCAGGCCAGTTTGCAGGCTCAGTGCTTGGTCCCATCTCAACAGTTCTCCCCAGGAAAGCTGGGGCTGGGAGGTCTAGAGGAGGGGCCGGAGGAGCTGGATATTGGGCCATCTTGATCCTAGCTGGGGACATTCAGGAGCCTCAGTCTCGCTCAGCACTGTGGCCTCCTAACATTAAAAAGAATTACACATTCTCTTTAATGTTATCCCAAAAGACTATCTTACCACAAGAAAGGCAAGAAGAAGGGCAGCGAGTGGGACATCACTTTCAGGGTAGCCGAAACAGCCAAAACGTTAGGAGATTCTGAGGGTTCTGGATAATGTATGAATTAGAGGGAAGCTGTCTGCCATTTGATGAGGTTAAAAAATAGGAAGCATAGCAAGATCTTCATTCCTTCCCTTCTAATCCTTCATTCCTTTCTGTTCTCTTTGCCGCAGACTCCCCAAACGCCCTGCTCCGAGGAGTGACCCCTCTTAGGAATCACAAGTCCTGGGTGAGGGCTCATGGCGAGCCAATGCTGGGCTGAATGTCTTTGGATGACTGCCCAGTTAATCATCCTATGACCATTCTATGGTCAGCCCCACTTAATAGGAAAAGAGACTGAGACCGAGGTGAGGCAACCAGCCCAAGGCCACATGGCAAGGGGTGGCAGGGCTGGAGAGGACCCAGCAGTCTGGTTCCAGCCAGTGTATAGCCCGTTCTCTACCCAGCCTCTTGAGCATCTTGCCAAAGAGAAACCTCAGCGAGAGAAGCGCTCCCATCCATACTCACATCATTGAAGTGCTTGGTGGTTTTCATGATATAAGGGGTCCTTTCATTCTTTTCCAGTTTCATCCATCCTTGTCCGAAGAACTCCCTGTGGGAAGTAAGGGGAGACCCAGGTGGAGGGGGTGAGGTTTGCCTTGCTGATTTCATTGCTCCATGCTTTTTATTTTATTTTTATTTTTTGGCTTTTTGAGGCTGTGATTTTGGGGGAACGACTTTCTGCAGAACCCTGGAAGGAAGGAACCCTGGGCTGAAGTCCAGCTCTGCCTTGTTGCAGCTGTGTGGCCTCAGACAAACCCTTTACAGAGCAGGGCTTCAGTTTCCTCCTCTGTAAAATGGGAATAAAGACAATCCTTTCCTCACAGGATTACTGGGAGGCTGAAATAAGGTGTGCGAAGGCACACACCTTATTGTGAGGTACAGTGGAAATAATTTGTTATGAATCTTGTTTTCTGACAGGGAGAATTCACATTTTAGTCATTGCAGCAGCTGGTCTGTAGGATGAGGGAATAGAAGACCCTAAAAGGGGGCAGATAAAAGGCTTAAAACGCCTGCAAGCCAAGCCACAGGCTCCTGACATCATAAAGTGACAGGGAGAGGGGACCTTGGCAGAGTCCTGTGGGCAGAAGGGGCCAGGGGAGGTGATCTGTGTTTGAAAACGTAACCCACTTCTCCTACAGGGACATATCAGGAATATCAGCTGCTTCTATGTCCAGGAGATGTGACAGGTTTCATTCAATCATTCAAATCCGGTGAGCTCAATTTTGGGAAACCATTCTGGGACCATTGTTAGGAATTGAGACATATTGGTTACAAGGATGTTTACTGCAGCGATAAATAATAAAAGTGGAGACTGAAAACACCCTTGTGGCTTAGTAACACACTGTTAGAGAATGTTGTGTACTCATTAAAAATAATGTTTACAAATGCCATTTTGGCATAGCGTCAGATGAAGGAAGAAGGATACAAAATTATGTAAGTAGAATAACTGCAATGAATACCAGGGATGACTGAGGCCACAGCAGGTAACAGCAGGCCTTGGGGCTTCTTCAAAGTCCACACCTGTGCCCTAAATCAGCTCCTGGAGATCACTGGACCCACACACGCGCCCACGCTCATACTTGTGTTCACAGTTTCTCACAGGTACATGTGCACACACACATGAACACATGCTCTTTTCTAGATACTGTCTTTCTAGGAACACTGAGTTAGAGATGATTCCAGAAAGGTGTGTATGTGCAGCTGATAGGTAAGGAGAGAACTTGGTGGGCAGGAACGGAAACAGGCTTCTCCCTCATTCTGTGGACCCAGGCACTATTGTTTTAAGCTGTGGAGGGTCCGCACAGCTCTGGAAGTTCACTGCATTTGCTTCTGGGGTGCTGTCCAAGACAGTGCCTGAGGAAGCGGGGGGAGGCAGGTGCTGCCTGCAACACTTACTCATAAGGAATCTTCTTGAAGACGAGGTGGTCTAGCAGGGTCAGCTGCTCCGCAATCTCTAGGGCCGAGTGGTTTTCAAAGGGCTCAGCCTTCACGCCTTCAGCCTGGTTTTGAGTTAGGGGAGCAAGGTTTTGAGTTGGGCCCACGACGAACACCTCCTGGATTCTCAGCTGCCTCTCTGGGGGTTTCTCCCCCTCGAATTTGGTGGGCGGGTGGATGGGGTATGATGCCACCTGGAATCTGGTGGGCAGGTGGATGGGGTATGACTCCGCCTGGAATCTGGTGGGCGGGTGAATGGGGTATGACTCCGCCTCGAATCTGGTGGGCGGGTGGATGGGGTATGACTCCGCCTCGAATCTGGTGGGCGGGTGGATGG